>NC_135017.1:20500688-20810188 GCF_051020955.1 Megalopta genalis | reverse complement strand
CTCGGACGATATTCGACGATCGCGGGAGACGAATGCAGGGTCATAATAAAGTTTGCGCTGGAAACTGGTGTCAACAGAGCCGTCTTATCGCTCGCGGGTCAAAATCACCCTGCACTCGACGTGCGAGGGTTAATAAGAAGGATCGACGAAGGAAGTTTCGACGGTCGATCTCCGAAACCGTGGAACGATGAGCCGAAGGATGGGGAGACGAAAGGGGGCCGATCAAACGGACGAGTGCGAAGGAAGCGACGAAGTCGGGGGAGGGAAACAGGAATAAAGAAAAAAAGAGAGAGAGAGAGAGCGAGGGCAACGAAGTTGGGCCGCGACTGATGATGACTAATGTACGCGCGGGCAATTTACATCCCACTTTGCAAGAAGATATCCTCCGCCCCGTGGCCTCCTCCTTACGACCCTCTTTTCCGCGGCCACCCCCGTTCACCAGCCACCCCCCTTTCACGAGTTCTTGCCGTGTTTCCTGTCGCGTTTCCTGAGGCCCCTCGCGAGCCTCCTGCGCGCCGCGCCGCGCCGTTACCCTCGTGTCTGCGACCATCAAGCCGACGTTTTGCCAAATTGCCTCTGTTTTTATCACGCGGGAATATTCCCGGTGTGCCGAGCGTCGCGATGCTCGCGCCCCCGTTAAGCGAGACGTTCCAGGTGCCAGATAGAGTGCAAGCTGTTTGTAAACACGCCTTGCCGCACTGATTCTACTCGAGGGCCCGCCATTTTCCTCGCGGAACCGTTCTACGACGGATCCTCGAGCGAAATGGCGAGAAAGAACTTTAATTAATAAATTGGATCGTGTTCTTTGAAGAAAAGTTTGAAGAACTAGCGAAGAAAAATTACTCTGAATAATTAACCGAATAATTTATTCTAAATGTATTAGATTAAAAGTTTAACGTTGTTTTATACCTTCTTATATTTCGAGTATATTGTAATCTGCATTAAACAATTATATTATATTGTCTAATATTAATATATTAAAATATATTGTATTGTATTAAAGATTATATTATAATCTAGATTTAAAAATTATATTATATTACATAATATTAAAATATATTAAAATATATTATATTGTGTATTAAAGATTATATTATAATCTAGATTAAAAAAAATTATATTATATTATATAATATTAATATATTAAAATATATATTGTATTGTATTAAAGATTATATTATAATCTAGATTTAAAAAGTTATATTATACTACATAATATTAAAATATATTAAAATATTGTACTAAGAATTATGTATTATTATATATTATGTTATTATACTAAAAATTGTACTAAAAATTATATTATAATCTAGATTGTAATATGCAATTCCAAATGCAATTTGTATAAATTGCATTAGAAAAACATATAAAACGATGGAAAAAGTCGTCAAATAAATCAGAAATTGCAACAAATTTTTCCTCACGTATAATAATAAAAAATCCCTATACCGTCTAGTTTTCTTTAAACTATCGCCTTCAAATAAATAGTAACGATATCTCCTCCCAAGTTTTTCTTCTCCCACGACGTACAAGAATGTCTCCCATCTTTCTCTCGCCATTATACTCGAGTGGACACGGAAGTCAAAGCTTTCTTCTCAGGCGACAGCACTCGAGGCAGTTTTCATTTTTTTTCTCGAAATCCTCCACTTCTTCGACAGTCGCCGAGTTCAAAAGAGCGCCACTCGTAACACGGTTCCCGCATGTTCAAAGCGTACGCCCGTTGTCGGCCCACTCTTGTTTCCACGCGTATGGTTCCATCGAATTCCTCCTATATTTGCTTGCCATTCGCCACTCCGTTTCCTTCGCGCTAGTTTACTATCGAATATTCCGATTTTATTGCCTCTTGTATCACTCGGTCTGTCCTTGTTTCCCTGTTTCACGTTATTTACCGACTCCTCGCGCTCGATATTATTATTTTGCCGGGGAACAATAAACGTCGGCTGCTATAAATGTTCAATTTACAGATTAACGGAGTCGATGCTCTTCGCCTTTGAAACGAAAGCTGTTCATCTTTCTGCTATCGTCGATGATAGGGATGTTTATACTTTGGACTTAAATTTCGTAGATTGATAAGTGACGACTCCAGTCTTTTTGTTATTTATTAAATCTAGCTTGTTTTATAAATTATAGATATTCTTCGTGAGAGCTTTTCTATTCTCTGTCAGAGTTTTTATATTTCTCATGAATATTTTTCGCGAAAAATTGCCTGCAAAAATGGTCAGAAACGCGTATTCCATATTTCAATCATATTCATATGCAAACTGCACAACAAATTCTTTCTCTCTTTAGATTAGGTAATGTTAATTTTGTGACAGCAACGTGACAGCAATGTTCGAGAGTTAAAATAACATTTTCAGCTCGCTGAGATTATTTAAGAAATGAGAATGCAATCGATACATTTCTTTAGTTTGCACGAAGTTCTGCAGAAATTAAACATTTTCGTGCTCAATCACAAGGAATAAAACCGTACTTCGCAACGTCTATTTTCCAAGAACAGCAGAATCCGCCGTCGTACGTTCCGCTAAATCATTTTCAGCTCGCCCGTTCCCACAGATCGCATTGTTTGCGTCCCAATCGTCTCCGCTATCGCGTTTATTTCCGGCTCCGAATTTCCTGTCTCCGTGAACTTCGATTCTCTTCATACGCGCCCGTTCCGTCTCTATCGGTCAAAGTCGTTTATCGACGCCCGTCCGCCTTCCTTCCACCCCCGCCTTCTCGCATCCCGCCTCCACCGCCCTCCTATTTTCCCTTATTTCCGTTTACCTTTCGCGACTGCCGAACGCTCCGGTCTTCTCCTCGGCCGTCCGCGTCTGTCGCCGGGCGACGTTTGTTCGATTTAACTCGAAATAAATTCGACCGGCAGGAAATTGCCGGCTAGTTGTATTCAGAACGGTCCGCCATCTTGGATCGAATCGTCCCCGAAACGTGCAGTTCTTCGTTCTGCGAACCGTCGGGCGTCGATTCGGCGAACGCAAGACACTCGGAAGAGAAGAATTTCATGCGGATCCCTCGTTCCCGTTAATTGAGATCCTCTCTTCTGGAATTAGAACTTGTTTTCTCTGAATTAATGCCAGCCGCGTCTCTGCCATTTCGTTCGCCCGCCCCTGAAGACCGCCTTCTGGCTCCCATTAGACTTGCAGAATTTAAAAACACAGCCTCGATCGGTAAAAGTTGATCGAATAAAGCACCGATTGAATTCGAATTTTTTTAATATTCATCGACTGATTTTTTTTCTTTTACAATTAAGCTAGACTGCGAATTTTATGCATTTATACAGGGTGCCCATAATTATGTTCACAGACGGAAAGAAGTGATTCCTGAGGTCATTTGAAGCAACTTTTTCCTTAGCGAAAATACAATCCGAGGCTTCGTTTACGAGTTATTAACGAAAAACGCTGACCAATGAGAGGCGAGCTCAGCTGGCGCGAGGCGGACGAGCCAACGAGCGGTCGACGCCCAGTTCCGCTTATTGGTTCAGCCGACTAGCGCTAGAAGAGTTCGCCGCTCATTGGTCAGCGTTTTTCGTTAATAACTCGTAAACGAAGCCGCAAATTGCATTTTCGCTAAGGAAAAAGTTGCTTCAAATGACCTCAGGAATCCATTTCCCGGAAATACCATAATTTTGGGAAACCCTTATGTCAAAAATAAGTAGGAAAAATATAATATAGTGAGAAGATTAAAAAAACTACGAATGCTGATGTATCATTTTCAACTGGTTAAAGTTATTTCAGAAATGAATAAAATTGCAATTGCCTTCTATATCTTGCAATCGATACATTTTTAATTTTGCACAAATTAAACATTTTCTCACTGCATTATAAGAAACAGAATTCGAATAAAAATGTATTTCTTCTCCCAATAACTTTAATCGATTGAAGACGACGTAGCAATGTTTATAAATTCGTCTAACGTGTTTAGATTTTGCTACTTTGTTTTTAGTAGAAATTTTGCACAGAATGCGGTGAATCTTGCAAAATTAAAATAAATCCAATCTCGTGGAAACAACGGAGCAGCGTTTGCATTTTCTCGAATTTCCCTAAAAGCGCGCGAACTTCCCGACGATATTGTTGTCCGAGGCTATCGGCTCGAACGAAATTCTGTTTCGCCAACGCTTCACGGTGATTAGTTGCAAAGAGCTTAATTAATCTGCCGGTGTATTAATAATTTCCCGATGTGGCGCGAATCGATTCGATAACTTCGATGCAAACAAAATGTTAATGAACGGACCGGGGGGGATCGTGGGGCGGCCCGGTCGCCGAAAAATCTCTTCATTATAAGTTTGGCAAGATTTTAACAACGCTCAGCAAGGGGCTGGTACTTCTTGGGATCGCGACCGGCGTATTAAAGTTGCTGTTCCCTTCGAAAGAACGGGGCCGTTGTAGCCTTAATTACTCTCCTCTTTCTGAGCCCCTCTTGTCACGACGATATACCGACGGCGATGTCGTAGCAGAAAGTCCATCGATCGTTTATTCAGTTGCCACCCTAAAATATCAATATATAGAGAGACATTTTTTTAGAGATATTTTTCAGAGACATTTTGCGAAAATAATTATCCCCTTGCGCTACGATCTTTTTCTCACTTTCTTAATCCTGCATAAATATAACTTTGAACGTTTTTTAAATAGAAAGAGACAATTTTTGTTTGTCCTCAATTATTTCGGTTCTTAGATTTTGATCGCGAAAGAATGAAATTTCAATTTTTAAACGAGTCATCTTTGCTTTCAACCCCTTCAACTGCGATTTCTCGCATAGCTATTATAAGTCGATTAGCACTTCGTTCATAAAAACTGTTTTCGTAAAAAGAGACATTCTTCTGTCTCGTTTATCTTCATTTCTAATCACTCCTAGATTTGTATAGTACATTTTTACAGTAAATTTTAAACAATTAAAGTAATTTTAACAGTAAAGTGACATTTTAAGAAAGTGTTTATTCGCAATCACTTTAATTACTAAACTGCGGATCGTGCAAAATAAAAATTGTCTGCACCGGTTACAAAAAGCCAAGGGGGTTGAACGAGAATGCGTTTCTACTTTCGCGATAATCTCGAATCGATTAACAATGTTGCAGCGATACTTTCGAATCCATCCGACGTGTTCGCGGTTTTGCATTCGATCTGCACCAGTTCTTGCCGTAAATGCATAAAACCGGCGGTCTTCTGATCGCGAACCGTTCGAATCAGGCGATGAAAGTCTCTCGGTTCTTGCAGCAACAAACGATTACTTTGTAGTTCATAAATAATTCCCCGTTGAGGCGCTATTAAAACATTTAATGTACGGCTATGATCTACAAGCGTGAATAAATGCTAATAAGCGAAATTTATGGCCGCTGATTACACGTGGGCGTGTCTGCACGTGTCTGTCTGTTAACAACGAGAACTGTGGCCGCGAACGGGATGGGTGGAATACATTAGAGAGTACGTGATTGAACGTTGATCTCACAGAAATCGGAAAATTTCTATCAAATTAGCCTCTCGACTCTCTTCCTGAAGATGGTAACTGGGTTGCAGGTTTTCATTCGTTATATTACATTCGACATTGTTCAGAAAATTCTGCATTTATTCTGAAAGTCTTATCCTGTATTTAAGATATTTTTATTTATTTTATTACGTCAAACAGTATTTATAAAATTCTACAGTCTCTCTAACAGCGTCATTAAACAGAGATATATTTTTATTTATTACATTTCATTAAATAATATTATTTATAAAATTCTACATTTATCCCGAAAAGCGTCATTAAACAGTGATATATTTGTATTTATTATATTTCATTAAATATTATTTATACAATTCTATAGCTGTCCTAAAAGTATCATTTAACACAGTAAAATATTTGTATTTATTATATTTCATTAAACATCGTTTATAAAATTCTGCACTCATCCTAAAAGCATCAGTAAATACTGAAATATTTTTATTTACTGTATTTCATTAAACATTATTTATAAAATACTGCATCCATCCCAAAACCATCAATAAATACTGAAATATTTTTATTTACTATATTTCATTAAACATTATTTATAAAATACTGCATCCATTCCAAAACCATCAATAAATACTGAAATATTTGTATTGATTATATTTCCTTAAATATTATTCATAAAGCTCTGCACTCATCCTGGTAGCCTAATCGGTATTAAACAGTAAACTACCAAAGACTGAAGACAAATAAATAAATTAGGATAATACGCGGACTCTTAGTTTCGCCAGCAAAGCAGAGGAAAATGAAAGAAACGTTCGAGCCAGGAAACGCTCGCCGGCCGGAAGCGAGAGAAAGAAAGGCCCGTGTTCGCCTAACGAGCAGAAAAGAAAAAGAGCGCATATACAGGCGGGGTCACCGAGCCTCGGAAAAATGAAAATTGGTTAATTAAACGAACGCGGGTGTCGCGCTGCGGCAAAGACGAGATTCTTTTCCGCGGCGAACGGGACACGGACGCCGCGTGGCCGCGCATAATTGAAGCGGCCGCGTGGGTGGATCGGTAAATCTCGGTTTTTACGGCGGATCCACGGGGTTTATTGTCGTGTTCTGGTGCCGGACGAGGTAGATAGCCCGGACGGCCGCCGATGATTACGTTTCTCGATATCGGAGATTTATTGTTCCGCGTAGGACCGCCAGCGTTCCCATTCGATTATTATTCACCGCTGTTGAAACCGCTGTCTTTCCGTGCGAGCCCGCGTTATCGCTGCTTCTTGCACTATCCTCCATCGTGCATCATCGTCTACTCCGGGCTAAACAGGAATTTGTCACATCGACGCCTTTCCTCCTCAATCCGTTCGCACGATAGTCGCGTATGACTCGACTGCCGATTTTTATCGCGAGGTAAACATTGTCCCAGTTAAGTGAAATATACAGAAAATGTGTACACGTTTCTTTCGTTCTTGAATTATTTTATTCAGTTGAAAGTAGCGCAATAGTGTTTTTATATTGTTTAGATGTTTTCGCTGTTTTGTGGACGATGTATGAATTTTTTTGTATAGATACAGTCTTTTTGTTCCATTTAAAAGTCAATTTTTCACAATCCGAATATGGATATCAAATTTTTATTAGAATCTTTTTATTAAGATTTAATATGAATATCTTTTTGTGTCGATGTTAAATTATGTTGAAGTTAATATTTTATTTTTTTTCAGTATACATTAGCAAAAAATTTAATGAAGGTAATGTTTCATTATTCTCGGAAACCAAATTATTATTGGAAAAATAAAACTCGGAATAATGAAATTCGAAGGAAAAGGCATTTAAGGTTATATTTTCCCAACAATAATTTGGTTTTCGGGAATAATAAAATGTTATTTTCATTAAACCTTTCACTAATGTACATTGAATAAAAATAATGTACATATAAATATAACATATATAAATATAAATATAATAATATATGTATATTTATATAGATCTTTTTTATTATATTTATTTATATTTGTATTTACTTTATCTTATTTTATTCCATCTTTTCTAATACACAATAGTAAAATATTTAATGAAGATAATATTTCATTATTCTCGAAAACCAAATTATTATCTGGAAAATAAGACTTTAAATGCCTTTTTCTTCAAACTTCATTACTTGGACATATATTAGACATTATTACACACTGTTACATTAGGTATTACATATATATTACGTATTATTATATACATATTATTTTTTTCAGGTATTATTATGTACATTTAGACATATTACACACTGTTACATTATGTACTACATATATACATTACATACTATTATGTACACTATTTAATGTACACTTTTCGAGCCGTTTTCGTCTAAACAAAGGAATCGTTCTACGAGTTCGTTCGGTGATCTTAGCTGCAGCGCAACTTTAATCCGAGCGGCGGTCGGCCGAGCCGTTACTTCTTCTCTCGGTAACATTCTTTCGGAACTCCGGAGAAGGAAGATAGCCGAGGACCGACAAAGATCTCGTTTCCGTTCGGTCGTTAGCTCGCGGAAGGAATCGAACCGCATCGCATCCCCTTCGGGACCGTGGCAAACGAAATAACAGTCGCCGCACGGAAACCATCACGTTGGTCCTCCCGTAATCGCGCTAATATTCTTTGTTTGCCGTTTTGCAACTTCTCTCTCTCTCTCTCTCTCTCTCTCTCTCTCTCTCTCTCTCTCTCTCTCTCTCTCTCTTGGTCCTGTGTCTGCCGAGGGTCGACCGGAAGCCCGGCGTCTGCTTTCGAAGACCGGGGGCGGCGACACCGGCGGATTAAAATTTCACATCGAGTTCGCCCGGCCTCTCTTCGGGGAAACTTTGAACCCTCGTCGCCCTCCGGACACAACGCGCTCCTCGAAACGAAGCCGAGAGTGAACCACGCCGACATTTACGCCTCGGAAAATGTGGAAAGATCGTAATAAAAGCGCCCGCGTTCCGATGCGCCACGCGAAAATGTTTTCCCTCTTCGACGTCTTGTCCGCCCGCTGTTCTTCGTTCTTCCAACCGGCGAAGCGTACTCTCGAGTGTTTTTGCCAGTCGAACGTGCGAACGTGCGTTCTCGTTCCGAACGATTTTCTGATTTCTTTTTACCGCGCCTTTCTGTGCCGATTCTGTATCGCGCAGGAAATAAATAATTTTTTGGCGAGATTTAACATTTATTTGAGAACGGAGGGAATGTTTTGATTTATCTTTATACCAATTTTGTATTCGTTTTTCTTTGAAACTTTTAATTTATGATCGCTGAGATTGTGAGAATACGTTTATTAGTTATTTATATATATTATTAGTATTTGTATATTAATATGTGTGCTATTTAAGGCAGATATTATTATCATTATTATTATTAACGTCTTATCGTCATTTTCATGTATTATATTACGTTTATGCTGTTAGTTATTTATTCAATATATGTGTTATTTAAGGCAGATATTATTATTATGATTATTATCGTTATTATTATTAACGTTTTATTGTTATTTATGTTATGTTTATGCTGCTAGTTATTTATTGAATATTGTATGTGTTATTTAAGGCAGATATTATTATTATTATTATCATCATTATTATTATTAACGACTTATTGCTGCTTTTACGTATTATGTTACGTTTACGCTGTTCCTAATATTCGCAATATTTTAGATTTTCCGTCGGTCCTGTCGTAAAGCTTGTAATAAAACTAGCCTCGAGCATGATCGGTTAAGTGTCTATTGTTTGCGAACGTACTCTTTCCACTCCATTTGCGTGGAGTGGCTGAACCATGCGGTTTCATCGTGATAACGTCAACGCAACAAAAAAAAAAAGAAAGAAAGTAAATATTATAGACTGTCTGTAACGTGCAAACATTTGTTCCACGTGTTTGCATTAAAGCGCAACCATAAAATTCCAGGCAAATCAATTCCGATTTTATCCGAAGTTGATCTTTGCTTTTCAATCGATTTCGAACGGCATACACACATTGTCGTTTAAGCACGATTTCGAGAATTCCAAGAGCGGAAAACGCGTTGAACGGAGGAATCAATCTACGAATAAAAATCGCGCGTGCTCGAAGACGGATGCCTCGAAAAATTGCCAACGGCCTCAAATAATACGTTGTCACGCAACAATGACCGATCGCTGTCCGCAATCAACGCTTCTCGTCGCAGCATCGAGAGAGAAAAAATAACAATATGACGAGACCATAACCTGGAAGTTCGCCGCGACGATGGAGATTTACGGGTAGGCGCGATTTCAACGCGCACGTAAACGCGGCTTTATGCTCGCGCGACGAGTCCCCTTTTATTTATCGGCGCGCAAGCATCGTCATTTATCAATGACGATTAATAATTAAGGGGGAAGAGCGCGAAGGAGTTTCAACAATTACAGAACTCGGGAAGAAGTTCCCGAGCGTTGGCTGGCGGCGGTGCGCGCGGATAACGCGTCAACGTGATTAATCGATAAAGGCTCGGCCAACGTTTTCTTCGACGATTTATGCCACTTACGGTAAATTGATCGAATCCACTTGATGACCGGTGATTAATGGCGTTAATGAAACGCCGCACGGTTTCACCAGTTTTCGCGGAATAATATTTAATAACGCGTTACTCGTCGCCCGAACACCACCATCCATCAGCCTTGTATTTCACGCGGGAAAACTGACTATGGAATCGTTTTAATTGGCATCCGCGATAAGCGTACAGACGTTCAACAATGATGAATCGCGTTTAACGCAATCCATGCCGGCGCCCGCTTCTGATCGCCACGGCCCGATAAGACATTTTGTTCGACCGCCATATTCATTTATTCGCGAACCAGAATTTCCCAAAAAGTTATTCCACTAGCTAACGCGTACTTTTCACTTAATAAATGATATTTGAGTCAATCAAAATCTCTGGAACCAAACAGTTTATTTCTTACATTTTAATCGAAATTTATTTATGGATTTTAATACATTGACGTTCCTTAACAATCTTTTTTAAAACTTCATTATGTTGAAGTTGGTGATACAATTTTTTAAAATAATTGTCTAAAGGCAAGACAAATTTTCGTCGTAATTATGCATTGTTAAAATGTCAATAAAACATCCCCAGTTTATTAATTAATCCCACACATACTCCCATCCTTAAGTACACTTTCTTAATTAAGATCGTTATCGAAAAGAAGTTGTGAAATCATTAAGATTTTTATATTTACTCTGGACTATATCAGAGAATATATTTCACCAAAAATATATCTAATATTTCACCAACAATATATTTAACATTCCACCAACAATAACACGAAAACAATTCAATTTTCTTCTCGTCGCTCAATCCGTCGCGCGCCTCCGAAACTTCTGTTACCAATTTCGGCATTTATTTAACCGATATTCGATTGTACCAATAATCGAATATATTCGAAACATTTTTCAAATGAAATTTTGCTTGCAATATTTCTTCTTTTCGCGGTAGCAACGAGGATCGTCAGCACGAATGAATCTCCTTTGTGAGAGCGTGGCGGCTGATAGCAGCACGGCAGCCCGGATCAGCGGCGTCGAAATCACTGTCAGTAATTAACCCCCGGAGGGAGCGTGGCCCCGTGTCGCTGATAAAGATCGCCGGGAAGACGACGTAGCCGTGGAAGCTCGTAAAGTTTCCCGGAACGGTCTTGGTCATCGTTCCCGAGGCGTTTAATCGATAATCGTTAAGGAATCTTCGTGCGCGGGAGACGAGAGAGAGAGAGAGAGAGAGAGAGAGAGAGAGAGAGGAGAGAGTTGGTTCGGCGGGAAGAGACGCGCGGAGACGCGTAGGTGACTCCCTCGGGAATCAATGACTGATGAGGATACATCCCTCTCACGGTGCCCGGCAACGACCAATTCTAAGATTCACTTTGCGGAGACATCCGAGATAAATTGCGGCCGCATGCAAATATCCGAAGATACGTCAACGCCACCGAGCGACGTCGAGTCGAGCGAAGCCGAGCCGAGCGAAACCGGGCGAGCAAAGCCGTGCTGAATCGAGCGAAGCCGAGTTTAAGAGAGGCGAGTTGAGCGTAGCCAAGTCGAACAAAGCCGAGCCGATGAAAAGCCGAGCAGAGCGAAGCCGAGCCGATGGAAAGCCAAGCAGAACGAAGCCGAGCCGTCGCAAAGCCGAGCTGATGAAAAGCTGAGCCGATGCAAAGCCGAGAGGAGCGAAGCCAAGCCGATGCAAAGCCGAACCGATACAAAGTCGAGCCAATGCAAAGTCGAACAAAGCGAAGCCGAGCAGAGCGAAACCGATCCGATGCAAAGCCGAGTCAATGCAAAGCCGAACAAAGCGAAGCCGAACAAAGCGAAGCCGAGCAGAGCGAAACCGAGTGAGCAAAGCCAAGCCGAGCAAAGCCGAGTGAGCAAAGGCAAGCCGAGCAAAGCCGAACCGGTACAAAGTCGAGCCAATGCAAAGCCGAACAAAGCGAAGCCGAGCAGAGCGAAACCGATCCGATGCAAAGCCGAGTCAATGCAAAGCCGAACAAAGCGAAGCCGAACAAAGCGAAGCCGAACAAAGCGAAGCCGAGCAGAGCGAAACCGATCCGATGCAAAGCCGAGTCAATGCAAAGCCGAACAAAGCGAAGCCGAACAAAGCGAAGCCGAGCAGAGCGAAACCGAGTGAGCAAAGCCAAGCCGAGCAAAGCCGAGTGAAGCCAAGCCGAGCAAAGCCGAACCGATGCAATGTCGAGCCGAGACGAAGCCGCGTCAAAGCCGAGTCGAGCAGATCCGAGCCGGCTGAGAGACTCGTTAGGCACGAGGCGTCTGTAAAAGCAATGCTCGCGTCCTGTTATCGTTTCCCATTGTTATCGGCCGGGTCGCGCGACGATAGACGGGTAACGAACAAGTGGTTCCCGTAGCTACACCGAAAAATTCGGAGCCGAGGCGTGGCATGCCACCAACCATGTTCCTATTCAACTGGAAGCACAATCGGAACCGATCGAACCTCTGTCGAGAGACAAGTTGCCTCGAGAGATCCGGTCTCGCTTACAGGGTGGCCTAAAAATTTTTCATCGAGGCTTAGCTGACAAACGCGTATCTTTTCGTAAAAGACTTCGTCCGTGTCCGTAACTTTATACGATTTTTATTAGAATCGATAGCCTGTCTGTTTTCGAAGTCGTTGAATTTGAATAAAAATTCGTTCTTAAAAATTCAAAAGCAGACAATTATTTTTCGTGAATATCGAGAATTCATTGAAAACAGTGCAGTATCAATATTAAGCTGTAGATAATTGATAATTTGAATTATCAATTGAACAATATTTATATATCCCTTGAACAATATTTTGAAGAACTGTATCACCTTTGAACAGTTTTTTAAAGAATTGTATCGCCTCTGGACAATTTTCTAAAGAATCGCGTCGCCTTTGAAGTTCCAACTAAACGTACAAAAAATTTACTAAAATTTGTAGCTCCGATGACAAATTTCAAACCGGTGCAAACGTTCTGGAATTAACACAATATCCAGCGGGACGAGTTAACAATGGCAACGGAACATCCGAATAACTCTTTCGAATTGAAACTTGAACAAATTTTCGAACACCGTTTCCGTCGTTTCGAACCTGCTGAAACGCTACCGGAACGACGACAACCGGCTCCAACAGTATCTTGCAATTAATGCGTACGAGATATCTATTTCGCATAAAAACGCGGTCCATATACGTTACACACCGGCACCGTTAAAAACAGCATCGATGGAGTTTCCAGCAGTTTCGGGGAGCTTTCATTTTCGGCAACGGTTTATTTCGCGAGCTGCGGGGAACCCGGGAGCAACGAAAATTCCTATTTAATGAAATGCCTCCGCTGTCGCGAATTTGTATAAATTTCAGCGGACCACAGGCAGCGGGCGAAATCTCCATATTTCCTGAATAGCCGGCAAATTTATGAAGGCAACCGGCTGGCTGGCTGACTGGCTGGCTGGCACACATGCCGCCGTTTTATTCGGGATTTTAACGTCCTTGACGGGCCGGATCAGCGGATACGCGGGGGTAACATCCTGTTTACGCCCCCGCAGACCGGCTCGCGGTACAATAATGATTATCCTGTCGTCCTGCGCATTAAAGTTACGACTTCCCTCCGCCGGCAGCGGCTCCGAGCCGCCTCGCCCCGCCCCGCCTCGCCCCGGCACCCTTCGCTCCCCGGCGAAGCGGGAGACCGCGGGGACCGCGGCACTCATTAACCGAAGATGAATTCATTTCTTCGATGATGTACGAGGCCTCCATCTATCCCGATCGGGGGGCTTAATGCGCCGCGGCGTTTCCTAGTTGACGGATGACGGATTATCGTCGTCCTGCTCTAACAGCGCCCAAAGATATATTTGCTTTCGTTTTCATCGACTACGATGGTGGCCCCTGCAGCAAACTGATTAAGCGCAAACAGAGTTGAAAGTGATGAATTCCCGGCGTCTTTCGCGGATACGCGATATTTACCCGAGCCACGACTTTCATTTTTCTCGCGCGTTTCCCGGGGAGAAAAGGATAAATTCGCGAGCGGGGTGCAGGGGAGAACGGGGCAAGGTTAGACAGGAAAAGGTTTTTTTTGGTAAGAACAAATTTCTAGAATAAATTTCAATTATAGTTGAATATCCTTTCTAAGGAATTTCAAAGCATCACATTTGAAAGCTAATTTCTCCTTAATTTTCCTTCAGTTGGTAAACGAAATTGACGTTTGTCAATAATTACAAAAACGAGGTTAATAATTATAACAATGATAGTAAAATAATAATAAAATAGTAGTGGTAATAATAATAATTATTAGTGGTAGTAGTAATTATAAACGAGGATCAAAAATTATAAAAATCCTTTGCGGACGAGGATCTTCTAAAGTTCTGAGAAAGTTATTAAAATAATAAACAATGAAAATATCACAGAGATAAAATCGAAGTTCCATCGTGTTCCGTGTTTCCGCGAGAAGTCCCCGAGAATTTCTCTTCTCCTTTCAGGAAAGATTCGTCGATGCGCGAGCGTCGATGCATCGCGGATCAGAGAAATCGCAATTACTTCTGAATAGCAGTTAAATGCCAATTATATCAGACCGTTACATTCCGAACGATCGAGAGGAGCGCGCGTTCAATATTTTGATTATCGATTATTCAATTACGCGACGATTGTGCGCGATCTATAGAGCCGGACGCGCGCGAGGCGTCCCTCATCAGACCATTTTTTTTTCCCCAATAAGCTGCCGTCCACAAAGAAGCTTCGTCACGCATAAATTGGATTTCGCCTCGCGAAATTCCAGCGCGGCGCTGTCCAAACATCGAACTTCGCCGATTCGATTTCTCTGCTCGGTGGACAGATAATTAACGGCGGCTTTGAATATCAACGAAAATATAGTTCGCCGTTCGACGAACGCGATTGTTCGGTTTGACAGTTCGCGTATCTGAGAATTATGGTCCACAATGCAGACTCTACATTGTATTTCTAGCTCTAACGAGGAGACCTCTTCCACGGGCGTGACACTCGCTTTTTTTTTTACGAGATCTTGGACGATGGTGGAGCTCGTAAAATTGTAATAATTTTTGAGATATTTAATGTTGTTAGTGAAAGAGCCAGATGGATGATAAAAAAAGGAATTGATCGCGCGTCGGTGTTTACTGAATTAGCAAAGGAAAAAGTCATTTTAGAAAGCTTTGCGCAAAGAGAAGAAGTAGCTATGTCTATAAGAACATGTACTTTCTACCTATACATGTAAGTTTATGTAATAATATTAGCACGACTGCTTTCTGTTCACCCATTCGCTGTAATATAACATCGTATTTTTTCCTTTTAAAATGTCATCGAGTACATGAAAGCCAATAAATGTAAATATATTTATAAATGAACGTATTTATAAATATATTTCAATGCAAATCTGGCGATGAATTGATTTTTTGGTACATAAATAAAGAAGTATTGTTTCCGGTGAAATATGACCCGGTTTTCGACCGATTACTAATCCTTTAGTCACCCTGCGGTTAAAAACTAGCTAATATAATATAGTATAATATAATATAGTATGATATAATATAATATAATATAATATAATATAATATAATATAATATAATATAATATAGTATAATATAATATAATATAATATAATATAATATAATATAATATAATATAATATAATATAATATAATATAATATAATATAATATAATATAATATAATATAATATAATATAATATAATATAATATAATATAATATAATATAATATAATATAATATAATATAATATAATATAATATAATATAATATAATATAATATAATATAATATAATATAATATAATATAACATAATATAATATAATAATATAATATAAAAATATGTACGCTAATATTTTGTAATATAATCTCTAGAGCGATCAAAATTGCTCCAAATAAAAGAAAAAAAAAACATAAAAAAATATATAGATCGTCAATAATAATCGATACAATTTTCTAACGTATTTCTCGTCAGAATTAAATCCGTCGGCGTGCTTGTCACGCCGGAAACGAAAGACACGGCCAATAAACGGAAGCGGTCCGCGTAATAATCGTGGACGACGTTCTAACTGCAGCGCGGCGTATGATCGGCGGCCATAAACGTAACACTGAACAATCTGGAACGGTAATTGACCTAACCCAATTCTCATTTGCCGAGACAATTTCGGCTGTAAACGCGTAACGATACATCAGAGTAACGGCCGCGCCGGGTCCCACCCCCTCAGCAACAGACAACGTTGTCCATGACCGACGTATATATACGTTCAGGGGCGGGCGTGTGTCCGTGCCAGTGGCGCCGTCGCGACGCCCGTTTTCCACTTCGAAAAGCCCAGAAGCTGTGCACACGTATCCGGCCAGCTAGGTTCTTTAACCTTACCCGGGAAACCCTTATTGCCAGCAAATTGCTATGCGGCTGCGACGATCACTATTGATCACTATGTCGGCCGTGTATAACCCGCGAATCAAAGTTATCGATCACCGCGGACAACCGCAACGCTGAAGAGCTTCCGGATTTTAAGCAGTCGTTTATTTTATTACATATCAATTTTGTATTTTATTTCACTCTACTTTATTTTATTATATTATATTTTATTTTATTTTATTTCAATTTATTTTATTTTGTTTTATTTCAATTTATTCTATTTTATTTTATTTCAATTTATTCTATTTTATTTTATCCTATTTCAATTTATTTTATTTTATTTTATCCTATTTCAATTTATTTTATTTTATTTTTTATCACCTTATTTGATATGATTGTACTCTATTTTATTCTGTTTTATTTTATCTAAATTAATATATTGGTAATATATTTTGTAATATTTTATTAATTTAGCACGTATAATATGCGCATGGAAAATTGCAACGATCGCGGTTCTTTATTGCTCTTTAATGGAATAACGGATATATTTTTCTAAAATACAATACTATTCCACGCTCAGGTTTTTGTACCCACTGCCGGGGGTGCTCGAGGGAGGATGATGCTCCGCTTGATAACTCTCGATGTTTCCGCTATTTTTCTTGGGGTTGCCCGACCCCTCTACCTTCGCGTTTGTTGTTTCTGGAATTAATGTTTCGCGATTGTTTGTCTACGACGTTGGCCGAACTTGTCGATTCGGAAGTTCGGGGCGTTTGAAGACACGTTTGTCTTGGCTGCCGGGTGTTTAACCTGATAATCCGGGAGAATGATTAAGGGTGTTCTACCTTGGTGTCAAGGTCGAGAAACGGTTTTACTGTTTCGATACTGTTTGGAACTGCAATTAAAATTCTACGAACTGGAGAACTGTCCTGATGAAAATTTCAAATTAACAAATTTATGAACAAAGATCCACGAAGTACAGTAAATTCTCCCTAATCGATGCTCAAACAAAAATGGACAATTTGGGAAGATCAATCGAGCCTTGCTGCTCGTTTTTATACTTGTTGAATTAATTAAGATATTACACGATGTTGAAATAATTAAAATATTAACGACTGAAGTCATATTTAAAACGCTAAAAATGAAAGTAATTCCTCGAGTATGAAAAAAATTAAAATAATTTGTATTTATTGTTAAATGTTTAATTGATGCGACGACGCGAACGTTTAAATGCTGGAAATAGTATTTATTTGAGCAATTATTTCTACTAATTATGTAATTAGCGATGGCACACGTGTAGCAATAGTTTTATACATTTTGTCTTGCAGATGGATATTTACAATGTTAATTTTACGAGCTTTACAGTGCTAGCATTGCAAAAAAGTGATGTAATTTCGGTTTTCCAAATAAATAGCTTACAAAAGGATCTAAATTACTTTTGTAACAACTTAATATCGCAGATTTATAAGTCTGTGATATTGAATTGTTGCAAAAGTAATTTAGATCTTTTTGTAAGCTATCTATTTATTTTTAGAAGCGAGATTACATTTGTAACAACTCAATCGATGCTATCTATTAAAATTCGAGACTTCCCAGCACGTCGAATCATCGAGCCAAAGTTTGCAGCCTAAAGTTCAAAAGAGGCTCGAACAATCGTGTCTCCTCTTCCCAAATCGTCCACTTTCGTTTCCAAGCTGGGCGTCAATTACGGAGAATTTACTACATCTCGTCCTATTCAAAATTAAGTCGCATCCGGTGCATCGTCACCTGGAACCTGCTTCGAGCGTTAATCGAGAGCTCCTCTTCGAACCTGTTTAACGATCTGCCATCGTGTTTACACCGTAATCGTTCAGTCGACGAATGAATCTCCGTCGAACGAAGCTTTCGCAGAATCGAGGAGAGGCGTGGTATTTTTTTCTCTCGCGCGCAGAATAATTTTATAGTCGAACCGGCGACATTTTCTCGTGCGACCGTAGCGAAACCGGAAAGGGCCGCGGCGGACAATCAATCGAATGGAAGAATGTATGGGCAGCGGAGAGCGATCGAGCAAATCGACGACGTTTTCCATTAACAGGTGATTTATATTCACCGGGATGGATCGGGCCGGGTTCGGTCCACGTGCTGCGGGACTTTTCCTACCCACCTCATAACGTATAAGGACCCGAAGCGTTTAGTACACGCGATCCGGGCAAGGCGGGCGTAAATCAGCCCGATAGGGAAGCGCGGCCGCTACGATTCTGACCAGAAACGAGGAAAACCGGACGACAAAACGGCAGTTCGCGCCGGGGCCGAGCCATTCAATTAAGTTTATCTCCGGCCCTTACGGACGGCCGCCACATCCACGTACATATATCAGTTTCCGCTGGAATCCTGCAACCTGGCCACGTACCTACCCTTCCCTTGTCACCCGTATCTTCGCTGCTAAGAACACGTACAAGGCTGAACGTGAATGTCCGTGCACGGCCGCGCCGATGCCCTTCGACGATCAGCTGATCGCTGCCGATACGCCGATCCCGTCGGGACTCGAAGAGGCGTTTCGACGGTGATCGATCGAATTTTGTCATTCGTAACTTTTTTTGGACACCTTGGTTGTGTGTTTGTAAGAGTTGCTTGTTATTTAAGACGATTAGGTTGGGCGTAATTTTATTTGAATAGACTTTATGGCAAGAGAAGAGAATCGCAGAATATAGCGAAGACCTCGCGAGAATTTGAGGATATTGTTACATCGTTTTTGTAACAGTAGAAAAATGTAAAATGCTCAGAAAGTGTAAAGTGTTCGTAAAATATAAATTGTTAGAAAAATGTAGTCTTACGAAATTATGAAATTGTAATATGTAATATGTGTATATATATAATAATATAGTAATGTAATAATATAGTAATATAGTAATATAATAATATAGTAATATAGCAATATAATAATATAATAATATAATAATATAGTAATATAATAATATAATAATATAGTAATATAGTAATATAATAATATAATAATATAAGAATATAGTAATATAGTAATGTAATAATATAGTAATATAATAATATAGTAATATAATAATATAGTAATATAGTAATATAATAATATAGTAATATAGTAATATAATAATATATTAATATATTAATATAGTAACATAGTAATGTAATAACATAATAATATAGTAACATTATAATATAATAATATAAGAATATAGTAATATAATAATATAAAAATATAGTAATATAATAATGTAGTAATATAGTAATATAGTAATATAGTAATATAGTAATATAGTAATATAATAATATAATAATATAGTAGTATTTATTGCAATGCATATATAATATATTTTATTTCATAATGTCAGATTCCCGACAAATAAATGAACGACGCTCGAACAATTTTCAATCGCCGCGATTAAAAAATTCCAGAACTGCTTTTCCACGATTCCGGCCGTTACGTTTCGATAGGCAAGACGCTCTCGCATTGTTCGCTTTCAATGTATCGCGCAGGGGTTGGATTCCACGCATTACAGTGTTTTTTTTCCTCCCTTCATCATAACTCCGCCGGAGTTTCGGCGCAAACGGTTCGGTATCTTATCTCTCCTTTATACGATACACCCAATTCCTTCCTATCCATTTCTCCGGTTCATTTCGCCGTTCGTAAGTTCATTTTTCCGCGATACCGTCGTCCTGCTCGTGCGTAAAATAGCGATTCGGGCTCGCCCGCGTCTCGTAGCTTGTCCATAAAGTTGCTTTAAAGCACGGGAACCGGGGGACCGGCGGTCTTTGGATAAGGGAAAACCACCCCTGGAAAAAAGTGACCCACTTCCGACAGTTATCTACGATCACGGTGGAATGTACACGTTTAGGCGATCGCTATCTCGATGTAGAAAGGAAATGATACAAATTTGAGTTCGTCGTAGGACCGTCTTATCGGAGATAAGACCTTCGCGGAGATCGATACTGTTCAAGCTTTTGAACGGGGACGCTTTCAATTGAAAATATCAGATTCTTGCTTTTTAGTATATTCTTTTTATTAATAGCACCGTATATTGTACCTGCTAGATAGCGTATGTATTTGTAAACAATTTCAACAGAATTATCAAATCGTTAATGACAGTCTGCAGAGATTATTAAATTTTACTGCATTATACTCGAACGAAAACGTTTTATATTGTCCATTTTTGTTTTGAAAGCTGAGCATCGATTAGGGAGAATTTGCTGTACTTCGTGGATCTTTGTTCATAAATTTGTTAACTTGCAATTGTCAGGACAGTTCTAGTTCGTAGAATCTCAGTTGCAGTTGACAATTCGTAACTATATAATTTAACCGCGAGGCTCGAATAATCGTACGCCCTCTTCCCAAATTGTCCATCTTTGTGCAGAATCTGAGCGTCAGTTAGGGAGACATTACTGTAGATTTGAATTTCAAGATCGGAACGTCTCCTGTCGATGTACATAAATCCGTAAAATAATAATAATAATAATTAAATACATAAATCAAAGAAGAAGGTCCTGCTGCACCGGGCGGTCATTCCTCGGAATATATACTCTCATGCCCCGTGACGAAACGGGACCGTGATCACCGCGGGACAATTTTCCGGAGGGGGGTTTTGTCTAAAAAATTGCGCCCATTGTTCGACCGTTCAAGTTCAAGGGAAGCACGGTCGGAGCGTTTTCTGGGCTGCAGCGACGGCGGCAGCTCGTTTAGCCGGTGAAAGACTCGGGCAGGGAGAGAGTCGGTCTGCCGTGAAGGCGATTCCGGTTCTTCTTAAAACACACCCTCCGCCCTTAGACTTTCCCTTACGCCCGCCATTGGCCCACCCCCCAACGCTTCTCAGTTAGGTTAATGGAACGCATTGCCGCAAACGGCAGGAAAGTTAAGGTCGTTTCCGATTGC
This sequence comes from Megalopta genalis, assembly GCF_051020955.1. Taxonomy (NCBI): domain Eukaryota; kingdom Metazoa; phylum Arthropoda; class Insecta; order Hymenoptera; family Halictidae; genus Megalopta; species Megalopta genalis. Next base: position 20,789,071 of record NC_135017.1, on the reverse strand, counting down.
AAATGGACCGAAGGCAAATCGCACTGGCGACGGTCCGGCGAATACCTCGTCGACCGCGAGACACAGGTAACGGAACAAGAAACGCGCGCCATTGTCCGAAAACTTTGCAACATTTTCGTTAGAAACGCGAATAGACATTTTTATATATTTTTTATTTTTTTTTAGGTACTTACGTGTATTTATATGTACTTATATGTATTTTTATGTATTTTCTACTTCTTTCATGTATTTACATGTATTTTTATGTATTTTTATGTATGTTTATGTATTTTTATGTATTTATATGTATTTATATGTATTTATATGTGTTTATATATATTTTTATGCGTTTATATTGTATCTATATGTATTTGTATGTATTTATATGTATTTTGATGCATTTAAATGTATTTATATATATTTACATATATTTATATAGATTTGTATGTATTTACTTGTATTCACATGTATTTATATGTGTTAATATTTTCATATACAATATGTATTACAATACAAATTAATTGATTCGACTATTTAATCTCACACTTATAATTTAATTTAGTATTGAATACTTTTAATTGAAATATTTCGATGTGAAATTATTGAGCTAAGAAATAAATTATTTCTTTATCATACAATTGCATTCACTCTTAGAAAGTTTATTATCAATCGATTATTCATTGATAATTAGCAATAGTAATTGAATTAATATTTCCCAGATGATAAAAATATCATCAACATAATACAGTAATTCGATCAATATAAAAATTGTCGATAAAATGAAAGTTTATCATTATCCACATCTGCAACATCGTCTCTTTGCTACAATCAGCGGAGATAATTTTTATCTCGCAGAGAGAGAGAGAGAGGGGGAGAGAGAGAGAGAGAGAGAGAGCAAATTACGAATGAATTTGTCAATCTTCCGAGTTACAGAAATAATTCAGCCGCGACGCGATTCGCTCGAGAAGAGGAGCTCCCGAGATCGTCAAACAGGCGATCCTAGACTATTAATCATTGTTCGTCCGCGCGGTCTGAAGCGTTTCTGGAAAAGAAACGAAGGCGAGTCCGGCGTGCACAAGCAACGTGCTCGCGCTCGCGCTCGCGCAACACGGTATTTATCTCCGAGTGAAATATCGTTGTCGGGAAAACGCGGAAAAGGCGAACGGAGGAGGCTGCGAGCGTGCGGAGGCCGAGACGAGAGAAAGAGCGAGGAGGCTTTCCCGCCGCGTCTCTCGCGCCTCGGAATGAAATGCTTCTGGTTATTGCTTGTTTATTCCGTTGTTTTGCATGCCGCGACAGATAGCAAGGAATGCGTTTCTAACGCGGAGTGCATTTCGTGCTTCTGCCACGACCGCTCCGCGGACCAGGAATCTTTTACAACGGTTCTCCCTCAGATTTTTCAAGGCGGACTCGTGCCGCATACTTATTGGAACCCGTGCTCTTTCGCCGGGCAACCTTTGGAACTTCGCGAGTATCTCGGGCGGTCGTGAAAAATCACTCGAATCGAATGATTTCGTTTGTTCGCGAATCTTTGGACGACGTTGCAGCGGATGTTTTCGATATTGCGGTATTTGTTAACCTTTTTCTGCTTTTGCAACAATTTTGGAGTTTTAAGTCATGTACGATTCGATCTGAATTATTATTATGTACGAAATATTATTATATATTTTTATATATTTTATTATATATTATTGTATGTTATTGTATATTATTATATATTATCATATATTATCATATGTTACCACATGTATTATTATATATTATTGTATATCATCATATATTACCATATACTATTACATATTATTATACATATATTATTGTATATTACTATATATTATCATATATTACCATATATTATTCTATTTGTAATAATGTACAATAATATATGATAGTGTTATATATAATAATATATAATAATATATTATTACCATATATATTATATTATTATATATTATTGTATATTATTATATATCATCATATATTACCATATATTATTATATATAATACCATTATATATTATTATACATTATTACAAATTATATATTATTATAAATTAGATCGACAGCAGACAATGATTTATATACTGTCGATATAATTCCTGGTCAGATAAAATTGACAAGAATCTACAATATTAAAATGATTTGAAATAAAAAAAAAAGTTTTTAATCCGTGGAACGGACTCTCCAGCAAACACGTTCCCGGCGGATTTAACGCGTGGCGGTGCTAGCACGATCTAGAATTCCAATTAAACGATTTAATTCACGCGACGCGTGCAGTTCATTAGAGCGGTCGGTGCGCGCTGCGGTCGTAAAAATTCTTCATAAAATGACACGGCCTGGCGAAAGAAATCGCGCGCCGACGCATTTAAAACCGGAATATCGTCCTCCCCGTTGCTTCGAAATCGCGCTTATTTGCATACGCAACGGCCAAAATGGCCAAAACGGCCGTAACCGCTTCGGTTTTTCCGTCCTCGCTGCGATCGTTCAGGAGATTAGGATATTATGCCTAATTGGATACTGTTAATTCCCAAGTTCATCTGGAATTACCGTCGAAGGTGTACGGCTTCGATAGAACACGCCGGAAACGTTGTTTTCGCGTTGTTAAAGAAAAGAAAAAAAAATACGTACGACAGCGAAAAACACTTTTTATGGTGCTTAAAAATACGTAAAATTATTCTGCTTCATTTCTATGCTCGTATACCGCAGAAATTCATTTTGCAAAAAACAAAGAAGTGAAACAAAATTGTACGGTATTCAAAATATACGAGGTTTATTCTTATTTATTTTATTTATTTTCTTTCGACACCTGAAAATTTCGATATTTTCTACGCGAAAAATACAAGCAAGAAGCACTAATTTTTGTGCACACTTGTATCACTTTTGTATTCATTGTATTAATTTGTATTAATGATGCGAGCATCAATGGCATTGTTATTTTTCGTTTACCATAAAGATATTTCTAGTTGGCAAATTGAATTTGTACCTTATTTTGATTTTCACTGAATCATCAGTGAAAATCTGCATAAAAATTCGCAGCTAGTGTGAATTTATTTACTGTAATAAAACTATATCGAATTGTACTAGATTCTAAATTTGATCTGTCCAAATTTATCAAAACTTCCTTATTGCAATAAATAAATCCGTACTATCACGTATTCCCATTATCATTTTGATTCAATTGGCATATCAGAATATTTATATTTACATTGGATTATATAGATTTATATATAGATTATAAATGATAGAATCTCTCTCTCTCTCTCTCTCTCTCTCTCTCTCTCTCTAGATTTACATTATGTAATTTATTATGACACGTTCGTTAAGCGTATTCTTCATCTCGCAATGAAAACCTTTGCCGACCCGAATGCGTCAAGCAACAGAATCGTTGATTTAACGATCCGAGCGCGCCTCTTCGTGGAAGTGAACGAGTATTCCGTGTATCGATGCGCCCCGAGCTGTTTTTCGTCGTCACGAACATCGAGACCAGGAATGTAACAAGTAGTCCGACCTCGAAATGCTGGTACAGGGATCGGACACCCGGTTCATCGGAGCACCCGGCACCGTGAATCACGCGTGAAATCATTTTTCGCCGGTGCACCGCGGAAGCCGAGATTAAACGGCGCCGCCGGCTATCATTATCGCCTTCCGAAGATACCGTAAAGTGCAGGTTGCGTTAAAAGCGTAAAAGATTTTCGATGTTACCCATCTATCACTCCGGGGCCGCCGCGCCGCGCCGAGCCGCGCTCGGTTATCTCGGGTAAATGAACGCCGGATACGATGATTTATGAAAATAACTGTAATTAGAAACCGGGAAAATTCGAAACCCGGCGAAAACGGTAACCTGTCGCCGATACCATCTTTCGCGGTTGCATTTCTGCCGCGCCCGGCCGCCTTATCTCCGAGCGAACGAAAGTGTCGGCAGTCGTTCCTAACGATTCGCGCCGAGGAATCACCATTAATATCGGTGATTAACTCCGCAGACGCATTTTAATGGTATGCCAGAGATAGCGGCGTCGATTAAATCGTTCGGATTCATTCTTTCGCGGTGTTTCCTGGGTTTGCGCGATTTTTCGGGTTGATGAATTTTCTAAACGAATTTTTACTTTCTTCTGAATTTTTATTTTCTTCTGAATTTTTACTTACTTGTGAATTTTTATTTTCTTCTGAATTTTTACTTTACTTTCTAAAATGACAATGTAATAAAATGTAAATAAAAGATGTATTAAATGTAATATTTAAGAATCACCTGACTAGTTTTGCAGTTTGTTTATTCGAATACAATTTTGCCCGCAGAATTTATTCAAATCATTATTCGAATACAATTTGATCCGCAGAATTTATTCAAATCGTTATTCGAATGCAATTTTATCATTGTTCGAATACAATTTTGCCCGAAGAATGTATTCGAATCGTAATTCGAATATATTTTTATCCAAAATTGAATCCAAAGAATTCGTTCAAATGTTGGTTACTCGCGCACAATTTTTCCGAAGAATTCATTCAGATCGTAGTCCGAGTAACGGCAGCTAGGCCGGCCTGAAAAATGATAATTAAACGTCCGTAATATCTCCGTTTAGTAAGGAGAACGGCGAACGGAGTTTTCCGCGGCAAACGGTGCAAATAATTGGCAATACGGTAGCATTAGCATTTCGGCAAGAATCCACGCAGAACAATATCGGCCCTGGGAACCTGCGTTTCCTCGAGGGCAACGCGTTCCGGCCTGTCCTTCGTTTCAATTCACTTTCACGGCCGGTTAATTCGCGTAGAGGCCCGCTTTGTCTCTGTTCTCGTTTGCGCCGGAATTTACAAAGTCCGTTGAATCGGCGCCCAACCCCCCTTTCACCCCCTCTCTCTTTCTTTCTTACCTTTTTCTCTCTCCCTCTCCCCCTTTCTTTTCCTTCCTCTCTGTTCTTTATTATATTTTCGACTAACGAATCGGCCTCGTCCGTTTCGAGTGTCCAAAAATATTTGCGTTCCAAGGCGTCGCGACCACCGTCACCAAGAAGGGACAAAGGTGAGCACAGGGCCACCCCCCTGATGTCTGCGCCGACCTTGTCGGCAGAGAGACACGGAAGCGGAGCGACGATTCAAGGCCACGGGATTGTTCCTGTCGCGTTATTCTCCGAGATTAATTGTTTCTGCGGAACTAATTCCTCGGAGGAAATTCTGAAGCTGAAGGGCTCTTTTCTCAGCCTTTCCTGCAGTCTGTTTCCTGTTTCTCACGCGATCCCTTGGAAGCGCGGACTTTTTAATCCTCCGCCGACGGCGACGGACCGTTATAACAATTGTACAATTCACGATTTTTATGACGATTATCAGCTTTGTTCGTCAATTCTTTCGGACTTCGTTTTAAATAGGACGAGGCACTTTGTGGTTCGTTGTTTACGGAGTTGTTCATTTGCAATGATCACAGGGTAGGTTATAATCTTTAGAATACACTGAATTTCTGTGGGAGTTTTTTTGTGAGTGAACCTTTATTTAAATTCCCTATTTGTGATCCCTAAAAAATTACTGTAATCACTCTGCAGTTCACTGATAAATAAAAAACTGGCAAGACTTGTTTCGAAAATTGCAGTTCGTCGTATTCGTCCTAAATGCATTCGATCTAATAACAAGAAATATTCAAGACTATTGTTTTAAAAATTACAGTTCGTCATTCGATCTAAATAAATGCATTCCATCTAACAATGAAATTCTAGCAAGATTATGCGATCGAAACGAAACGTGAGAAACAAATGACTTCGTTTCGCAACAGAATTTCGACGTCGATTTACAATTTTTTCGATTCATCGTTTAAGGGCACGTTTTCGAGATGCGTACGTTTTCCAGGCTATACACCGAAATTAAAAAGATGCAAAGAAAATTGAACGGAGAATTGGTTTGAACAGTTTGCTGGTCGGGGAGCATCCGTTTAATGGCCGCGTCGAAGATTCCGAATTATAATTGAATAACCCTTCTATCCGATGTGACCCCTTCCGATCTCCGCCCCGAGCAACTTTATCTCGCGAGCCCTGTATTCATTACAAATAATAGGCTATTTCCTCTACAACCACTTCGAACACGGTACGCGTGTTGCTCGAGTGGCGTTAAAATAAGTTACGCGTTACGGGGCCTTCGCCCCTCTCGACGCGACGGGGCGACCCTACCCGCCGAAAAGTGTATCTCGCGCGGTATGAAACAGTATCGAAAACAGCTCTGACGTCGACGTTGAACAGCGAAACAGCTTCCTAATTGTGTTTCATAATTTTCGTTCTTAATCTACGTCTGCTTCGGAGCTTCGAAATTGAGCGTGGACGAGATAGGATTCGTTTTGAGAAAAATACAAAGTTATATACGAGATTATTACAGATATTATATATTATTTTATTATATAACATTAATTATTATATATTAATAGTATAATAAAAAAAATATATTAATATATATAATAGTATAATAAAAAAAGTATATTAATAGTATAATATATATCATATAATACAGAACAAATATAATAATTATATTATATTATTATATATATTACATTTTTTGATGAAAATGGGTAAATCGAATGCAAGACGTTGAAACCTTTTAAAAAATATAAAAGTTGCATTATGTTCAACTAACGAAAATTATTAGAGAAAGAAATAACATTAGAGAGAAGAACAATATTAATAGAGAATTAATAAGAATAACATTAATAACATCTTATCTTATTTTCGTAATAAGGAATTTTTTGATCATCGAAGTAAAGCATCGTCTATTTTCCATTTTTATAAAACAAGGTATGAAAGTGGACGACGAAATACTACTGTAAATCGGTGTAAATCGGGACGTAACAGTATTATTTCTCCGTGAGAAACGAAAGTACATTGCGTTACCTATAGTTTATTTAAAAACTCTGTTCACACTCTATCCATCGAATCGCGGAAAACCGCTGACAATTTTGCAATTCAAACCACTTCACCCGCTATTTAAAGCAGCCTTGTTCGACTTCATCTTTCCACGATTATTTCTCGTTATAAGACTCCGAATTAAATCACGGCGTCTTGCCCATCATTCTAGTCCGTGCTGATCCTATTGCACAGCATTCTGGGAAATTATGCACGCAAAGACGGAGGCGTCCGGCGCATATAAATGAATAAAAAAATTACATTGTAGAGGAGGCACGTTGCAGCGTGGAAGATGATTGTGAGAACGCGGCCGGGAATAGTTCGCACAATTAATAACTGAATAGAATGAATAGCAATAAAAAAAGAAGAAAAAAACTAGGGGAAGATCGGCGCGAGATAACTCCGCGAGCGGAAACGTCGAGACTCGAACGGGATCCTGCGTTAATAAGAACACGGATGAGTGTCTTTAAAAACTATCCCCGAGAATTTCAGGCATAAAGTTGCTCCGGCTGCTCGAAATAACTCCCAGGCGGCGTAAATATCGTTGAAAATTCCCTAAAACTGTACTCGACATTTTTTTAAGGCGCCGGCTACGAGCGACAGCGAGAGAGAGAGAGAGGAAGAGAGGCGGAAACTCGGATAACGCCGGGACGGGGAGAAATTCTTGAGGAACTTGCGGGAAACTCTCTTATCGACAGTTACGAGGGGACTTCTTTAAACTTCGTTGCTTCTTGGAGATCACCGGAGAAAAGTTGCCGACGAATGGACGGGAAGGATAATCCGCGATGAGACGTAAAAGAATGAAACCTAATTGAAGAGTGCCTTCAATTCCTACGCGCGCCTTTTTTATCTGCCAAAAACGACTTTGTAATCTCCCGGCTGGAACTCGAGAGTATAATGCCTTCTACCGAGGATCCGTAACGCGATCCGTACTTTCGCATTTTCGAAAGGATGTAACTTTCTGCCATTTGTAACAATGGCTCCTCTGCTATTAACGTTTCGATCGTTAACTAACGCTGCCACGTTACTAAAAATAGTGTAATCGCGTTCGTGAGTAATAATGAAAATTATTATTATGATTATTAGGCTAAGGGTTCGATGCGTTTATTAAAAAATTGGTCATGTAACATTTGCAACAGCGAAACGATGTAAAAAATTTAAGAACATTAATACGTCGTTTTCGAGCTATTAATTATTACTCGTCACAAGACAAATTGTTGCGATATTTTTAGTAAGAATAGATTCGTCAAAAACAGCTAACTAGTTAAGAAATATATTATTATAATATTTTTATTATATTAATAAATATAGTTATAATCATATAATTATATAATAATATATTATTATTAATATATACTAATATATATTCTTTATTAAAAAATATATTTCGTAAAAGCGTTGTATTTGAAGAAAATATCGAAGCAAAAAAATATATTCAGTATAATTACAGTAACTTACATACTTTTTAAAGAAGTTGCAGCAGCTAACTGATTAACAAAAGAAAGAAAACTCATTAACGAAAGAAAGAAAGTTCTATGCAGCTTCTGCATGTTGCAATTGATGCATACAAATTTGATTTTCCACAAAGATTCACAAATCTCTGTAATCAATTAAATAGATCATTATAATAAATTTGAATAGATCATTAAATTGAATAGGTCATTATAATAAATTGAATAGACCATTTTAATAAATTGAACAGATCATTATAATAAGCGAAAAGCTTGTTAAAATTACTAAGAAAATATAAACGTCTATATTACGCATACATAACAAAAATATATTGTTATTAATAGAACAACTGTCGCGTTCTCTTGTAAATCGTCTCAGCCGCGAACAATCGAACAGAATCACCGGAATAAATCGCGTGGATCACGCGACGCGAACGAAGTCGGTTAATCGTATGTTCCATTCTTTTTCCTTCCGATTCGAATAAAAAATTCTGTTCACGGTCGAGCATGTCGCGAGTTTAAATAGAAACTGTTGGCCCCGGATTTGCCGGAGTCTGGTCTAGTTCGGCGCACGTTTCGTGCGGCGAGATAAGAAAACGGATCTCTCTAATTCTCGCGCTGATTTCTAATTTGGATGGAAATTCGGTGTAGATCCGATCTGCAAAAGCGGCGCCATTGCGTGCCGTCGAAAATTGTTTCGGTCTCTCCGTGACCGAGGGAATCTCGAGCGTGTTCTATATTATGCCTCCTCGCCTGTTACTGTTCCCTCGGTTTCCTAATTTCTGTTTGCTTTGGCGCGCGGCGCGCGCAGAAACAGCTCGCGAGTACGCTCGGCGTTCTTTCAACTAGGAACTGGGAATACGAATTACTCTGATCAGCGTGTTCTTTATGCAGTTTCTGTGGAACGGCAGCTCCGATCGCGGGCAAACGGATGCGGCGTACGGACCTGTGATCGATCTCGAAACGAAAGATTGCAACAACTTCGCTGCGCAAATTTTCTTTAGAATCTCAGCGAAGCTAATTTTTCTTTTTTTATTAATTTTTAACGTTTATTTCTGGTACAATATGGTCGAGTAAATTTTGCTGAATATAAAATTCTAGTTTCAATTTCATTAATTAAAGTGCAGCAAATTCTGCACAATTTTCTTTCAGCTTGTGAACAAAAATGAACAATTTGGGAGATACGATTATTCGATTATCGATACGATTATACGATGTACGATTATAATTGCCGATTGTGAACAAAACGAGGCGCAAGGCTCGAATAATCTCCTTTTCCCAAATTGTCCATTTTTGTTTACAAGCTGAAGGAAAATTAGGGAGAATTTTCTATGGTTTTTAATTTTGTAGATGCTATTCGGCTTGATTTTCGGCATTTAATGTTCTAGAGATTTCAGTCGACAGATATTAGTCAAAAAGAAATCGCAGACGTGTTCAATTCTTTTTTCAAATTCGTCAAACTCTCGCATACTTTTGTATGCACATGTATACCGAAAGTGGAAACGGACAGCCATGGACAGACGCGTCGGTCGATTCTCATTCAACAGCACGCGCGGTTCGCAAATATTGAAACTAATTTGTCTTCGACACAACGCGGCACACGCGGAAAGCTTTTATTCCGCTCTGTTCACTTATGTTTTACCAAAAAATTCGTTTATCGATGCAAAGCCTGTTAACGCTTCGGGTGCGTTTGGATCCGTAATGTAAATATCGTTATTTCACCATTTAATATATTGGTACCATAGTTGTTATACTGTTATTACAGTTATGCTAGTTATAGTAGTTATACTGGTATTATAGTTATAGTTATACTAGTATTATGGTTACACAAGTATTATAATTATACTAGTATTATAGTTATAGTTATACTAGTATTATAGTTATAGTTATACTAGTATTATAGTTATAGTTATACTAGTACTATAGTTCTAGTTATACTAGTATTACAGTTATAGTTATACTAGTATTATAGTTATAGTTATACTAGTATTATAGTTCTAGTTATACTAGTATTATAATTATAGTTATGCTAGTATTATAATTATAGTTATACTAGTATTATAGTTCTAGTTATACTAGTATTATAATTATAGTTATACTAGTGTCATAGTTATAGTTATACTAGTATTATAGTTATAGTTATACTAGTATTATAATTATAGTTATACTAGTATTATAGTTATAGTTACACTAGTATTATAATTATGCCAGTATTATAGTTAGACTAGTATTATAGTCACACCAGTATTATAATTAAACCAAAATAACCAAAAATTCCCTCAACATCAAATTCATCTGCTTAATAAAACAGAAACTAAAAGGCAGAATTTGGCATAAACCCAAGGCCGACCCAATTAATTCCGCGACGTTCTCGATCGGATCGAAGCGACAGTGATTCGACTGGCATTGATCGACGCGGCTCGTCGACGATGAACCAACGATTCGACCGCGGGTGCAGTCGAAGAATCGACGCGGCCGAAGAATGGGTGCCGAGAGGCGCGGGGGTTCGAGAGGCTCGCATTAATCATGCGAGATTACCCCGGCCGGCACTGTATTTCCCGCTTTTCCACTCTTTGCCCGCGGTTGTTTTTGTCACGATACTTTATCGGCTTGCAAATGGAGGGCGGCGCAAAAGGGCCGGCAACGTCAGACGCAGAGACCAACAACCGGCCTGTCGTACATCATTCTCTCCACCCTCGCGCGGCCGCGATCGCGCCCACAATTTCGAATCTGCCGTCGCGGTGCTCCGCCGGCGTTCGCCGGAGAAACAGATTAAAATGGAATATAAACGGGATTATATTCGAGGCATCCGCGGACGCCGCCGCGAATTTATGCGCCTCCGCGGGATTACGCGTCCTTGCCGATGGTTTTTCTCCAGCACCCTACCGACGCGGACGATTCTTTTTCTTAAAGATCCAGCCGCTTGGGTCTCTCGTTCGTTTTTTATTCAGCGTTTGGATACTTGAAAGCTGGTTTGAATATGGTTGAAGCGATTGTTTAACGCTAAAGCTACCACCGCCGGTCAAACGACCGGTTTCGCATTTTTGATTTCATAATTATCGAAGTCGCGCGAAGCTGCTTCCGAAATTGTTAAATTTATTTCTCTATGCGGAGACACGCTGTTATCAAAATTGCAAAGAATTCGAATAAATTCTATCTCTTTGTGTAATTCTCACGATAGTAAAATCAATTTTTGTTAGCCGCTTTCAGGCCTCGGCAATGTGCGAATAGAAAAAACAAGAATTTGTAACATTTTTGCAACTCGTAGATTCCGACTCAGTGCTTAATTTGTTCAGTTGCTTATTTGTTGCATATTTGTTCGCGTGCATTCGTTGCTTATTTCGACGATTTCATCTGTTCTTTGATACAAAATTCCTTGCAACGATGACAAATTAATAAGATTTGACGAGAATATACGATAAAGAACGTAGGAATCGTACACCAAGTTTTTATACATAAATTCAATCATGTCATTGTCGTGAAGCGATATGCATTTGTCGCGTTCGCGACTCGGCAGTTCTAGCGTTAAGAAATAGCAGAACGATCTACGATGTACACAGAAGAGATCATTACTTCGGCATCGACTTACCTTATTGATCTGTCGTTGAAGTTTCGTGATCGTTGCTCGATCTCGTTGCGCAGCGAGTCGTTCCGCTTGTAATGCTTGTTCCAGTTCCTGTACCCGTTCCTCCAGGCTTTCCTGCGACAATAAATCATTTTCAATGAATAAACGTACACGCGTTCTGTCCACCGTATAAATCTTCGGGCGAAAACACGCGACAGAATTCCTGTCACGGAATAACTAGTATCACACAGCCACGGTATTGCGCAAGTTTAAACAAAAAAATCGTGCAAATTCTCCAAGTTAATTGGAGCTAATATAAGTCTGATAAAAAAATGACTTTTCTCTTGCAACGTCATTGAGAATGATACGTTGAAAAATATTCCCAAATTCTTCGAATGTTTTCACAGTTTCGTATTCGATCTAGAAATTTTTCTCAGAGAACGCATAGAAAATCATAAATATTATTTGTTCACAAAGACTTTTCACAAATATTATTATTTTATATAACTGCTTTTATTTTCTAATTTATTGCATTCAATAATATTATATATATATTATTATATATTTAATATATTACTTATTAATATATTATACATTATTATATATTAATATATTAATTATCATATATAATTAATATAATAATAATAATATATATTAATTATCATGTATAATTAATATATATTATTATTATATTATTAAATTTATTAATATCATATTATACTATATTTAATAATTTATTATTAATTTATGCTACTCTCTTAACATTGCAATTACAAAATCTCGTCGAACAGCGTCTCCAAAAAACCGAATACACTCGCATCGTCGCGAATTCGCTCTCTAAATAATTCGGCGAAAGTGTCGCAAGTGGCCGGATTATTATTCCGACATCGGCCTAACGTTTTTCAGCGACCATAACCGCGCGAGATGCGCGATGCGGCCAGAATCGCCGCGCCGGCACGGCTGGTATTTCCTCGGTTTCGGGAATCCGAATCGGCATTCCGCATTCTCGTAATCTCTGAGTACACAGAACGGCGTGATCTCCCGAGGAACTTTAAGCCGCTGTTAAGGCAGCTTAAAACTCGAGCAACAGGAATTACGGGGAACATCCTGCTGAAAGTTACAGGGAAAGTTTCGGGGTTCCGTTGCGTTTGCGGCCGCGAAAGTTAATTGAGAAACGGTCGACCGTAAGCTTCCGATCTATGCGCGATCCGGGATCGAACTGTTCGCCGGGGCGAACTGCGCGTTCGAGATAACTTCGGCGAACTCGAGCGAACTCGCGTGCGTGAGTTCCGAATGGGCCACCACGTTTTCAACCTCAGACTTCATAAATGATCGGCGGTCCAAGCGGTCCGGAGATATCCGACTGCGAAGCTTCGCGATCGTCTCGCGAGTTTTTCAGACTTTCCGCGCGAAATGCCTCGATAATTTCACGAGATTGAACTGTCTTATTAACCCTTCGCACCCGAAGCTATTTTAATTATAATTTAAACATATTTTCTGATCTACGGTGTTTCTGTTTTATATGATTTATTGCGATTTACGCATACGAAAGCCTATTGGCAAGCACGAAACTCGCAATTTTAAGAGTCGTTTAGATATAAACGAGTCTGATACTGTTTACAATTACTTTGAAAAATAGTATAGCCATTTTTGGTGGCGCCCCAGAGTCACCATTCGAGTGCAAAGGGTTAAATGAAGTAGAAATTGCATAGCTATTTTACGTGTAGCAGCCAATTACTCCTTCAACGTTCGTGCCTCTTGCAAGTCTTAAATAAAATGAAGAAATTACAACGTCGATGAATGAAATAATCTCGTAAAAATTAATTTCCAAAAATTATCTTCTAAACAATTCTGTCAGCCAAAAACAGACTGACGGAGCCTTGTCCAGGCAGAAAATATTGACCAGCAATTTCGGCCGATGATGTCCAAGAAACCAGGTGTTTCGTTCGGCGAGGCCGCGATGCATTCGCCGGGGTGAAATGGAGCGGTAACAATGAGAAGGCAGGATTTTCCGCGAGGAGCATTCGCATGCAAACTAGCCGGGTTGTTCGGGAAATCGTCGACTGGTTGTTCGCGTTTCCCCGAAGGCAATTCGAATTTCTGTCCAATTTACGTGTTTCGGGCCCCGGGTATTTCTGATTATCAAGAGCGTTCATTGAATCCGTTCGAACGGAATGGTAATGAGTGCCGGTCTAGAGGAGAGCGAGAAAGAGAGAGAGAGCTAGAGTAGCAAAGAGAGAGGGAGAGAGAGCTAGAATGGCAAAGAGAAAGGGAGAGAGAGCTAGAGAGGCAGAGAGATAGGGCGAGAGAGCTAGAGAGGCAGAGAGAGAGAGAGAGAGAGAGAGAGAGAGAGAGAGAGAGAGAGAGGAGAGGGCTGTTGGTCGCGATTTGACCGTAAGTATCGGTGCAATCCATTAGATCCGAGGCGACGCCGCGCCTCGGCGACGGGTTTGAGGGGCCCTCGAGGCGGCCAACGACGCCTCGGCAGGCACCGCGCGGGGATCATTCGTATGCGGGGGCACGTAGCTGCAATTCACCCTTTCTAACCCCTCGGCGAGTCCACGTTTTAGTACTCCAGGCCGCACCGCGCCGATCCACGAGTACGCCTGGCTATTGTTTGCCGCGAGCAAGCCGAATTATACCGGGTGGCGCTCTTCCGACCGCGACCGACTGACCGGCCCTTCTTACGCACGATCTCCGACCAAGAAGTTTGCGTTCTGTCGGTCAACAGCGAGCAGCTGACGATTTTAGTCTGTTTCGAGGCAGGAGACGTAACTGTTTTAATCGAAAAGAAAAAGAGACGCGAGTGTTATTACATCGATTGAGGTCGTATTGCTTGCAATTAAGGATTACAATGGAACGGAAATATTTTCTCTTCCTGGTAAAGTTTGAGAGAAATTGTTCACAGGAATTGATTTTCGTCGTTTATAACAGCTGTCCATGAAAGAAGTTCTTTGGATCGCTTGGAATTGTTATTGATGAAGGAAATTCTTTAATAGTTGTTATTAATATAGTTATTGTATTATATAATATTATATTGTATTATTATATTATTATATTATATAGTTACTATATTATTATATTATTATATATTGTATGGTTATTATATTATTATATTGTATGGTTATTATATTACTATATATTGTATAGTTATTATATAATTATATTGTATAGTTACTATATTATTATATTGTATGGTTATTATATTATTATATTTTATGGTTATTATATTATTATATTATATAGTTTTTATATTATTATATTATTATATTATATAGCTCTTTTATATTATTAACTATTATATAGTCATTATATTAAACAGTTATTAAACAGCAACTATTAAACAGTACAACGTTCAAACAATAGACAATCGATTGTTTAACGAATTTCTATACCACAGGTTCGAAGAAATTTTAATTGGTACCCGCAGCGAAATCACAGCACACCCTGTATAAAGTCGCAAGGAGCCTCCGTTGACTCCTGCGTGTGCTTGTAAATCCGTATTAAAGGGTTCCCAGAATGACCATGGCTGACATTATCGGGAAAGTATTGGTTTTCCTTGGATTAATGGCGCGGTCCGCGTCGTGAATAATTATGAGCCCGTCAGAGCAGAACAAACAAGAGAAGATTTAAAGCTTGTTCACCCCTGTCGTGTATTTTATACTAAAGGCGCAGTGCTTTCCTCCCTCTTGCGCTTTTTCACGTTGCATCGAAAACATGGTTCGTTTCGGTCCATTTTATTCGATTATACATATTTACATATTTTTCCCGATCGATTACGCATATTTTCCTAAAGCACGCTGCAACAATTTTAAACCGTGATTGAAACCGTATTAATCGATGTAAATATTATATAAATACATATAAATAGACACCGTATTATCTAATATTGAAGTAACTGATGTTGAGACAATATTACTCTAATTATTGTGTAACTTACGAACACTTAAGTCGACGGAACTTATTTTATAATAGTTAACTTAAAAATGTTTGCTTCCATCGATTATTTTACGAAAATCTTGCAGCTTCCATTTTACAAAGCATAAACGCATGAAGATCGGCAGTCCATTTGCAACTGAATAAAAATGTTCAAGAACCTATCGAGCGCAGAAATGTGATTAAATAAGTAATCAAAGATCGAGTAGAATATAATTAAAAGTCCGCGAAAAATATAATTAAAAGTCAGCAGATCTGCTCGACAAGAAACAAATTCCATTGCGTCGTGTCCCAGATATTCGGAACGCGGCGATTAATGCAAGGTGCTGAAACCGCGCTGCGTGTCGTGCGCTTGAAATCGCGCGATAATATCAATGATTAATTAAAACGAGGCATAAGAGGAAGCAGTGTTCCGCGGTCCGAGTATCGCGCGCGTTTAAGAAACGACGTTCCCGCGCGATTCCAGCAAGCTGTCCCCGTCCAGAGAGAGACAGAGAGAGAGAGAGAGAGAGAGAGAGAGAGAGAGAGAGACCCAGCCCTTGTCTTGAACCCTTCGGGATGGACGATAGGGGACGCGTCACTCTATGCACGGGATCCATTCGAAGACCCATAGAATTAGTGCGGGGACTTCCGGGACGTCATTTAAAGTACAGAACCGTCGCGATGAGCCCACTCTATATGCAGAGATTCCGTTAAATTGCAAACGCCCATTTTCCAGGGTAGGGACGTGAACGAGAACAAGGGTAAGGGCACCGTCCGCGCCGCCCTCGAGTAATCAGACGGTTAACTCGATCCAGGGAACGTTTACGGGACGACAGCTCGAGCCGATTTTCTTATGCCCCGGAGAAAACCTCGTGCACTACTAACTGCGCCTCTCTCCCTCTCCCTCTCTCTCCCTTTCTCTCTTTTTCTCTTTATCTCTCTGTCTCTCTGTCTGCCTCTTTGCTTCTCTGTTTCTCTCTCTCTCTCTTTCTCTTTCTGGTTCTCTGTCTCTCTGTCTCTCTCTCTCTCTCTCTCTCTCTCTGCCTCTCTAGCTCTCTCGCCCTATCTCTCTGCCTCTCTAGCTCTCTCTCCCTTTCTCTTTGCCATTCTAGCTCTCTCTCCCTCTCTCTTTGCTACTCTAGTTCTCTCTCCCTATTTCTTTGTCTCTCTAGCTCTCTCTCCCTATCTCTCTGCCTCTCTAGCTCTCTCTCACTATCTCTCTGCCTCTCTAGCTCTCTCTCCCTCTCTCTTTGCCACTCTAGCTCTCTCTCCCTATCTCTCTGCCTCTCTAGCCCTCTCTCTCTCTCTCTCTCTCTCTCTCTGCCACTCTAGCTCTCTCTCCCTCTCGCTCTGCCTCTCTAGCTCTCTCTCCATCTCTCTTTGCCACTCTCTGCCTCTCTGGCTCTCTTTCTCTTTCCCTCTGTGACTCATCCCCGCGGGGAATGTTAATTTCGTCCGAATGAATTTATTCGATTTACCCGGAAAAAGATTAAATCTCTTACCGCGAAGACGCGTTAACGAACCGGCACCGATCGATCGATCCGTAATGAGAGCGATCGCTTCCCTAGATCTGTTTCCGCGTGCCAGATCGCTTCCACGAGGAAAGTTTTCAAGTATGCGATTTTTAATTGAGAGCTGCACAGTTTGCCGAGAACGCAACGCTACGAATGATTAATTACTCGACAGGTTAAATAGTTCGATATATTGGAATCTGGATCTTCCTCGAATGTTACTGCTTTTCACATGATTTAACTTTGCACGATTACTTCGTTAAAATTCCATTTACCATGCATTTAGAATGTACATTTTTATTTATTTTGGACACACAAGATTTCGAAATGTTGAAAATCCGAACGAAAGCGAATCGAATTTGAAAAACATCAGCGAATAAAATATTCTTATTTTAATGATCTCATGTAGGAATTGTTACGCGAATTAATGTAAATCAACGTATACATATATGGAATCGTTAAAATTAGAATGTTTTAATTGCTGATTCCATCTGATTTGATTTGCTCTCGTTTGTTAATTACCGACTTGATAATCTGTAGACGCATAGTATAGACAACTGTAAATCCCACGCGATCTTAATTAATCCAAGTATTTTCTCCTGGAATTTGACACGTCCGTGTAAGTGAGTTGGACGCAAACTAGTTCTTCAGATGGGGGAGTCTTAACTTCGTTATCGCTTTAGAATCAGTTCACTGGACCGAATTTAATTACCGAAGACATCATGCTTGACTCCTACTGTTTGCAGAATGGCTGTTCGCTAATCAAACTGTATTAACGCTAAGCTTGCCAAGGGATAAAAGTGATTGGTGTAGAACGTTTTATGCAAAATTTCATCTAAGCTCATTTATTGTATTTTATTGTATTTTATTCTATTTTATTCTATTTTATTCTATTTTATTCTATTTTATTTTATTTTATTTTATTCTAATTTATTTTATTCTATTTTATGCTATTCCTTTTTATTTTATTTTTTTCTACTTTATTCTATCCTGTTCTGTTCTGTTCTAATCTACTGTATTCTATTCTTTTCTATTCTATTCTATTCTATTTTACTCTATTCTTTTCTATTCTATTCTATTCTATTTCATTCTATCCTTTTCTATTCTATTCTATTCTATTTTATTCTATTCTTTTCTATTCTATTCTATTCTATTTTATTCTATCCTTTTCTATTCTATTCTATTATATTTTATTTTATTCTATTCTTTTCTATTCTATTCTATTTTATTCTATTCTATTTTATTTTATTTTATTCTATTTTTTTCTATTCTATTCTATTCTATTTTATTCTATCCTTTTCTATTCCATTCTATTATATTTTATTTTATTCTATTCTTTTCTATTCTATTCTATTTTATTCTATTCTTCTATTCTATTCTATTTTATTCTATTCTTCTATTCTATTCTATTCTGTTCTACTCTGTTCTATTCTGTTTTATTCTGTTCGATTCTGTTCGATTCTTTTCTATTCTATTTTATTCCATTCTATCCTATTTTACTTTATTCTATACTGTTCTATTTTATTCTATTTCTTGTTCCATTTTATCTATTTCATTTCACTTCATGGCATCCGATATATAAGAAGAGATGGACCATTTGCGGTCCGCAAAGAAAGATCATTCGTTGCTAAATAATTTTCAACATTCCGCCGTATAAAGAAACTGTCGAACAGCAATAACACCGCGGGCATAATTTTCCGCGTCTCTGGCCGGCGAAAAAACGCAATTCCATGAAAGCGATGCAGAAGAACGAACGTACCAAAGCAATCTCCGGCGCGTACCCCCTAAAATTACACGAAAACCGTCAAAGTACATTAAAAATTGGATTCGGGGGAGCGGTTCTCGCGGCTCGCGTTCAAAGGTTCCGCGTCGCCGCAAAAAACAACAGTGTAGTTCGCCGTGCACGTCGCCGTGATCCGGATCCGCGCGCGTGTTTTCTTTCTCTTTACGGTTCCGGTTCCCCGGGCATAATTCAAAGGGAAATCCGGCCAAAGGAGAGGCTTTCCGCGTTTTTGATCGTTCGATTTTCATTAGCAGACCGTCCGAAAGGGGTGGTTGTTCGCCGCTTCGGCCGCAAAGGCGCGACCGTTTCCCCACGCGGGAATTAAAAACACGTGTCGCCGTGGCGTGGCGGCGCGTTTTGCTCCCGCATTTGCACAAGCCGGGGCGAATAACTCATCGAAAAACGTTAGAATTAATTCGAGGTGTCGCGGCGCGATCGGTAACGTGATGATTTGTGGGCCGCGTAATCTGCCGCGGTATCAGTTTGTTTGAATGCAAACCACCCGCTCGATTCGCCGACGTATGGCGGAATAATTGCGGCGAATCGCCTGTCGCCATTTGTCCTGTCGTCTTTTTCAACATTTCCGGCGAAAAACCGCTGCAACCGATTTTTCTTTGCGCCTCTCCTTTCGTACTTCTCGCGTGAATTGTTTAAGTGGATTGAGAGCTAAAATAATCGTAAGATTTCGTTGGATTTTCATAAATGTCTGTAATATCATAAAGAACCATATAACAATAATAATAATAATAATAATAACAATATAATTTCATAAAGGACGATATAGTAATAATATTAATAATAATATATTTTCATAAAGTATCATATAATAATGGTAATAATAATATAATTTCATAAAGGGCCATATAATAATAAAAATAATAATATCATTTCATGAAGAATCATATAATAATAATAATAATAATAATAATAATAATAATAATAATAATAATAATAATAATAATAATAACAATATAATTTCATAAAAGACCATGTAATGATAAAAATAATAATATAATTTCATAAAGAATGATATAATAATAAAAATAATAATATAACTTCATAAAGGATCATATACAATAATAAAAATAATAATATAATTTCATAAAGGAGCTTATAATAATAATAATAATAATACAATATAATTTCATAAAGGACCATGTAACAATGGTCATAATAATAATAATAATCATTAAAAACTGTTGCACCGCGTTTCAAAATAATGTTCACATTATCGTTCACATGTTTAAAAAAATCGTCATAAATGCGAGCCGTTGTACGACCCGTAATGCCCAAATTCACACGCACAAAATGCAAGGGTTTGTTTTACAACCCCTTGCAACGTAAAAGAAGCAAGCCCCCGTCCAAACGAGCTTCGAAACCGCCGTTTAAAATCCATCGAATTAGCGTGATTTTCGACCGGCTAATTGATCGGTCCTCTGAATCTTGCGAGAACGAACATCCCGATTCCGCGGCGGGTGCACGTCGTCCCCGGCTGAAAATCTGCTTAGCCTTCGGGAGTGTTCCGCGAGCAATATGTATAAATGATTCGTAAATCCTCGGGGTTCATTAAGATTTATGGGAACAGGTTTCTGAAGGAGGACGCGGGGACGTTGTGTATCCGCGCGGTTGCGGCTAAGATGGAGGGAGGACAGACCGAGGAAACGAGAGAGAGTCGGGGAGAGATCTTAGCCCGGGGCGGTCCCATTTAAAGGCAGGAATGCTTCACACGTATTTCGACACCAAAGGGCCGTTGTCGTCTTTGGGGTAAAGTCTCTTTGCCGTAAGTGGCAGCCGCGCTGCAAAGGACACCCTTGCTTGCGCCCGCGACCTCTTGCCTATGCAAAGCGATCATATTTCGTCTTGGAAGACTATTAAATCTCTTTAGCTGGCGCTATCAAGCCATAATTTCCCAGTCACTTCCACCAGCGATATAACATACTTGCATGGAACTGGGCATGAAAGTAGGCACGTATGTTCGTTATTGTTGTGCAATTACTGCACTGCGGATTTTTATGCGAAAGAAACATTGTCTTATTCAATTACGGGACCGATGAAAAAGTCTTTCCTTTTTTAATAATTTTAATACATTGGACATGATGCAACACACTCTTCTCTAGCGTCTTTACAAATTTGTATCTCATTTATTAAGTTTTGTTTTAAATGCGCAAAATTCGCCGTCTAGTAATTACTTTCATTAGTGGATTTAATATTTTTTTTCATTTAACATGATTTATTCTTCTTCTTAATATAGGACGATTTATTATTTTTCTTAATATAAAACGATTCATTATTTTTCTTAATATAGAACGATGTATTATTTTTCTTA
The DNA here is from genome assembly GCF_051020955.1 of Megalopta genalis. NCBI lineage: Eukaryota > Metazoa > Arthropoda > Insecta > Hymenoptera > Halictidae > Megalopta > Megalopta genalis. The sequence continues at coordinate 20,767,670 of NC_135017.1, read as the reverse complement.
ATAAGAAAAGATTTATTACTTTTTTAAATATAAAACCATTTATTACTTTTCTTAATACAAAACGATTCATTATTTTTCATAATATAGAATGATCTATTATTTTTCTTAATATAAAACGAGTCATTATTTTTCTTAATATAGAACGATGTATTATTTTTTTTAATAAGAAAAGATTTATTACTTTTTTAAATATAAAACCATTTATTACTTTCCTTAATACAAAACGATTCATTATTTTTCATAATATAGAATGAACTATTATTTTTCTTAATACAAAACAATTTATTATTTGTCTTGATATAAAACGATTTAGAATTCTCCTTTTCTAAATACAACACGATTGTTTATTTTTCTTAATACGAAACGATTTTCATAATTGTCAACATTGTTATCGACATTTAACTATCGGTGAAAGCGACTGACAATTGAAATTTCTTCGAAGTTAACGAGACGCTGCTATCTCGAAGGTCATTAGAAGAATTGTTCTCGCAACAGACTGACTATACTTAAATAGCGCGAGTAGGACAATTCCGTCGATGACTGGGTAACGTTGTATCGGTAAGAATCAGCTTCCTGTAACCTTGTTAGGACTATAACCGTCGCGTCGATCAGCTCGCGTGCTACTTTTGATGCTAACTATCTGTATCAGTGAACAAACATAATTGTTGCTATTACAGTCGCGTTGCATAGCGCGAATGGAATGACGGTCGACGCGAATTGCTTCATAACCATCGATGTGCAATGCCGACTACCGTTTTCTATAGAACAATGCGACATCGCGACTGTTATTTAGAGTGAACCGGAAGAACAGGTTCGCTTGCGCTCTATTAATATTAATTAGTGTTCCGCGGGCACGCAGAATCAGCCGACTAATTTCTCGAACGTGTACGAATGATCCGCGCCATGCTGTGTCGAGCCTGCATACCGATCTATGCAAATGTACCCTAACTGAAATCGGCTTGAAAGACTAATTAATAATAAAATAATAGAATAAAAATTATTTAAAAATAATGAATAAGAAAATATTAGAATAACGATTACTTAAAAATAATGAATAATGAAATAGTGGAATAATGATTACTTAAAGATAATGAATAATAAAATAATGGAATAACGATTGCTTAAAAATAATGAATGATAAAATAATAGAATAACGATTACTTAAAAATAATAGAATCACGATTACTTAAAAATAACGAATAATAAAATAATAGAATAACGATTATATACTTAAAAATAATGAATAAAGAAATAATGGAATAACGATTACTAAAAATAATGAATAATGAAATAATAGAATAACGATTACTTAAAAATAAAAATAATGAATAATAAAATAATAGAATAACGATTACTTAAAAATAATGAATGAATAATAATAATAATAGTAATAACGCGATCTCGCACGCGTAAAAACCCGAAGACCGTCGCAAGTGAGACGCGCGACCGCATCGAAGTTCGGAGCACCGTCGCGAATAAAGTTAGATTGAACGCGGAACAGAAATTGGCGAGGAAATATGGAGCGCACGGTGTTCCCGGCGTTCCGCGTCGAGCAATAATAATTGAAATAGCAAACGATCGCCGGTTACCGTCGCCCCGTCTGTTCCAAATTTACTCGAAACGCGCGAACTTCGGCCACGCGCGCGCCGCACAGCTCTGCACGTGTTCTACATGCGTGAACACGGCCGGGCCCGTTTGTATGTAAACGACTTTGCACGGCCGAATCGCGTCAAATCGAAATGTGCAACACGTGCCCCCCGGCCGTGTCAACCTAACGCGAAAACTGTCGAAGAACACTGCGCCGGCGATGGTAGAAACGCGTTTGTGTCACGCGATATCGCTATTACATGACTTCGCCAGAAATTATAATCATGTCCGCTGCTCTCGAAAACCACGATGGATCCACGATTATGCGAATCTCTGTTCGAGATCGCTGTCGTTCGCACGTGTTTCGCGTGTTAGCAGATTCTTCTGTATTTTTTTTAGGAATTGAAATCTCGTATGAGATGTGTTCGTTGTTGTTTAATTTGTTATTATTTAATTCAGTAATATTTAATTCGGTGTTATTTAATTCGGTATTATTTAATTCAGTAATATTTAATTCAGTGTTATTTAATTTAGTGTTATTTAATTCAGTAATATTTAATTCGGTGTTATTTAATTCGGTATTATTTGGTTCAGTAATATTTAATTCAGTAATATTTAATTCAGTAATATTTAATTCGGTGTTATTTAATTCAATAATATATAATTCGGTGTTATTTATTTCGGCATTATTTAATTCAGTATTATATAATTCAGTAACATTTAATTTAGTATTATTTAATTCAGTAATATTTAATTCAGTAATATTTAATTCGGTATTATTTAATTCAGTATTATTTAATTCAGTATTATTTAATTCAGTAATATTTAATTCGGTATTATTTAATTCATTATTAATTAAGTCATTGATATTTATTTCATTATCATTTAAATTTATTACTATTTAATTCACTATTATATAGTCCGATGTATCATCGACTGAAATCCGATTCAAAATCTCCGAATCACCGGTGCCAAAAAAGCGACGAGCAGCACAGCATAACCGCGCGTAAAAATAAGTGTCCGACAATTTCGTGTAATCAATTCCCGCGTCGCCAAATCCCGCATGGATCCAACCAGCGCACCGTGAATTCGGCATCGGATTAGCGAATTAAGCGATTGAACGCGGATGAAAAATTGAAAAAACATTCCCGTATTTCGGCCGACCGGTACGGGCGCGGTTCTGTTTAAGTTGTAATCGCGCGCTGGCGGAAATCCTCTCTCCAACGTTCTACGTAACTTTGATCCTGATTAGCGTCGCCGCCCCATCGTAACGAGAGAGCCTGCATTTAGGGCTATCGAAAATCTCGCAAAAAAGGGGGCGGCGGCCGGCGTCGTGCGCGTGGCCCCGCGCGCGCGCTCCATACACGGAAGAAGAAACGGGGCTTTTAGATGTCGTCACGTCCAGCTGAGCTTTTCGAGCCGATAATTAGGCGGCAGAAAGGACGAGGCGGCCGGGCATGCGACAAATCAGGTGGAAAACAATGTACTTCAAAGGCCTCTTGCTTGTTACCGCCCCGCGTTCGCGCGCCTCCTTGTCGTGCACGGTGTTCCATACACCCTTACGATGGTTGCCGAAATTTCTCTATGTCACGTACGCGTTCTTGATTTTTCGAAATTATTTGCGGTAAACGATTCGTTTTATTATTATTCGTTTAAACGTGTTTTATTGTCCATAGGCGGAGCCGGATATTATTCGAATATAATTGTTTCAAGTGTTTCATTTAGGATATTTTATTAAGAAAATATTTATTTATTATTTAAATAATAAAGAAATATAATTATAGTAAAATAATATTTTCATTATAATTAAAATAATGAAGATATTTATTTTTTATTTATTTATTTAATTATATCCTTTTTAGTCGAATATAATTATCGATAATAATTATTCAGTATTCTTCGCGAAGTATTCTGTCTATTTATTAGAACAATTTTTGATTTCATAGAGGAACGACGATGACGAATGTTCGAACAGACTCGGAGACAATGAAATTGCCGGAATTGCATTTCGAGCGCAGCCCGATGACTTTATTACGCTTCTTTTCCAGAAAATGGAAAGGTTTTCCAAAAATAAATTGGCCCCCATAAAGCATCTCTAGCATAACATTGGCACCCTCCCGTGGATCCTTAATGGAAACGAACTGCCATTATAGGGATATAAATATACTCTCCGGTGCAGAAGAGCCCATCTGTCGTGTCACGAAAATTACGTGAACGAGAGAGATAATATTGAATCTATTAAGAGAAAACACAGTGGGCACGGACACATGATGTTCCAGAAATACGGGCTCCAGGAACGTGTGCATTGAACTCATTGCGTATTGCCGGAGCCTTCGTTCTAATTATAACGTTTGGCGAACATCGTGAACGATACAACATTGTGTATTCAAGAAGACAATAGGGAACCACTCGAGGAAGATCGAAATGCAATTGACTTTCTTCGAAAATACTTTTATTCGATTTAAAAAGACGAAGAGACCGCTCTGACAAAATCGAAATGCATTTTCTCGTCTTTGAAATTATTTTGATTCGATATAAAAGTGTATTTATGTAATATAATAATAAAATAATATAGAATATAATATATATAATAATAATAATAATATAATATAAAAATAATATATATAATATAATATATAATATAATAATTAATTATTATATTTATTATATTATTATTATATTATATATTATTTATATATAATTATTATATAATATAATAATGTATATAAATAATATATAATATAATAATAATATAATATATAATATATAAAAAGTATATATATATATAAAAGATTTATATAAAATATAAATTATATATTTATATAAAGTATATAAAGTGTATTTATATAAAATTGTATTTACTCTCTTCTTTCAAAATATTTAATCTTTTCTTACTAATGAAGAAGAGACCTCTTTAAAGAAAATTAAAATGTGTTTACTCTTGTTTAAAAATACTATGATTCGCTAAAAAAGAAAAAGAAAAGAAGAGATCCATTTCATAAAATAAGAAAGTACCTATCATTGACAAAAATATAAATGCTCGAGTGGCAATTTAAACTGGCAGTTAGCTCCGTCCGTAAGGTCAAAGAACGCTATAATTCGCTTAATTTCAATGGCTCTAGCGCAGGGGTGGTTAATGCGAGAGACTGCGGAATATGCGATCCGAAAAGCGCAGCCACGAGGGTGACAACGAGTTAAGCTCTGATACAGTGTATTAAGTTCCTCGGATATCTCGCGGGCTTCCACAAGCTCCGCATACTGAGGACACTCTAGAACCAGGTGCAAAATTATGCTGGAAATATGTGTGCGGGACTGGCTTGTATTATATATTGTTCGCCGGGCTAAACACAACGTCTTGCAGCGAGTTCGCGCCGCGTGTAACCTGGGATTTCGCTGAATATTATTTGAACGTTCGCGATTCTTCGTGCGCGAGATTTCAAATTTGCACTGGGCGCCGTGCCGAAATTTCACGCGCGAAATGCAACCTTTAAACACAGTTTTTAAGGGACTTAAATTAACGCGTTTGTTTGCAAGAGTTCTAGTTGCGACGACCATAATTTTCTACTCTAGCACGTGCAGAGAGGCGAATTAATTTCGGGGATATTGTTGTTTAAAATTGCATCGTATAGAGCTATAATTAAGAAATGAAATGAATAAATATTCGTGACGATGATATAATATTATGCAATATTTATTATATGATGTAATATTATGCAATATTTATTATATGATATAATATTATGCAATATTTATTATAAGATATAATATTATGCAATATTTATTATAAGATATAATATTATGCAATATTTATTATACATTATATGTATTGTATAATTGTAATAAGAGGGTTGCCGATATTTCTGAATCATTTTAGAGTACATAAAGTACAGTAATTATAAAAACTAGACGAATTGTAAGTATGAAAACCGTGGTATTCGCAAGCATTTTTCTCCGACGTTGAGCAAATTTTTCGGAATTGTTAAGAACAAAATTAAATTAATTCAGAGAAGGCTTTTTTTCTGCGCTGCCGCTGACGCGACTTTTGCAATCCAAATATTTTTCAAAGCAATACCGCGGTTCCGGTTTTATTACACCCTGGCTGCCGAGTGTCCACTAACATAAAAGTGGTCTTTTTTTTACCATGGGGAAGTAGAATGCGAAGTATAAAAGCTCGGAGATCTTCGTTGACTTTTTTATTAAAACCCCGGACGCGCCTTTAAGAAGAGTTGCGCGGGGGCAGGTGTCAGCAGGATGCAAGGAGGTCAACGAACCAATCTCCCATGTATGATTTTTTTCACGAGGGCTCTTCATTATCCATCGATCGCTCCGATTCCGTTTACGTGGCACAAATCTCCGTCCGCGCGAAAAAGCGCCGTGCACAATCTCTGCGACCCGAGATGCCACGATTTTCTGCTCGTTGTTATAAAATGCGGTACGATTTTTGCATAATTTTATGTGAACTCGTACTCTTACAATTTTATTATAAATTAATTCTTGGTTTTATAGAATTTACTTCAATTTTTATACTTGAATACATAAATGAAATTACAGAAATAAGATAAATCAAATAACATAATAATCTACGATATTGAAATACTGTTAAATAAATTCGTAATTAAAATTTCATTATAAACCAATTCTTGATGTCTGAATTTAATTAAATTCTTTATAACTTGAAATTCATGTATAAAATGATAGAAATAAGATAAATCAAATAACATAATAATCCACGATATTGAAATACTGTTATATAAATTCGTAATTAAAATTATATTATGAATCAGTTCTTAGCATTAGAATTTAATTAAATTCTCTATAACTTGAAATTCACAAATGAAACGATAGAAACAAGTTAAATTAAATAAATTTACGACAAAATTAATCGCGATTTATAAAACAATCTGTCAGTGTCACAGAATAAATATTAACAAATCTACAAAGCGTAAAAAAGAAACTTGCCAGCACCCAATTCGAACAGATGGCGCGAGGAGGCGGGAAGCAAATCGAACATGAATGAACAATGACTCGAAGAAGTAAACCGCGAGTATCCCGGGATGAAACGGTACGGAGAGATCGTGGTTCCATAAATAACTGAAATGAAATCCGGGGGCTCTAGTAAGTGAAGATAACAACGTGTCGATATAGGTTACACACCGTGGAAAGGAACGCTATAAGGCACGCGCCTATAAATTTCGTACTATTACTTCTGGCGAGTATACGCCGGGGTAATAAAATGCAATATAACACACCCTGGACGCGACTATGTGGGATCCCTTGCTACACGACGGGAATACAGGACCACCAACGGGGCGAGCTGGAATTCGAGCGGCCAGAAAATAGTTTCCCTTCGAAGGAGAAGCTAACGCGAATATATGCAGCATTCGTCATCTTTATCTGCGGAGCTTTGTCATCCTGCCGTACGCATAAACGGGAACACGAGTACGTATAATAATTTCGTAACGTCAATCTGCTGGAGCTTTTTCCTCTCTTTATTTTCCTTATTTTCTTTTCTTCTCTCCTCCCTTTACTTTCTTTATATTTTCCTTTTCTTCCCTCTGTCTCTATTTTCCGCATTTTCTGTATTTTCTATATTTTCTGTATTTTCTGTGTTTTCTATATTTTTTATATTTTTTATATTTTTTATATTTTCTATATATTCTTTATATTCTATATATTTTATATATTCTATATATTCTATATTTTCTATATTTTCTATAATTTCTATATTTTCTATATTTTCTATATTTTCTATATTTTCTATATTTTCTATATTTTCTATATTTTCTATATTTTCTATATTTCCTGTATTCTATATATTTCCTATATTCTATATATTTCCTATATATTCTTTATATTCTATATATTTTATATATTCTATATATTCTATATTTTGTATATATTCTATATTTTGTATATATTCTATATTTTCTATATTCTCTATATTTTCTATATTCTCTATATTTTCTATATTCTCTATATTTTCTATATTTTCTATATTTTCTATATTTTTTATATTTTCTATATTTCCTATATTTCTTACATTTCTTACATTTCTTACATTTCTTATAGTTTCTCTATTTTCTCTATTTTCTCTATTTTCCCTATTTTCTCTATTTTCTCTATTTTCTCTATTTTCTCTATTTTCTCCATTTTCTCCATTTTCTCTATTTTCTCTATTTTCTCTATTTTCTCTATTTTCTTTATTTTCTCTATTTTCTCTACTTTCTCTATTTTCTCCATTTGTCCCATTTGCTTCGTTTTCTTCACCTTAAATAAAAAACAACGAAACCAATACATCAACACTCCCAGTTTCTCTGAACCCTTTACTGTTTCAAATTCGACCCACCCATTTTTCGCAAATGTCTTCACCGTTCCATTCAAATTCATTAAATACGAATTCTATGGAAATCCATGTCCAGAACTTCGCGCCCCGGTATAAAAAAAAAAGAAAACGGCGCGCGGACCGAGTGCGGCGTAGCGAGAGAATCGCGGACGGGAGATTTCGCTTTATGCGGTTCGACGGCGAGAGTTCCTTTCATCCGGGAGTCTATTACCAGGCTCCGCAAACAGACGTTCTCTCGGACGTAATAAAGTTAGAGACGGGGAGACGGCCGGAAGCGGACGAGTCGCCGTTCCGCGCCGGGGCCAAGGTGAGACCGCAAAAGTTCAAATTGATTTTGCAAAACCGCGGCCCGTTTTATGCAAATGGCCCTCTCGGCCTCCCGGCCCCGGCTCCGGCAGGACACTCGCCACCGGGCGAAGCCTGTTTTCATGGTCCTCGACACTCCTCCGCGGCCGTGGCACTGAATTATGGTCGTGATTTCCGGCGAGATGGACCTTCCGGTCTGGCAGAAGTCCAGTACTTCGCGAAAGTGCACGGATAAATCAAAAGCGTTTTTCGTGGCGCACCAAGGCGCTAGTTTATTGCCATGTAAATCACTATGGCGTCGTGTCGCGGAGAAGGGGGTGGCGCATGGGGGCACACGTCGATCGAAAAATCCTCGTTCGCGTTCATCGCTCGCCGCGAAGTCGACGCGACGCGATGGAAAAAAGTGTATCGCGACATTTTTTGATTTATTTGCCGATCGCGCAACGTTCTTTCCCACGCACAATGGACTATATATATATGACGAGTATCCTTTTTCTCTTTTTGTATTTTTTTGCCAACGCCTGCGTTGGTAAACTGCAGCGATTCTTCGAGACTGCCGAGCGCGCTGCAGCGATTAATGGCTATGCAAATTTTTAATTGTCGCGGAGCTGCCCTCTGCGCGATCTTTCGCCGACGAGATTTCTCGGCTTGCAGAACCGTCGCTTTTTATAGTAACTGTACTGCGGATGCGAGATTAAAATTGTTCATATTTGTTGAGAAACGCAGGAGGTTACTTGGAGGTTTCATTTCTTCTTCGACGCGTGAAATCTGCATTCTGATAATAAATACATTTTCTTTATTTTCTTTATTTTCTTTATCTTATTTTTCTCATATCTTATTTTATTTTATCAGGTTAGTAAAAATAGTATGACGAAATATTAAATGTACACTATATTAGCATATTATACAGTACATTACGTTAAATATAGTCATAAATGTATAAATATAATTACGTTATTTAATTTGTATAATGTACAGCTCTGTTATTTAATTTACCTAATTTACGGCTACGTGATTTAATTAACGTAATTTAATTTACATAATGCACACAATGCATCCACCGATAACATATGCACACAAACGTCAACCACAAATTCAAATTAAAAAATCGGGAATAAATTGTTCAGACGTCGATATAGAATTTCGTAGAAAATGTTGGCAATAGAAATATGTTCCGCGACAATAATCTAAGATGTGTAGACGTATGATACTTAAGAGCCGCGGCGATCAATCCGAGGGGGTCTCCATATCCGCCGGGTAAAACGTGGAATCCGGATGATCGAGACGTCGCTTTACCCACCAGTGTTAGCTCTCGCAAGAAATCGCGTAGAATATATCAACCCTTCCTAGACGACGTTTCGTTTTATAAGGAAGTTGCGGGGAAGTCCCGGAGCGTCCTACGGGGGATTGAATTCTCTGGAGAATGCCGCCGAAATTGAGAAGAAAGATGAAAGGTAGAAAGGGGTGGAAAGCCGGGACGGAACGGTTAAAAGGGAACCGGGAAGAATGGAGTGGAGGACATGAAGCGGCGTGGGCGGATGCGTCAATGAAAAGCACAGTTTTGCAAACGTTCGTGAGGCATCACGCCGCGGCGAGACGCGTGGAAAAATATTACGCCGACGGAACAGCCGAACGACCAGAAATAAAGCAAGTCTTCAACTGTGCGAAAGATCTGAAGAAACTGTACGAAAATATTCTAGTCACTCATCGGGAGCGCTTCTCGGTCGGCGGACGTTTATTTTACGAATTTTAGGTTCGTTTTGTATTTTCGGCTCGTTCTAGGAATTTCAAATTCATTTTTAATTGATGACAGTAAACGTAAGCAGAGTGACAATGATTATTTAGAAGAAGAATGTGCGAATTATTTTCGAAGAATGTTCGAAGAATGTTCGAGGAATGTACGAATAATATTCGAAGAATGTACGAATGTTATTCGAATGATATTCGAAGAATGTTTGAATCATACTCGAAAAATGTACGAATAATATTCGAAGTATGTTCGAATAATATTCGAAAAATCTTTGAGTAATATTCGAAGAATGTTTGAATCATACTCGAAAAATGTACGAATAATATTCGAAAAATCTTCGAGTAATATTCGAAGAATGTTCGAATGATATTCGAAGAATGTTCGAATAATATTCGAAGAATGTTTGAATCATATTCGAATCATATTCTGAATAATATTTGGAGAATGTTCGAATAATATTCGAAGAATGTTTGAATCATATTCGAATCATATTCCGAATAATATTCGAAGAATGTTCGAATCCTACTCGATGAATGTGCGAATAATCGAAGAATGTACGAAAGATATTTGAATGATATTCCAAGAAAGTACGAACGATATTTGAATCATATTTGAATCATATTCCGAATAATACTCGAACAATATTCGAATAATATTCGGCGAAATAATCACGGGAATCGCAGAGCCACAGTGTCGAGACATTGTTGCGTAGAAATCGCGAAGGATTAGGTACGAGAAGTTAGCGAACGGTGAACGTTAGAAGGGAAGGTGGGCCAGTGTAGTTGGGGAAACTGTTGTCTGTTTCGGCGAGAATTGACTTCCCTGAATGATGAGACACCGGGGAGAAAAGCGGCCGGGAGGGTCGAAATAAAAAGAATCCGGAACAAAGAGACGAAACAGAAAAATAAAGATTGGCAAAAGTGGCTCTCCTGAATTTGGCATCTGCGTTTTATTGTCCCGTACCTATAGAATTCGAATACACTCCAGGAGACAATACTCCTAGAGCTTTATTCCTCGGCGAGAGGCAAATAAAGTTTGATAATACGCTACCGTTCCTTTCCTCCTCCGAAAAACTTCGCTTTGTAATGACACTGCAATTTCTGGAGGAGTTTTCTTACTCCGGATCGTAGACTGCGTACTCCTTCGAAGCTTGCGAGGAGAACAATGCTATTATTAAACTGAGAATTCTATAAGCATATCGCGAATATTTATGCGTTTATGATATTTATAAAGGTTCGAACTGCGTAAACTCGACCAATGTGTATTATTTTACAACAATCACCAGATTGCATTTATTCGAGTTCATTTAAGCTGAAATAGCATTTTTATAATTATCAGAAATTAAAAAAGAACAATCAGAAATCTGTCGTCTCGACTGATTTGGCGGTTTAAGTATTAAGAACATTATAATCATTATTATTATTATAATTACTATGATCTCCATCTTCTTAAAATTATTCGAAATGGAATTTAGCTTACATGAAAACTCACAATCCACTAATTAATCTGCTAAGACTTCGGCAAATAATTTGTACAGGTGATCAATAAAATTTGTTAGTTTTTAGCCATTAACCTTTTAACCATTAAATAAATAAAAATGGTTCGATAATAAGCAGCCAGATAAAATAGACACGAGAACATCCTGCCAAGTTTCTCTCTCAATTAAGATCGCAAAGCCTCGTCTTGCTAATTGCGAAACACGAGAAAGTAGGGGAGTTTGAAAAAACGTAGAAAATTTCCAAAATTATTGGAAAACACGTCGCGAGGCAGCGTCGCCGAGCAGAGCGGTCTGCTGCGATCGAATCGCTAATTAAGGAAGCGCGCGCGGGAGGGGTGGTATCAGCGATCGGTGGCTGAATAACCGAAAACTTGGAAACCTCGGTTCCTTTGTGCGGAGGGTATAACAATATGAAAGGGACGGCAGGAAGGTGGTCGCGTGGAAATGGAATCCGATGCGATATCATGCCGAAGGGGACGTAAATTAAAATGTCTCCGTCGAAGAAGCGTGCGCTAGCGAGCGAACGAGGGGATGGTTTTTTTTGCCTTTCCTCTCGTTCCGGCGCGTTCGTCGCCGCGCGTCTAATCTCCGCTTCCGCCTGTTACGCGCCTTCTCTTCTCTTCTCGCGCGTTTCTCTCCTCTCTCCTCCGTTCGTTCTCTTTCTTTCTCCACGGTTTTTTTCTTCCCCCCCTACCCCGCTCGCTTTCGAACTCTCCCTTTCTTCTACTTTCGAGTTCGCCGCCGTGAATCGATTCCCCCGGGAGCACTTTCGAAACTCAGCCACAACTTTATAAAAGCTCGTTGTAAAGGGTGTCCTTCCCGTGCCTCCACGGCTACGACGGCGGGCACCAGCACGGGCGGATTCTTAGCTCAACGAGTCCGGGATTTATTCTGCCGGATTTGTTAAGAATCCGGACCAACTTTTCTTCCACGATCGAACGGGGTACGGATCCTCGTTCTTCCGGGATGTTTCAAGTGGCTGCGAAAAGTATTCGGAGACTTTTCAAGGCGCGATCGCTTTTTATAAAAGCGAATCGATCTTTTTGTTTCAGGGCAGGTGTTACCGTGGTTTCTCGACGAAGGCGAACCTTGACGGAGAAGATACGATCTTTTGCGTCAATGAGTAAAATAAGATTGAGCTATAGATATTGTTTTTTAAGTTGAACATTTATTTTTCTCAAGATATTGGACCTCTGAAGGCACAAATATTATTAACGCTAGATTTACGGAACCTGTGAAAATGGCGGGTTAAATTTACGATTATTCATACCGTAAAGATATGTTTATGGGTTATTTATTCAATTTATACGTTACTTACGGCAAATGTTACAATAACACTTGTTATAAATCAGAATAAATGTCTTCTGGTTAAAACAGCTGTTAAAAATCAGAATAAATGTCTTATTGTTAAAACAGCTGTTAAAAATCAGAATAAATGTCTTATTGTTAAAACAGTTGTTAAAAATCAACACTTGTTAAAAATCAGAATAAATGTCTTATTGTTAAAACAGTTGTTAAAAATCAACACTTGTTAAAAATCAGAATAAATGTCTTCTGGTTGAAACAGCTGTGTTTCGTGCTCCGTAAATCTAGTGTTAAAAAGCGCAATATACAGAAATAACACGTCTGCACATATTATCGCGGTTATGCACCTATTAACGCGGTTATGCATCTGTTACCGCGAGCCAAATACTGCGGACGTGCCGATTACTGCGAGCCAAACACTGCGAACGTACCAATTACTATCAAAGTCGACATAACCCGTTTCCCCAAAAATAAATATTACACAAATAAATCGTAAAAACCTCCGCCCATAATTTAAAAAAACAGGTCGCCCACAGCGATCAAATTTCGTTCACCCCTGGTTCAGACATTTTAACGCATCGTGCACACACACAGTCTCGAACAGATGCGACGCGCAGCGACTCCTTCGAATTTCTTCCATTGACGGACTGCGCCTTGCGACATGTCGAAATAAAATGATGCGGCAGCGGACGCGTCGCGTCGTCCATGGCTCAGCGATTACCCCGGAAATACATGCGGCCGCAATAAAAGATCTCGAGCTCGATTTATGGCGGCGAAAGTGGCGTTTTATTGGCGCTATCGATCTTCCCGATCCCGGAGATTCCCCCGTGCCGCGGTGTCCTGCGCCCTGATACCCGTCGAAATAAGAGGGATTCGGCGTAGCAGGTGTCGCGGATAAACTGACAACGGTGAAATATAGTCCGGCCCCGTTTAATGTATGTATAAACGCAGATAATTTATCTTTTCGGCTCCCCGACTCTCTTCGGCGCCGATACGTTACCGCCTTATTTTGTTCTACGCGCGTCGGTCGTTCGCTCTCATCCCTCCTCGCGATGCACCGGCGCCTGCATCAGCCCCGAGGACCGGGACGCGTCGATATCCGTCCCTCGAAGACGTCTCCGCGGATCCGGGGAAACGGGGAGAGACTACTCCCGGCGTCGTATATTTCAATCGGTCTTTGAAGAGTTTCGTTCGAACAGAGAAGCGATCGAAAAATCCGCGAGCTTCGCCGATTCCACGGAAATAGTTGCACGAAAGAGACGTCGCGAAATTATCTCGTCTATTTCGTGCCTCGCGGCTGAAGACGATAAATCGTGTTTCATTTGCTGCAACGTTGCCGTCCGTGGAAACGGATCCTGCCGTTGAAATCGAGCAATGAAAAGAAACCGAGCATTTTACAGCGTTCGACGCGTTTCCTTTCTTTCTTGGTTTCCCGCGGATTTTATGCGTTCGCGGCGAAGACGAGCGAGAGAAATTTCGAGAGGGGCATTGGTGTACTATCTTCAACTTGTTCATAATTATTAAAGCGTTGTTTTATATTTTTACTATATTTTACATTATACAGGGCGTCCCAAAAACGTCTCGCGATCCGAAAATGGCGGGTTCCTCGGGTCATTTGAAGCAACCTTTTCCTTTATAATAATTTTCTCCGAGGCACCGTTAACGAGTTATCAACGAAAAACAGTGACCAATGAGAGGCGAGCTCGGCTGGCGCGAGGCGACGGGGCAATGAGCGGAACTGGGCTTCGTGCGCTGGTTGGCTGGGCCGCCTCGCGTCAGCCGTACTCGATTCTTATTGGTCACGGTTTTTCGTTAAGAACTCGTTAACGGTGCCTCGGAGAAAATTCTTGTAAAGAAAAAAGTTGCTTCAAATGATCTGAGGATCCCGCCACTTTTTTGGGACACTCTGTATTTCATATTTTATATTTCCATTTTTCACCGAGTAATAGCAAAATTAAGAAAATAGTATTCCAGCGTTCTGTTATCTAGGGTAAAAAACCGCAGTAATACATACATTTTCAGCTTAATAATTAATCCATAAAAAAGTTTATAACACTTGCACGCGATACAATAATTAACTCGAAATGAAATAATCAAGTTCGATTTATTATTATTTTGGATACCTTTAGATAAGGTTTGAAAGAAGAACGGCTCAAAATATCCGGGGATTTTTATGTCGACGTCGGACAGCAGCACCCTTTGAGATGGAGAACAAACGAGAAAACATTTCCGATCCCGCGAACTCGTTCCCGAGGATCCGTGATCCCTTCGCGAACCCAGCGAAACTTCGAGAGGCGGTGTGCGCACGGTTGCGGAGACGACGCAACAGCAAAACCGTCATATTACTTTCTGAACAGGCCGCCATTTATCGTTCCCTCTGTCCCGGGATCTTCTTGAGGAATAATTGACTCGGCAGCGAGTTAGACGTTCGTTTGAAAGAGCCCGTGGGGCGTGCGGCTTTAAGATCGAAGTCTGGGCGACGGAGAATGAAGAACAATGGGGGAAGGATGAACGAGGTATGAGAGAGTGAGAGAGTGAGAGAGGGCGGTTTAGGGCGAGGGGGGTTGGATTCGAGCTTGTGTCATGGGTTCTCGGGCTTCTTCGGAGGTGGCGGGGCCGCCTAGCTCCGGCGGATAGAAGGGTGAAGGAGAGCTCGGAGGGAAGCTAATAGAAATGAAGAGGCGGCCGCCTGACGTCGGGGCATAAAGCTGTAAACCGTACAGGTGCTATCGCCGACGATGGTTTTAAGAGTATCAAACGAACTGCCGATCGATCCTCGCGGATTTGCGCGGCCCTGTCAACGGGGAATTCGAAGGAAATTAACTTTTCGGTTAGCCGAGCCGAAGCCGGCCCGGCGGAAATTTTCGTTCGATTCGTTCGCTTCGCGCAGACTCGCATTAAGACGGCAGGTTGTCTTATAAAAAAACGATAATATAAGCGGTGTCAAAATGATCATTACGAAGACGGCATCTTTAATCAATTTAAGATGCGGTAATAGAGCTATACTTAGAAGAAATCAATTTTATTTAGCGAAATTGCAAGCTAAACTCTTCAAAAGTCTAGAAAATAACGTAAAAATGTAATGCAAAACTATTTTGTATATATTACACTGCATTTAACCCTGCAACTGTTATCCAGTAAGTGGTCGCTAATTGCTACTAAGCAGATGAGACGTTAAATAAAAATAATTTTCGTTCATCGATTCGATCATAGTTAAAGCGCAAAATGCGAGGATTGCAAATAATTATCTTCGGATTATCTATTCGAAGATTCGCCGCGGAATCGTGAAAAATCGACGGAGCAAGAAAACGAGAAACTTCGATGATTTTCGCGGAACGTCCGATTGAATTCCGATTGGAAAACGCTGTCTCGGTTCTCGACGATGCATAGAATACACGGAATACGTTTCCGCGAGCTCTAATTTTGTTTAGGGCACCGATTTTTCCCGGTTCGCGCGCGGATAGCGCGATAAATCGACTCAAGGGCTGGCCTGTGCCGGAAACGACGGCGGCGAGTAATAAATTCTGATTTCTCGAAAAAGCACGCGAGTTTCGTCGTATGAATAAAATATGTCGACGGCGGCGCGGCATTTCTCGTCAGTTTTTAAGAACGATATCGGACGGTCGAAGGGCCGCGGAAAAAGGGAATCGCGATCGAAATTTCAGCCATAACTTATCTTTCAATGAAGATTGTCTAGAGGCGATAGAGGTGGAAATACGGAGCTTTAAATCTCTTTTAAGAGGTCTCGAGGCTGTCGATAAAAGGTAAAGGTTCTCGAAGGAATGCCCGGTATTCGAAATAATGCCGTGAATTCAAAACGAATCGGCGAAACCGGGGGAACAATGTCCCGGACGAGGGAGAAACGGCCGCGCGGACCACGATTTACCGATCTTTATTGTTTATCCCCCCGAATTCCTCGGGGAATTGATTCCTCAGCCGTTCAACAACCTGCGAAATGGTATTCTACTTCGTTTAAATCTGTCTAATGCAGTGTAAAATGGAAGCGAACGTTTCCATCGACCAAAATCAACGTTTCGATTTCACTTGGATTTTTCTAGATAATGAGAATAAGTATTTATCTAAGATAATCATTAGAATGAATCAATTTCAGTCGAACATTTTTTATTCGAGTAATTCATTATTCGTCATCAATTATTCTGTCTATTCGAATAATTCTTTATTCGAATGATTCGCAAAGTTCTTCTTGTTCGAATAATTCGCAAAATTCTCTATTCGAATAATTCGTATAATTCGCAGAATTCAAATAATTCGCAAAATTCTTTATTCGAATAATCCGCAAAATTCTGTAGTTTATCAGAAATATTAGAGAACAACGCTGTCTCGAGTGGAGTCTGCGAACACCGATATATCGTCGCTCGGCATTAAAAGGGTTAATAGCTTCATAGCCTCGGTCTCCGCGTTTCCAGTTGGAGAAGCACGGGAGAGGCCACTAAAGCGAAGCAGATTCATCCAGAGGAAAGCCGACGCACCGTGATCCCTTTTTATTTGTGCGTTCCGCGCAAAAATGGCCGGGACATAAAAGATTTACGACTTTCTTTCGGTTCCGACACCGCCCCCCTGCCGGTCCATCCCCGCGAGGGCGACGCGTCTTCCAGCCGCTTATGCGTCTCGCAATTCTTCCGCGACCCTCGGCGATCCTCAAGTTATGCAGATTTCGAGGATCGCGCGGAAATTCCCGCCGAAAATTGAAATTTCATCCTCCTTTGTCTGGCATCGAGGATCAGGCTCCCAGCCGCGGGAAAGGCACCCCCCGAGATTACGTTTCGCGTGGGAAACAATCGTGCCGCGGCGACGACGCGCCGGGACGCGCCTTGGCTTTCATTATCGAAAAAAAGAAGACGCCGCTTTCGCCCCTCCGTCGAACCGCCGCCAAACCCACCGTGGACCGCCCCGAGTTATGAATATTTTGCTGCTTTGATCTACTCACGCTAATGCACGCCGTAGACGCCGGAAGAGGATCGTCGCCGTGACGTGAGCTACGTACCTGAAAATCAGAGGAAAAGAGACGGTTCAGGGCTTGTATGAATAAATTCCCTGGATCTAGTTCTTTACGAGGTATAGTCTGCTTTTTGAATAGCGAGACTGCGAAATTTTTCGCTTAATTACTTACTATTTTTCTTACTTTTTATTATGTTTGCATAGGGTGGTGAATTCTGTTACTGTGGGGCGACCAATTCCTGAGCCTTTCGTTTGTTATCGGACGTATTTAACTTCATATTTATCGGATGAGGTGTATTGAATATGATTTACGCAATTAAGTTACAATGTGG
Organism: Megalopta genalis; assembly: GCF_051020955.1. Lineage (NCBI taxonomy): Eukaryota > Metazoa > Arthropoda > Insecta > Hymenoptera > Halictidae > Megalopta > Megalopta genalis. Next base: position 20,749,590 of record NC_135017.1, on the reverse strand, counting down.
TTGGATTACGATGCGACTGAATTACAGTGTCGATTCTTTATTCGAACAATTCGAATAATTTCCAGAATTCTTTATTCCAATAATTCGCAGAATTCAAATAATTCGAATAATTCGCAGAGATCAAGTAGTTCAAATAATTTCCAGAATTCTTTATTCCAATAATTCGCAGAATTCGAATAATTCGAATCATTCGCAGAATTCTTTATTCGAATAATTCGAGGAAGTAATACGAAATTGACTTAGAATACAATTGAACTACAATACAGTTGAATGGCAATGTAACTGAAATAGAATCCAACTGAAACACAATGTAATTGAATTACGTAACAGAACAACAACGAAACTGCAATAGCGCAACTCTGTTACACAGCTATCTCTGTCTCAAAGTGTTAAAATTTACGCAACTACTTTCGGCGAGGCTGTCGCGGCCATTCGTCACTATACTTCTCTGTGCACGTCGTCGACCAGCCGGCGAAAGTTCGCGGCAACTGCGTCCGAAGGTGCTTTGTTTGGGTGCTTTGTTCTCCAGCCGGTCGTTCGTCTCCGAAAACATCGCGGAGCGTTGTCCTCGCCGCGCGAAGACAAGAAACTCCTCGTCAATAATACACTCGGTTTAATCAAAGGGGGCATGTCGCATCGTCGGTAGTACGGCTCAATTTAGATCCGAGATTGCCGGTAGTGGTAGCGTTTACAAGACACGAGGATAGAGAGAGCTTCGTGCCGCGATACTCCTGGTCCCCTACACGGGACAAGTTCCGTCGCGCTTAATGGAGAACCAAGATAAGTTCTCGTTGAAACGAGCCTCCCAGGCACACGCCTCCCTTGCCCCAACCCGAGAACCTTCAGCCAACCCCTCCTCGGTTTCGTCGACGAACACGGGGAAAAAGAAAACAACGTAGCCGAGCCAGAGTTACCCGAAAGGGTTAACCGAGTTTGGGTACAGAGGGGTGGAAACGTTGACGGAGAACGACAGCTTCTGACGAAGGACGACTTCTCCTTGACCCTCCTCCTTGGCAGATGCTCTCTCTCTCTCTCTCTCTCTCTCTCTCTGTGCCTAATCGCCCTTAAAGACTCCTACACGAATGATGAATCGGGGGCTTAACGAGCGCCGCGAGCTACCCTCTGCCAGCACCAAATGTATCGGTCATTGATTTCCACCCTGACGGAGATGGCATTCCTGGGATAGACATTGTAACGAGGATTGCTCTGTTAGGATCTATTTAGATCATTGGGATGCTCGGTGGCAGCGCCGCACACCAGGGTTCGACGTTATTCGAATTGTTTCGAGTAAATGTTTATCTAAGATAATTGTCCGAACGAATCAATTTCGGAGTTTATTCGAACAATTCATTATTCGTCATAAATTATTCTATCTGTTCGAATAATTCTTTATTCGGATAATTCGAATAATTCGCAGAATTCAAATAATTCGAATAATTCGTAGAATTCAAATAATTCGAATAATTCGCAGAATTCTTTATTCGAGTAATTCGAATAATTCGAACAAAGTAATACGGAACCGTATTCGTAAAAATAATTCGACGTTCTTCGCGTGAGGTACAAAATCGTGGTCGTCACACATGCGTGACATCGCTAACGAACGTGTTAACAATGAATTCACAGTCCATTAACTTCGTCCGAGATCGCGGGAACCCGTTCGACGCCGTCAATAGTCACGCGAACGGAGTTATAGCTTCGTATTGGCAGCGCTCGATTCGACCGCAGAACGGACGAGAACCGCGCGAACCGCCACGGTCTCGGTTGGATCGTGTGGGCCTCGCCGAGGAAAGAAGAGAAGCGACTGCTATGCAAGAGAGTACATATTGATCTTCCATTTCCTGCGGCAGAACGTAGGGCCTCTGTCTTCGAATCGCGATACCTAGCAGCGCCGTACCGTGTCCTCCCACGTTGCCCGGCGAAGGATGACGACGGCGAGGCCCGCGTGCAACCGGCTTCGATTCCCGGCGGAGTCCCACGGGGCACCGATTACACGAATCGGTGATTCATAATCGGCGATTCGGGCTTCCTTCCTGAATGCAATCACGGCCGGGAGAGGCCGTCGGCCGTGATCGGCGAAAGAAAGTCTGGGGAATTGTGGGCCATCGATCCTCGCCGCGTCCCGTCGTTTACATTCAATCGCTCGACCTATCTCGAACGTCCTCGCGGACTCTTCGGTATAGCTTCCTCTTTTCTATCCGCACACCTCGATTCTTCCATTTTCGAGCCACCTCGACGTCTTTATTCGCATCGACTCGAATCGATTGTGGCACATACGGACAACGGATTTTACGAATTTACGATGGAAACGGGCAAAATGCTGGGAACATCGGAATGAATAACGTCTACGATTATGGTACTTTTGGTACATTAGCCAATTAGTTATTGCGATTTGTATTGTATACGTATGTGATTCTCTTCAGATTTTGTCTAAATATAACACTCTTACGAAATGTACACTCGATAACAAAATTAAAGCATCACCCATCCTTGGCCGAGAAATGATCACTGTTCGAACAGCTGTAACTCCGTTAAAAGCTATCGTAAAATTGACGATTTTTTTCTGAAATTGAAGCAGGAAATCTCTACTTTGCGATAGCATATTATATTTTTTAATATCGCGCATCCTCGCGACTGCAGCATCCTAAATCCGAGGGCACGTCCGTGGACGCTGAACGCGGAAAAATAGAAGAGAAGAGTTTCGCTGTGATATTTGCAGATTTTTCCGGGAATCAATTGGCCCGGCGAATAGACGACTGGCAACAGGGAATGTCAACTATTTATCAGACTGGTGTTCACGGTCCGCTTGGCTCCCCATTCACGTAGCACGCGAAGATCCTCGTATTTCATGCAGATGCACCCTGTATTAACATCTGGGACGTCGAAACAATGAGACCCTCCGGGTAGCCAGACAATAAGACACCTGTTTCCGACCAATCAGACTGGTCTCTGATGCCAATCCCTCCTCGGATGAAATCAATAGCAGAAGCCATGATTATATACAGGCGTTCGCAGGTAATGAAAGCCATTTGTATTCGAAATACCTGCGACACGGAGGAGCTGCTTCGGTGCGTCCGAAACCACGAAACGAGTTACATTGCTGCATTTATGCATTTATTTATGTTCAGAGTTATTTTCTATTTGTTTTCTGGAACGATTCCCAAAATGATCGCAGAAAATTTGCGTGAAGATTCTACGTTGATTCGAGTAACGCGACGACTGGACTGCGGATTTGTCTGCAAAATAAATATTTATTTCGGCAAATTATTTTGCTCGCTCTAATTACAAGATACAGGAATTGCATAGATATTTATTTCGCTTTTCGACCATTTTAACGAGCTGAGAATAATGCAACAATATTCTGAAATTCCATAATCAGTTAGCTGCGTTCGACGAGCGTACTCGTCATCGCTCGATTCTCGCGTATAATTTATTTTCGGTTATTTTATTTCTTGCGTTTTATTTTTTATCCTAAATTTACTCGGCTATCGTAATCTGCTCACTACTGATCTACTTGCCATCATAAAATATCAATATTATTTCTATCATAAATGCGTAAAATCCGCGATCCATTCGTCGCGCAGCGTGGTAACAGGCGAGCAACAGCAAACATCGTTCGATTAGGCGAAATTAGGCGCGATCGCGAAGGAGGATCGGACGTATCTCAGCGAAAGAAAAAAGGGATTCCCGCTGATGCGGTAGGAAAGATGATTTGTTCGTTAGAAGAAAAGGGATCCGGGGTCCCGGGCGCGGAGGGGACTTTGATTTCGTGACATCAGCTTCTTCGGCGAGTGTGGGAGTATTTCATTTGGTTAGATCAGGAGAGGGGCTGGCATAACCGCATTAGTCAAGCTGTCGTGCTTCGTTCGAGATCGCTTGTCAGCCGGTCCTTTGACGGGGGCTGCTGGCCGAACAATAATTTCATATCTCTGAAAGTGCCGGCCAATCTAGCGCGCATCGCTGCGCCCCGACGCCTTGCATTTCTGATGAATATCGATGCCTTCCTTTTTCCTCCTTTATTCATCGCATCACGTATCCTGCCGTCGAGTCGATACGCCTGAACTACGATGGGAACTACGATGCTTGCCGGCTTCCCCCTTTCGCCCTTCCGACATACGTATATCGCACGCGCGAATTTCAATCGCCGCGGAAAAACGTACGCGCGTCGCGCGACAATTAATTCGCCTTCTATTTTAGCTCGATTGTTTCGATCTCTCTTTTTTTATCTCGAATGCTTCTAATCGCGCGCAATATTTGTGCTTGATTTTCGTGGTGATGTCGAACGCGCGAGCATTCTTACGCATTCACGGTTTCACGAGGTTTTTGTTGGAATATTTTTTACGTGTTCCGAGTCGACGAATATTTTTATGCGATCTTTTGAAGATCTTTGCGTATTTGTACTGTTTATATGGATAGCTTCGTTTATTTATAATTTACGAAGATTTTTATGTACTTATAATTTAGGACAATTTTTATGTATTTACAATTCACGAGGATTTTTTATGTACTTATCATTCACGAAGACTTTCGCGTATTTGCTGGTTATGAATATTTTAATGTATTTAAAATGTGCGAAAACTTTTCTGTTTTTTCAGTTCGTGAATATTTTTAAGTATTTATGATGTAGGAAAATTTTAATGTATTTGCAATCTATGAAGATTTTTAGTAGTTATAATTTAGTACAATTTTAATGTATTTATCATTCACGAAGACTTTCACGTATTTGCTGTTTATGAATATTTCAATGTATTTAAAACGTACGAAAACTTTTCTGTTTTTACAGTCGAATATTTTTACGAATTTACAGTTTCTGAAGGTTCTTAAAAATACAACGAGACACAGATTTCCCCTAGAATAGCAATCTTGTGAATAATTCGTGGATAATATAATTGGACTGCTAGGAACACGAAACGTTCGTCTAAAATTATAGCAAAAAGCTTCTAAAAATAATAATGCATCGAGTTTCACGAATGATCAGCGAACCGGAAGCTTCGAGCTCGAAATCTGTGATAAATCAATGAAGTCGCGAATCACAAATTATCGAATTCATTCAGAAATGAATTAGTTTTCACAGGATTACCGGAAAAGCAATTCTCCAGCTTTCAACCCCTACTGTCACTTTACATGAATTTATTTTTGGAAACGAACAGGGGAAGAAAACAAAAGCGACGCCATTTCGATGCAGATTTTTGTTTAATCGATCGCCGACGAATGTTCCCGCGTTCGTATATAATTTAACTACGAAAACATATTATTCGCCGTGGTGCGATCACGACGCGAGCAGCGTGACCAGCACTTTAGAAAATTGTGATGAGTAACGAATCGCGGGGGTGGCGTGCCGAAACGTCAGATTTCGTCGTTGACGAATCCGGCAGGGCCTTTGTGCATCCATCAGCCGAGCTGCCACCAGATGAACAACAAAGGGAAAAATGCAGGGAGCAAAAGATAATTGCGACGGGGGTGGATGGAGCTGTGAGAAAATTCAGCTTGACCTCGGCCGTCTGCCAGCGTGCGCGACGAAAGGAATCAGACGCCGCCGGCCTAATGAAAACTGTCGAAATTCGGGCCTGTGGAACGCGTTAATTGAAATCCTGAGAAAAAGCACGCTTCCAGCCATTCTTTCGCCTATTTCCGCGTGCGTGTACCATTAGTTTTATTAGTTAAAATGTAGGAGGGTGGTTTATTTGTATTAATTGAAGTGTATGGAGGTTAATTATTTTTATTAGTCGAAGTGTACAAGGCTGAATTATATTTATTATTTAAAATGTATGTAAATGCGAATTGTTTTTACTAGTTGAAGTGTACCGGGGTGAATTATTTTTATTAATCAAAGTGTACGGGGGTGAATTATTTTTATTAGTCAAAATGTATATGAATGCGAATTATTTTTACTAATTGAAGTGTTCGGGGGTGAATTATTTTTATCAGTTAAAATGTATAAGGGTGAGTTATTTTTATTATTCAAAATGTACGAATGCGAATTATTTTTACTGGTTAAAGTGTACGAGCTTGAATTATTTTTATTATTTAAAATGTATATGGATGTGAATTATTTTTACTAGTTAAAGTGTAACGAGGGTGAATTATTTTTATTAGTTGAAGTGTGTGAATTATTGTGAATTATTACGAGTGTGAATTATTTTTATTAGTCAAAGTGTACGAGGGTGAAATATCTTTATTAGTTAAAACGTATAAGGGTGAATTATTTTTATTATTTAAAACGTACTAACGCGAATTATTTTTACCAGTTAAAATGCACAAACGCGAATTATTCTCATTAATTAAAGTGAATATTCTAAGATTACAACAAAAACGACTAAACAAAAAAACATCCCCTAAATACATCCAACGTAACGAAGAAAAATTAGCAACTAATCGACGCTATCGGCGAACAACAAATGCCGCGAGACCCTCGCCTGATTTTCGGTCGCCGTTAATATCGCTGGTCGATTTCGATTAAACGTTTTCCGAGGCGGTCGCGTAGCTCCGCTATAAATCAACTGCGAAACACTCGATTATTTCGGGGAGCACGGGCCGCGGGTATCGAGGCCCGCGCGAGCCGACGATTGGTTCGACGCGAAATAGTTGTCGCGATTGAATTCCATTGCTCGTGTACCGGTCGCGTCGCGCTATTCAATGGAGAAAGTCAGATGAACGGGGCGAGAGCGCACGATTTATCGTTGCGTACCAAACCCGTCAATCCGCTTGCGAGCGTAGAGCACGTATAATTGGGAGGACTATCGTCCTGGCCGTGTTTAGCTACCTTTTGTGGGATCAAGGTATTACTGGGAGCCGGTGCTCCCGTGGCATTGTTATCCGGGCTGCAGAGGGGGGGCGGCTTCCATTGTGACTCGCGCCACCCCAATAGGGGCCAGGGAACCTACCCGAAACGCCGGAAGTTACGGGCCGGCGTTTGCTGTTAAATTTTAGCGCTCAATGAAACACCAGCTCCACCGAAAGAAATTTCATTCCCGGCGTAATTTCCTGCGAACGCTTCGACGAGAATTTCGAGGCGCTCTTACGTAGCCGCTCGAAAGCAATTTTCCGTTTACCGCTCGGTCAAGTTCTTCCTCTGACGAAAAAAAAAAAAAAATGGTAAAAACGTTCTTCGGCGAGTCGACATTTTTCTGGTTCCGTCAGACTGCTCCCTCGGTTTCGAATTCTCGAGTCGCTTCCGCTCGAACCTGCTTCATCCGGCTGCGCAACGCTCTCGCGCGGATCTGACGATTTTCTTCCAATCCGTGCTCTTATATATATCATTTTATGTATAACAAATTATAATGTTTGTATAAATATCATTTTATGAGTAATAAATCATAATATAAATGTGTATCATTTTATATGCAATAAATTATAACGTGGGTGTATAATGTTTTATTTTATTTATTATATAATACAATGTTTTATATATTACTATTATTATTTATATAATATTAAAACGAAATCAGTGTACAGTAAACATGTATTATATTACTTTGCTGTATATTAATTTCATTTTAATATAATATAATATAAAATAATATAATATAATATAATATAATATAATATAATATAATATAATATAATATAATATAATATAATATAATATAATATAATATAATATAATATAATATAATATAATATAATATAATATAATATAATATAATATAATATAATATAATATAATATAATATAATATAATATAATATAATATAATATAATATAATAATATATATAATATAAATAATAATAATAATATATAAAACATTGTATTACATAATAAATAAAATAATAAAACGTTAATAATATAAACGTATATTATGATTTATGATTTATAAAATAATATTTGTATATATATATTATAATTTGTTACACATAAAATGATATAAATAAAATCATGTATTGCAACAAATAAAGACGTCTTCTCACATCACCGCAAACATTTCTCCTCTTATCAATCTCTTCCCAGTTGCAACGCGCTCGCAACAAACGCACGAAGAACACAAAACAAAAAGAGATCCGTTCTAATTATTTGCACCGTAGAATCGTTCGATAAGCAACGAGATGATTTTTCAACGAAGCTGTCGGAAACGAGCGAGTGCACACGGATGGAAGTATCCGTGCTTACAATCTCCGAGCCGAATCTTGAGGCAGGGTTGAAGCCTGCAGTCAAAGATGGCGGGATAACGCGCGTCCGATTTCAGATAAGATTTCAGCAAAGCATAAAGGCTTGTTAAAAGAATCGCCGCGTAGCGAGGAACGCAAATAACAATTTATGGAACGAAACTGGTTCGTGACAGCATCCGCGCGCAGATTGTATCTAACAATGGGGAGGATTGACGGGGATCGAGCCGAGCCCGGAGCCATGTCGTGTTTCCAGGCTTTTCTTTCGGTTTTATCCTTGAAAGGCGACAGATGGCTGGACAAGCGAACGAAGCGGCGTTCAGCTATTCCGCAGGGAATCTCCTCCGTTCGATTCCCCGAGGGCTCACGAATTCGAAAATAATCATAACAATTAGTGGCCGCCGTGACGGAGACAGTTGCGCGAGTCGAACGAACTTTATTGAAAGATGGCTGGGAGATATCGCGTTTCTAGGAGTTTTTGGGTTGCTGCATTTTATACCATTATTGTTACGTAATTATACTGTTCTATTAATTATTTAATTATTATGAATTTATACTGTTACACAATTATTATAGAATTACCTAATTATTTAATTATTATGGAATTATACTGTTATACAATTATTATAGAGAATTACCTAATTATTCAATTGTTAGAGAATTATACTATTAATTATACGATTGCAGAATTACAGAATTATTTTACTATTACAGAATTACAGAATTATTTTACTATTACAGAATTACAGAATTATTTTACTATTACAGAATTACCCTGTTATACAATTATTACAGAATTACCTAATTATTTAATTTGTTAGATAATTGTACTATTACGAAGTTATTACAGAATTATGTAATTATTTAATTATTACAGTATTACCTAATTATTTAATTATTACAGAATCGTACTATTGCGAAATCATTACAGAATTATACTATTATACAATTATTACAGGATTACCTAATTATTTAATAATTACAGAATTATACTATTACGAAATCATTACAGAATCACATAATTATTTTACTACTACAGAATTACACTGTTATACAATTCCGAAATCACACATTACAGAATTACCTAATTATTAAATTATTAAATTCTACCATTCCGAAATCATTACAGAATTGCATAATTATTTAATTATTACAGAGAGAGAGAGAGAGAATTAAACTATTATAATTATATAATTGAAATTCATAGTATATTCCTTAAAAAGTGCCTAAAAGATCCTAGCACACTTACTCCATTCGTTCTCGTTTTACTTAAACTTCCATTTAAATGTCCTATTCGCTTCAACGATGAAATTGGTAAAAAGAATCTTCATCGAAATGCTTTCGTTGGGAAAATCTTGGATCAGGTGAACTCACGCGGACGATAATTTCGCAGCGTATAGTCTCGGTTGCCCGTTACCGTCGCCAGTAAAATCAAAACGACGCACGTACGTATTTTCGTGTCGCCGCGCGTAAGAAAACCGGGAACGGCTCGGGACGCGTTTCCGCTTCCTAACCGCGAAAAGAGAGCATTTGCAGCAAAATGTAAGCAGAAACTGTGGTTTCTGGTCTGCCAGCGGCCGCCTCGCCCAGATGGGAACATCGAGATATAACACCTGAGGCTACTGTAAATTTAACGGAACGTAAGCGAACCCCGAGCGAACTTTTGGCGAGCAAGTTTCCACATACTGGCCTAATTATTTGCGACACGATAATAGGTGCCGGATCCTTGCCTTGGCACGCGATCGCGGGCTACGGTGTTCTCTCCACGGGATTATTCATTCATTTCCTGTTTGACAGTAATCCTTCCGAGGCGACGCGGTCCAGAAAGCCTGGAAACAATGATCGCCGCGGCGCTCGCGAAACGGGAACGTCGACGCGAACTATGAACTTCGATCGGGATTTTTATTTGTTATATTATATTATTTATATTATATTATTATATTATTATATTATATTATATTATATTATATTATATTATATTATATTATATTATATTATATTATATTATGTTATATTATATTATATTATGTTATATTATATTATATTATATTATATTATATTATATTATATTATATTATATTATATTATATTATATTATATTATATTATATTATATTATATTATATTATATTATATTATATTATATTATATTATATTATATTATATTATATTATATTATTCTATATTATATTATATTATATTATTATTATATTATTTTATTATATTATTTGTTATATTATATATTATTTTGTTATAGGCGTATATCTTCGCGCGATACTGTTCGATACATGCTGCGAATAAGATTAACCCTTTGCACTCGAGCGGTGACTCTGAGGCACCGTTAAAAAATTGTCACATCACGTTCCAGGATAATTTTTATATTATAAAAGTCTGGACGTAAGAAATTGTTAAAAGTCTAATTGTTGTTCGAGTCGTGAGACTATGAATTTCGTATGCATAAAATGCTCTTTGTTGTATAAGATGGAAATAAGTCAGAAAAATTAATTTAAATTTACGGTTAAAATGACTTCGAGTGCAAAGGGTTAATGCAGATTTTATGCAGTCATGGTGATAGTTGGGTGAAATTTATATAAATGCAATAATTTAAATGAAAATATTAAAAGAATCTGTATGTTATATTATGTAATTCACTGAAATATTATTGAAGAAAGAAATTGCTATTTGAAATTTTCACTAGTTGACGATCAGATTGTACATAAAAATCGTGTATCGTTTCTATACGGAGTGTCCTAAAATTATGGTATCTCCGGATCAAAATTGACAAAACCACCCCTTCGTATTATAATCTCGTTTTTTTTTCTTCATTATAAAATCTCCTCTTCCCAAATTTTTGTTTGCAACCAGAGAGACAATTGGAGAGAATTTCATTGTACTCTTTTTCTCCAAATAAATAATTGATATTCCAGCAAATTCCTATTTTCCGATTTTCGAAATATTTGAAGAAAACGGTGATCATAAAATAATTTTAATTACACAGAGTCTGGTTAACGAAGCATCCGGGAAAAATGACGGGGATTCCGCAGTCAGGGACGTATCTGCGCCGCTATAGAACGTTCGATCAAGAGGTTTCACTTAAACCACCCCCCGGGAGACGGCAGCGGAAGATCCGACACGATAACAGAGTGTCCCCACGGATGCACGTCACTCGTATTTGTTCCTGTCAATCAAAACAATCCAGGATCGAACACGAGAAGCTGCACGGGGGCTCAGCCGACCGCACACCCCCGCCCAGCGCAGGGGGTGCGCGTGACGTTTAGCTCAATATCCGTCCGTCTGACCCACACACCGGGATTAATCTACTTCAAAGGTCCGCCACGCTTTCTTTCCCTTCGCCCTTTTCATTTTCCCGGGCCCTTTTTTAACGGCGCTAGTCACCGGGAAATAATCGAACGGGAAATTTAGTTTTACTAATGTTATATTATTATATTTTTGTTATTATTATATTGTAATATAATTTATTTAATATATTATTAATGTAAATATTTTATTGCATATATACTGGCATATCGTTCAATTTATATATAATGTAATAATATATTATAATATAATAATGTAAAAATGCAATAATAATATATTATTCAATTTATATTTATATTTTCAAATGTATCGTAATTTTATATTTTATACGGAGATTAATATTATTAATATAAATATTTTGTTGCGTACATATTGGTATATCATTCAATTTATATATATGTAATAATATATGATAATATAATAATATAAAAGTGTAATAATAATATATTATTCAATTTATATTTATATTTTCAAATATATCGTAATTTTGTATTTTATACGGACACTAAAATGAAACATTCAATCATCAGGAACAGAAATTAATTTATATTCCCTTTTTGGTTTATTGCTTTTACTTTTTTACGTTATCATTACTTTATCTCATTGTAACAAACGGTTTATCCCGTCCATAAATAAAGTTAACTATATACTATAATATTATTATATAATTATTATTATATTATCGTATAATATATATTCCATAAGTAAAAATACAATAAGTCAGTAACAATAATTATTCAGTTAACAGTATCATTACCAACGTCACAATCGAACTGTTATTTCCACAGGAAATAAAATTTCCCCGCGAGAGAGAAATCTCGCGAGCCGCGCCCACGATCGAAAATCCCGATCAAACGGGAACCAATTGTTTTCCGTGACCGAGAGATCGCCGGCCCACGCGATCGATCCCGTTCCCGTCGATCCTTAATTGCCGCGGATAATTGCGCGGCCTTTCCGGCCCGCCATTGACTCACGTGGCTCTGTTGCCGAGCCACCCCGCGATTCTTTTTTTCCGGCTCGGATCGATTGTACGCCGAGCCGCGCCGTTAAGAAAACGGAGCGCGGGCCCGAAGTCACGGTTTGCTTGTTCGTCCCACGCGAGAGCCAATATCCGACGCGGATACGCGATATTGCGATCGATGCCATTGGCCTATCTGGAATACGATCCGATCGGACCAACGATCCCGGAACGTGTGAGAATCCCGCCGCAGCGTGGCGCGACGCTTTTCGAGATCGATTACCGGTGATACACGAGCGCGGTCGCGTCCGTCGCTTTTCATTCAAAAACGAGCAGACGATCGCCGAACCGTGTTAACCCCTTGTCCGGCCGGTAATCCCCTCCAGACGGTGCGCCTCCGAGCCGGAGTGGGGGTGGGCGCGGGTATTACTGCGGACGCGCCGAATACTGCGGTATTTTATGAAAGTTATAATAATTATAATAATATAATAAATATAATATTATAATATTATATAATATTATATAAATTATAAATATATAATATTTTATAATATTATATAAATTATAAATATATAATATTATATAATATTATATAAATTATAAATATATAATATTATATAAATTTATTATAATAATATAGTAAATGTAATAATTAATAATAATAAAATTACACGTTTAATATTGATAATATATGACATGCAAGTACATTTGCGTACATTTAAAACAAAATCGGTTATATCAAGCTTGACCCGCGGTAATCGAAACATAGTATTTGGCTCGCAGTAATAGGTACATGACCGCGATAATATATGCACGCGTACGGTTTCTTTGCATCGCGCTTTTCAATGAAATTCATGCTCCCGGAGATGCAATATTTTGAGAAAAGTAAATGTCCAAGTTAAAGAATAACACGTGTAGCTCGAACTGCGAATTTATTGGCGCGAAATGTCTTATTTTCTCCGTCAAGAAACCGCAGTAATACCTACACTTACCCCACCGTCGCGCAAGATCGATCCTCGCTGGAGAATCGATTTTCGCCGAGCCTCCCCCCGAGCCATTCGATTGCGAAATTCGCGGCGGCACGCCGCCGCTCGAACGCCGAGATTAAACCTTGCCAAACGACCTTGTCTGATCTTGAAACACTATCGCACGAGCTGCTGCTGCTGGCTGTCGGCTTTGGTTCATCGTAATTAGTAATTAGACCGCGTGCTTTATACATTTACGACAACAAAAAATGGGCGATTGAAATTTCGAACAATGAAAATATTGAAAGAATTTATGGACCACAGCGTATTATTATCAATTAACTGAAATTACCGAAGAGAGAAAGAGATTTCAATCCGGCTACTTTCTGTAATAATTAACGAAGATAATTATTAGTTTCCATAAAGATCCGCATGAACGCGATTGATACCGTATTGCTTATTTCTGTTAAATGTATTGACAGAACGATTGACAATCATTTCTGCACGATTGAAATAAATGTGATGCAATTAATGTGACACAGGTAATTTACCGAGGAATTTTATTCGTGTTCGAATGTTGCTGTTGATAACGACGCCGAACATTCCCACGTTCCGGTGGCTAGCGGGAATCGTGATATTGGAATTCAGCTTCGATCACGGAGCACCTCGCGAATCGGCCATAACGAAAATATGGCCGGGACGAGGTCGGCCGCGTAACGATAGCTATTCGACGGTTAATCTACGCGAAAACAGCCCCCGGTCGACTTATCGTCGCCGTCCAGTTAGCGTGTAACCGCTTAAAGAGGATTAAGAAGCCGGTTCCGCGTCGCGATACTCGCAGATTTCGGAATGGTAAATGTACTCGAACGGAGAGTCACGAGAATCGAGTGCGCGCCAATGATTCAGGATAACGCTCGAGGAACTGTGCCGGCGGGCTTTTAATACTTCCCAACGAGCGAAACGGAGGTAGAGAGGCAAAGAGAGATGGACAAGCTGAGAGAGAGAGACAGAGAGAGAGAGAGAGAGAGAGAGAGAGAAATACAGGGAAGAAGGAACAAGGAGAAGCAGGCGAAAACAGAGAGAAATAGAAAGAAATAGAGAAACTTAGAGAAACAGGGAGAAACTTATGACAATTAGGACGATTTTAATCAATTCAAAAATCAACAATATGTATAGTGTTAATCAGAAGCAAATATTCTATTCATATTCTATTCATATTCTATTCATATTCTACTCATATTCTATTCATATTCTATTCATATTCTACTCATATTCTATTCATATTCTATTCATATTCTACTCATATTCTATTCATATTCTATTCATATTCTATTCATATTCTATTCATATTCTATTCATATTCTACTCATATTCTACTCATCTTCTACTCATATTCTATTCATATTCTATTCATATTCTATTCATATTCTATTCATATTCCTTTCATCTTCGTTTCCATTTTCATTTTAATTTCCATTTTAATTATTAATCTACTATTATTATTGCTATTATTATTATTATTATTTTGTAGTAATATATAATAATACATAATAATAATATATAGTAATATATAAGTTTTATAGAAAAATTAAAAGGGCATCAGGTCCCTTTACGTTAAATAAATTAAATTAAATTTAACTTGGGGAAGGAAAAAAAAAGAGAAACTTGAAGAAATAGAGAAAATCAGAGATGAACTTAGAGAGTGAGAGAGAGAGAGAGAGAGAAAGATAGAGATAGAAAGAGAGAAAGATAGAGAAAGATAGAGAGAGAGAGAGAGAGAGAGAGAGAGAGAGAGAGTGAGAGTGAGACAGAAAGGTTCTCTATTCGCTCCGGCTTCGGTTTCTCTTTCGCCGAAGGGATACACCGCGATAATTATAAATCGCTCGTGGTTGCTGCTAACGAGCTCCGCCGGCTCGCCCCCGCCGCGGTGTAATGTTTGCAACTGTCCGGACCGTCGTGCAACATTGCTGCTCGGGAACAGGATATTAATCCGCGCTGCACATTGTTACCCATTTAGAGCCCGGTTAAACAGCGTTTAAACACAGCCGCGATTAAGGAACGCTCGGCGACAGGTTTATTTAAGGTTCTAAACTTAAACGATCGCGTGTACAGCGCTCGAAACGAACGCTTTCGGTTCGCCTCTCGCGCGTGTCGCGTCGAGAATCGTGGTTTTAATGAAAAACCTTCTGCGATTGTGCAAATCGTAAGTTAAAGTCAATGAAAAATAAGTCGTTAAATAAATTATAAAAATATACGATATAAAATAAAAGTTGTTAAAAATAATAATTCGATGAACAATTATTTAGAAAAACCGATCAGTAGACTGATTAATTAATTGAACGATGAAAAATTAATTTTTTTATGAGAATGAACAATTTCAAACGCGAACGAATAAGGTATAAAGCTGCGAATAAATGAGCAACTTACGAAATAATATTCTCACGCGTTGTTCCTCGCTAATTCAAATCGTCGAACGAAGAAATACATTTCGTTTAATCTCAGTTCTCGACAATTGACGATTTTACTTCGATCTCCGTATTAAATGTTACAATCAGAAAACATTCGAAAGTTCAAATATAAATTTAACAATCCACACACCACTGATAAACGTTCACCATAGACCGTAAGAAAACGTGAAAAAGGGGGTTGAACGTCTGGCAACAACGCTAATTGAACGCGTCCGTTAACGATCGAACGGCAGCCCGCAAGAAACCCGCCGCCGTCGAATTTCGCGGATAAAGTGGTTAATCTAGAGCCCCGAAAATTTCGCCTCACGATAGATAATAATCGCGGCTGCGGCACAGAAGGGACCTCCGGCATTTTCCGGCATTTTCCGGCGACGGGTCAAGAACACTCGATGGCGAACTTTCCCGTTGCACCCTTTTCACCGGCCATAAAACCCGGTTAGCTACGAAGCCACGAGACGCTCTCCGGCCCGGCCAAAATGAACTTCTTCTTCGCCTCTCTTTCGTTCTTTCTTGTTTCTTCTTCCTCCTCCTCTTTTTTTCGTTCTTCGTTCGTTGCCATTAACAGGGAACATTCGAGTATCTTAAGTAATTATCAAAGGTAATTCAATGAGCGGTTAAAACCCCCGTGAAAAGGCCAGCGGCTGCCATAAGTACTAGGCGACTTTGGGGAGCAAATTAAGGGGTCGGGATCGAAGGTCCCGAAGAAAGGACAATGCCGTAAGGAGAAGAAGATAGAGGGAGAGAGAGAGAGAGAGAGTTGATGAAGAGAAGACACGAGGCTTTGAAGACGGAACTAGGACCTGCTACTGGGTCGAGGGTTGCCGTGAATGAAACCGTGAAGGAGCCCGCCGCCTCTTATCTCTCGTGTCGTACCCGACCGAAATTGTCTCGAGAGTTTTCTTTCTATTAATACTATTTCCACGGCGTGATCCTGATTCCGCTGGGTCTCGATCTTCCCGGGCGATCTCGCGAACGATGCGAGCGATTTCGCGTGCGTCGATCCGCCGAAACGAAAACAACGCGCTTCTCTCGAACGTGTGTAAAATAATAGGACTGCGAATCGCGAAGCGATAAGTCGAGAAAAGTCGAACGATCGAAGTTCTGAATCTAGGAATGCAATTAAAATAAATCCTGAATTGATTTGTTAAAAAGTTTTACTGGCTATTCAAACTTTTAAATAACCAACCCAAGGAAAAGTTTAGCCATTTATTCGATATATTATTCGACTAAAATTATTAGAGATCAAAGATTAGTCGAACAAAACTCTATTCGACAAGTTCATTAAATTGTTTGAGAGTTTGGGAAAATTGTAAAACAGCTCGTCCAACGTAAGATGTACTTATTTTAGAAAAATGTTCGTTTCACGTCGCGTCCCTCGTCATTCTTATTTAAATACACACAATAAATCAACAGTAAAAGATTGAATCATCCTTTTCGTTTCGACTAGCAGTCGCTATTGTTATTATATATTACAAATTTTCTAGAATCCAATTTTATCCGTTGCTCGAGTGAAATACCTCGAACTTGGAGCCTCGAATAAAGCAATCCGCCAAAAGAAACGCCGATACGATTTCAACAATTGAGAAGAAATGATGTAAAAAAAACACCTTGGCGATTTTTTAGGCGAACATCGCGAAGGATCTCGACGAAGGAAGGAAAATTCGCGGAAATTTTTCCGGGAAAAATTGCGGAAGCTGGAGGAGCCTCGAAGGACACGGCCGGAAGGAGCATGTAACACACACGCGCCCGCGCGCGCGCGCACGAAGGATACTGATGAAGATAGCGATGTTCTGAGGACAGATGAAGAGCGGTACTGGGTCGAGGGTTCGGATGAATGAAACCACTGAGGAGGAACCTCTCGTCTTGTACGCGGGACAAAGAGACGATGGCGACGGCGACGACAACGTCGAGGATACCCGGAGGGAAGTTTACTTTGATTAAAACTGTTCCAGTAATGTCGGGAGCCTTTTCATGCGTGCTTCGCACACAGAATTCGTTTGGCTTACATTAGAGACGCGCGCCGAAACTACTTTCATCGATTCGTGTCCCGCGATGCGTGCTGGGAACGAGCATGCTGCGAGCGAACATGCTGAGGAACGTCGCGCGTGCACGTCGTCTCGTCGGAGACACGATGGAGCTCGATGGAATTCGATCTGAATTACAAATTACAACGTAATTGAATTAGTTTATGATTTGATCTGGATTACGAATTACGCTGCTATTGAATGATATTCGTAATTCAACGAATTGTAGTTGAATTCACGAATTTAATTGAATTACGAAGGTAATTCAACGAATTGTAGTTGAATTCACGAATGTGATTGAATTACATTCGTAATTCAATGAATTGTAGTTGAATTCACGAATGTAATTGAATTATATTCGTAATTCAACGAATTGTAGTTGAATTCACGAATGTGATTGAATTACATTCGTAATTCAACGAATTGTAGTTGAATTCACGAATGTAATTGAATTAAATTCGTAATTCGACGAATTGTAATTGAGTTCACGAATGTAATTGAATTACTTTCGTAATTCAACGAATTGTAATTGAGTTCACGAATGTATTTGAATTACGAATTCGTTGAATTCGTCGAATTCAATTCAATGGCGATTTGAACTACGAATTGAACAACATAATCGAATTGTACACTGCATTCCTATCGTTTCTAATTATTATTTCTGACATAGAAATATGCAAACGTGATATTCTCTGTTTTCTATTATTTCTAACATATACAAATATGACGTCCCAAATTATCCATTTTCGTGTTTAATCTGAACATCAATTAGGGAGAGAAATTTACTGTACTTAGTAACAATAATTCTTTGATTAATTCAATTGTAATTCTGCAGAACGTGTCTTCGTGGATCACTTTTCTTCCATGCTATGCTACCAGAGTCGCTCCAAAGATCTGCGAATCTCGAAGGATATATCGATAATCGACTAGGAACGCAGTCGCCTGAAAAAAATCCCGCGTGTTCTCGATCGATTATTTGTACCGCGTCCTTCGATATTTACACCGCCGGTCGTGCACGGATCGTTGAAATTCCAATTGATCCCCCACCCGGGCCGCTTTCGCGGCCATAAATTGCGAGCGGTACACATTGCTAGCGTGCACCGGGCAACAAGTTGCAATTACAAAGTGCCCCCGGTGCCTGCGAGCTGCGAGCACAACCGCCGAACAAATATTTCCTGCCGCGCGAAAAGTCCTTCGCGCGTCTTCTCCCTTCGGCCCTTTGATAACCGCCGAACCCTTTCTCCGCCACGGCGAGCAAAAATCTTTCATCGCGATTTCGAACGCGATCGACGATTTTCGCGAGGTCGACCGGGCGAGGATCTTCCGATTACTGGATCGCGAAGATTGAGTATACCATATTATATTATATTCATATTATATTCATATTGTATTATATTCATATTATACTATATATATATATATTCATATTATATTATATCCATATTATATTTATACTATATTATATTCATATCATATTCATATTATATTTATATTATACTATATTCATATTATATTTATATTATACTATATTCATATTATATTATATTCATATTAATATTCATATTATATTATATTCATATCATATTCATATATATTTATATTACACTATATTCCTATTATATTATATTCATATTTATATTCATATTGTATTATATTCATATTATACTATATTCATATTATATTTATACTATATTATATTCATATCATATTCATATATATTTATATTATACTATATTCCTATTATATTATATAATATACAAACGTGCAATAATTATATTGCATATACAAGATTATAATATATCAATTTTACTTCATGATTCGACGTGCAACATCTCTAATAATCCTCTCGAAATACGTTCCGCAAGCTCAATAAAACCAAAAATCGCGAAAACAATTCGTTCGCTGGCGCGGAATTTCCAGCGAAGACAAATGATTTCTAAACGGAGATCGTGGCCATAACCTTGAGATCGCTGGTAGTGAACTGCCGCCGAAAAAGGGCATCTGGAAAATCGTGTGCCACGGTAGGTGGTCCGGTATTAAATGACCGGGAAACGGATTTTTATGATCCGAAGATATTGATGATCATCGTGGGAGGAGGGAAGGGAGGGAGGGAGGGAGAGAATAATAATTCACTAAGACGAAAAAAGTAAAAGGCGGGGAGAAACAACCGGGAGATCGCATCAATCATCGGCAGGAGGTTTGCGTTCGCGGCGAACGACTCTATCGAGCGGGAACGATCGATATCGACCTTTTAAGGTAACCCTGATCCGGACGGACAATTTATCAGCGGGTACGCGACGCGTGAAACGAACGAAGGCGACCGATCAGCGGCCGAGAAGACAGATAAAACGCGGGACATTGAGCGCGGAAAGCTGTTCGGACGGCGCGGCGCGGCGCGGCATTGAGAAATCAAAGGCCGGCGGCGTGTCGGGAATCGGAGAAACCGCGGCGCGAACCGTTTCATTAGGATTGTTGCACGTGAAAATAGTGGCCGGTCCTATAGCAATCGGTCATACCACCGTCGCTGAAAATTTATCCACGGTGATAACTGCTCGCGTGTCGACTGATTATCATATAATAACCGGCCGGGCACGACGCGGGCCGATTCTAATCGGGCTTTGAACCGCGCCGTGGACAGTATACAATATTTCTTGCGGGCCGGATGAGGTGCAACATTATTTAAACGGTATCGGGCTTGTTTAGGCCTTGTTGCACATGCGCGCGCGACGAATGTGCAATTTACTGTTTTAACGACGAAGCAGAGGAGAGATTCGTTCGACCGATAAGAGGGACTTTTTCCGCGGTGATGTTCGTCGCGGCGAATACATTTTCCAGCGGATTTCGAGTTCGGCTGATTTGGAAATGAGATTTTGAGAAAATCGTTTGCATCATTTTCTTCGGGAGCGATTAATTGAGTAGTACGAACGAATTGAGGAATTTGTTTTGTTTCGATCGATTTGTTGATCTTTAATCAATATAGCAATTTCTAATCAATTTATCAATCTTTAATCGATCTAGTAATATTTTTAATGAACGTGTTAATTTGTATCACCTGGAAAAGAACCATAATACTTTTCAATTTTGTAGTTACATCAATTATATTTGCTCCAATATAACATTGATTTTAAGTGACTTTCTAAATCGAAAGCTATGCATTATTATATAATTTCGATAATTGCAAGTACTAAACGTAACGAGAAGATCGAAATCATTTTTATTAAAGCTGACAGAAAAATCCGAAGAACGAGGAAAAATTTAGTTAAATCGCGGGGGCACAATTAATTCATTATTCGTGATTATTTGCTTGTCTATTATTTTTCACGATTCATTTATTATATATTTTTCTAGCACTGATGAAGTTTTTTAAGTTTTTTTAAAGAAATAAAGAAGCATCTATGCAGTTTCTTTATCTTGCAATCAACGTAGTCGATTTTTATTTTGCCCAAAAATCCACCCTCTGTACCAGTCGATGTAATTTTTCATTCGAAAGACACCCCTTGCAGAGATTAACGATCCAAGGAGAATAATTGCAGAGCGCGAGACAGTCGAAAGATTCATTAAAATTCAGTGATTCCGGAAGGTTGACAGGAACTGGAAAACATAATTTTTTAAGTGGCGCGAAATTCGATTAGAGGCAGAGGGGAGGACGGGGGACGAGTAATTTTCGATTCGGAGAGGGACGCGCGGGGCTGACAAAGGAGCGGTCGGGAAAATTGAATCGTCGATAAACGCACGGTAACGTTTAAACGAAGTTACGACGGTCGAACGAGAGTTTACACGATTACGCAATTCCCTTTCGTTTTCGCCGTTTCGCATCCTGTCAACGGCAGGGCAACTTCTCTTTAGTCCTCTCGCCCCTAATTATTTTGTTTCCGTAACCGTGGCGACAAACGCCGAGCCGCGTAGGGTACCGCGGCCGTCAGGATCGTGCCTCGTATCGTAACGCATGAATTTCCCATCCGGCCGAATAATATTTTTTTCCATCCGGTCGGATTCATTCCACGGAATTGTTCCCGACAGCGTCGGATCGATAGCCCCGTTGCGATTGAAGCCGCGGAAAACTCGGGAAAAATCGATCTCGCGTCCGCGCGATTTTTTCAAATTTTTCTGTCAGCTCCAAAAAAGGAAAAATAAAAATAAAATGATTTCGAATTTCTCGTTACGTCGGGACTTGCAATTATCGAAATTGTTTAACAATGCGTAGATTTCGATTTAGAGAATCGTTTAAAATCAATGTTATATTGGAGCAAATATAATTGATGGAACTACAAAATTGAAAGGTATTTAGTGATTTTTTTTGAGATGATAGAAATTAATTCGTTTATTAAAGATTACTAGATTTGTTAATGATTGATAAATTTATTAGGAATTGCTAGATTGGTTGAAGATCGACAAGTTTATCGAAACAGAATAAATTCATTCAAAGTAAATAAATTATTTTAATTATGAATTTGTATAAATTCATATAAATACATATAAATTCATATAAATTCATATAAATTAATTATAAATTCATATAAATTGATTATAAATTCATATAAATTAATTATAAATTCATATAAATTAATTATAAATTCATATAAATTCATATAAATTCATATAAATTCATATAAATTCATATAAATTGATTATAAATTCATATAAATTCATATAAATTCATATAAATTCATATAAATTCATATAAATTCATATAAATTCGTATAAATTCATATAAATTCATATAAATTCATATAAATTCGTATAAATTCGTACAAAATTCATATAAATTCATATAAATTGTAATATTTCTTTTTCGTTAACAAAATATACAAAAATAATACAGTTTAAAATATTAACCATGACAACAGCAGAGAAACTACGATCACCAAGAACGAAGAAGAAAGAGAGACAAGTATTAAAAAATGAAATAGCTATACATTAGGGAAAAAGCGGCGCGAGATCCAGCGCGTACAAATTATAGAACTAGATTTACGGCTAGCAATAATCGCGCGAGCGGCAGCGGGACCGCGAGCGCGGAGAGCTAAACGAAATTCTTTTTATCGTTGCACGACACTTAAGCGCATTGAAATTCTGCGAACCGATTGGCCGTGCGTAAACGCGTTCCCGATATTTTTCTGTCGTTCCGAGCTGCCGGGCGACAGAATTAGAAAGTGTAAAATGCCGGCGAAAAAGAATTCGGTTTACGAGCGCGGTTATCACCGTCGTTTTCGCCATAAAGACGAACGTTCGACGGTCTCGCGGAATCGAACGGGAACCGGCGTCGAAAGAAAAGCGGCGTCGTCGTTTTGCGCGAACGTTGCTCGTTGCTCGCACGTTCGCCGTTTTCATCCGCGAGGCAGAAGACTTTTCCGCGGGATCGTCGCGGAAAACGAAAAGCAACGGTTGGAAAGTCCGATAAATAGATTGTAAATATTTGTTTCTGCTGTTCGTGAGAAAAGTGCCGCTACGCGCGATTCTTATGCAGAATTTTATCGATGTCCCACTTTCTCGCTTTGCGAAAGGCGTTGGAAACTCGCCTCGACCGCGGCGAAAACGCTTTGCCGACGACGCTTTTTCCGATCGACGGATGGATTCGTTTATTAAAAAGATAGCAATCCTAGCAAAAAGCTAAGCTTCCGTTTCATTCAGATTTTACATATTTTTTCGATGTTAAAATGCGCGGAACAACGGATCCGAAAATGATATGCAAATGGATTTGTGATTAGCGCAGAGCGCATATGCAGCGTTAATTTCATGCAATGCACTCTGGTAATAAGAAGATATATCTTATAAATATACATGGTATTAAATGAATACTCATTTCTATACTGATCATAAAAATTCATAACGATCCCTGGTGCAATGATCAGACTGCAGATTTTCGTGCAACATCTAAATTGTCCTAAGTTCATTGCAAGGTACATAATCAGATAAAAATAAGAATTATGATTGCTTAAAAAATAATGCAACGATATCTCTAAATTCTTCTCAAGTGTTCTTCTTTCAGTTTCTTGTGTTCTTCGCGTGTTCTTCTCTGTAAAAACGAGCCGCGAGACTCGAAAAATCGCGACTCAGCATTCTCAGATCCGCCGATTTCAATTCCGATCTCCGAACGTTTCTAGGAGAAATGACTATAGTTGCATGAATCCGAGGATTGCTAAACTCGCGATTCCAGCGTCGCCAGACTTTATTCGAAAGTTTCGAGAGAGCGAGGAGAGAGAGAGAGATAGATAGAGAGAGGAAGAAGGAGAGGGACGTTGACAGGCGGATCAGACGGATATTAAGACCTTTCCAGTGTAAAATAGTTAAGCAGACGCGACTCGATAATAGGACTAGTCCCTGACGTCGCGAGAGAGTGCTCGACTTCTCGCAGATAGTTCGCCGATGTCCCCACGGGGCGACGCGACGCGGTGTAAAGTGAATTAACGCTGTCGTTGAACCGTAAGAGCGCCGGATAAGTAGATAACGCGATTAATGCGCGGGCCCATCTGATCCCCTCGCGTTGGATCTTCCAGAAAACTTTCAATTGATCCTGTGTACGTCTCGATTCTCGACGCGTCTCTCTCTCTCTCTCTCTCTCTCTCTCTCTCGTCGGTATATCCCGGCTATTCGTTCGATTCTACAGCATTCGTTCAATATGCAGCAATGTCTCTCTAATTGACGCACAGATTGTCCACAAGAATGGACAATTTTGGAAGAGGAGATACGATTGTTCGAGCTTCGTGGCTCGTTTTTTATGGTTATCGATTGTCAACAACTATAAAACGGAGCTGCAAGGCTCGAATAATCGTATCTGCTCTTCCCAAATTGTCCATTTTTGTTGTTCCTAGTGCAATAACAATTGAATGCATTTTACTGTCAAAAATTGAGTAGTTAGTTGACAGCAGATTTCATGCATTTACCAGAAAAAAGGTCCCCCTTTTAATGAGGAGTATGAGACAGAGTAACGAAAACAGTTGAATATTTTTTCAGATACTGTTATATTATTTTTAAATTACTGAATTTGTTAATAGTATTACTATTGCTATTATTATTACTATTACTATTATTAGTATTATTAGTATTACTATTGCTATCATTACTGCTATTATTATTAGTATTATTAGTATTACTATTGCTATTACTATTGATATTATTATTACTATTACTATTACTAGTATCATTAGCATTAATATTGCTATCGCTATTGCTATTATTATTACTATTACTATTACTAGTATTATTAGCATTAATATTGCTATCACTATTGCTATTATTATTACTATTACTATTACTAGTATTATTAGCATTAATATTGCTATCACTATTGCTATTATTCTTACTATTACTATTAATAGTATTATTAGCATTAATATTTCTCTATCACTATTGCTATTATTATTACTATTCCTATTCCTATTGCTATTACCATTACTATTACTATCATTAGTATCATTCCTATTACTATCACTATCATTATTACTATTAAATCAGCGTTCCACAACCGGCGCGAACAGTTTCCGGACCGTCCGACCGAAGCGTTCCGATTTAAACCGAACGGTACAAATTGACCCTAACCGGTAGAAACGGGGCAGCCTAACGTGAAAACGTGCGACGCCATTTGGCGCGTCGGCGACCGCCTTTGGGTGGTCTAAACAGCCAGCAAACTCGCCGGCTGAATGCAAGATAAACACGGGACACGGAATTGGCATCGTTTGGCCGGTCCATCTCCAGCGTCGAGTAATTTTCGATTAGTTGGTGCGGCCCGTTTCGAGGGGGGCGAGCGTCGCGACGTCGACGGCGTCCCCGTTAATGACGTCGTATTCACCGGTCTTTCGTTCGACCGGGGTTTGCCGTCGTTCCGCGACAACCGGATGGTATCTCGCGGCTGCAATCAGCCGGTCGATTAATTGAGAGTGCAGGATAACCGCGAGGCACAATGCCGGCCGTGCTCGCAGGAGGGCCGCCAGGACGAGCCTCTCCTCTCGTAGCAGCCCGAACCCAACGCTGCGGCGCAACGCGACGAGTAAACTCGCACGAGCCCCGATATTTATCGCGCTCGATAAATCTGTCGGCTCGCCGCGCCACCGCCGCGGACAATTGCCTGGTAATTGCAGCGACAGCCGACGCGATCCTTCTGCGAGTTACTTTTCTTAATGCCGCGACGTTATTACCGGCCGATCGATTAATGACGTCTGTCTGAGAGAGAGAGAGAGAGAGAGAGAGAGAGAGAGAGAGAGAGGGAGAGAGAGAGAGGGAGGGAGAGAGAGTTTTATAAGAGCCTAATGAGCGCCGGGAACGCCGCCGCTGTTTTTCCTTGGGTGACGCGCTGCGTCGGCTAATTAATACTGGAAACGTCGGATCCGTCACACTGATCTCTCAACCTTTGGATTGTACCGAAACGGTTCACGATTGTTCTGGAAACAGTTGTGGATGCAATGCTGCGAGTAATTGCTGACTCGAGGGAACTTTTATATTTCTTAGTGACATTTAAGAAAAATGCTTAACGGAGCATCGTGTTTGTATCATTTCTATGTTAGAAAGACAGAAAATAGGAAATGGAGAACATCATATTTGTATATTTCTGTATTAGAGATAATAGAAAGTAGAATTAAAAATAATAGAAAATTGAGAATATCATATTTGTATATTTCTATGTTAGAAATAATAGAAAATAGAATTCGATAGAAAATAGGAAATGGAGAGCGTCATATTTGTATATTTCTACATTAGAAATAATAGAAAATAGAATTAGGTAGAAAATAGGAAATGGAGATCATCGTATTTGAATATTTCTATATTGGAAATAATAGAAAATGGAAAATAAAAAATATCATGTTTGTATATTTCTATATTAAAAATAGCAATATATCGAGAATATCATATCTGCGTATTTCCATATTATAAACGATAATTAGAAATAATAGAAAATACGCGTAATACACCATGTTTTATTCGCAGAATGTCAAAGCAGCGCATCTCGGAAGTTGGACATCTTATCAAATAGCGTCCGAAACTCCGTCGAGCTCTCGCGTGTAGACGCGATAGCAGAACGTTGTCGGTGTACCATCGTAATAGTACATCACACTGACCTATTACAGGACCAACAATGGCCACCGCGATCTTGTTAATCAGATTAACCGGCTCGTAATTACACGCAATCGCAAGTTGACACCATTCGGTGGTAATGCGCCTTCGATCAAAATCCGATCAAACACGATTCAAGGGGCCCCATCACAATTTACGATTGCAATTACTGGCTCTGGTCAGATCGAATCTGACATCTTCGGCTACCTGAAACTGTGTCATAGTGAAATCAAAGATTCGCACGAATCGTGTACTTCCATTCTGTCTTCTTACGGTATTGCGACACGAATAAAATCCGATATAAATTCGTTGTTCCAAAAATATTTATTTTTATTATTTATAACATATTATTATTATTATTATTTATAACATATAATTCTGTTATATGTATAAAAGAATTCTATTTATCCAAATTGTAGCAAACAATTTTTATTATATATAAAATATAAAAATCTAATTATCTAATTGTAACAGTCTAATTGTAGTCTTTTGTCAGTCTAATTGTCTATTGTAGCAGTCTAATTGTAACAGCAGAATGATTATTAATAACATCCCCGGAAAAGGAACATTTCTCATCGATCTTAAATTTTGGCGAAACTTTGCAATGTCGAAAAATTTTGGAAAAATCGTCGAAGCAAAAATCGCAAAGAAAAACGAGTTATAAAATCAGCCAGGTTTACCTGGCTTATGCTGCGAAGTAGAATTAGTGGGCCATGATCAGACAAGCCAGATGATAACAGCATGATTCGTCGGACTTATTTCTATATTAAAAATAATAAAATACGGAGACTATCGTATTCGCCTAATTCTACAACAGACTATAATAAATTTCTATTATTTATAACAATTATAAATAATATAAAATACTCAATACGCCATGTTTCATTCGCAGAATGCCGAAGCAGCGTACAGTAAATTCTCGCTAATTAACGCTCATTCGTGCACGAAACTGAACCATTTTGCGAGCAGCGAAGCTCGAAAAGTACGATTTCGCATGAAACGTATAACGTTGCCAGAAATTCTGAAACAACCCGAAGAGAACAAACATGTCGGCCCGCAAAGGATGAAACGCGGCGAAGATCGCGTCGGCCATAAACAATGGAGCTCGCGCGCGTAACGGCGAAGGTTGTCGAGCGGAGTTTACGGCGATTAGGTGGCCGTAAAAGCCAGCGCGCGACGTCCGGCAAAAGTGAAATAACGATAAATTGAATTTCACTCGTTGTTAACTCTCTCTCTCCCCGTCATAAAAGGATCATTCGCTGGCGGGCACGCGGGTCGACGAGTTACGCGAAACGAGGAGCCGCGCGGCGCGGCGTTGCTTTCCGCTGCAGGCCGCCGCCGCGGCCGCGCACGAAATTTATGATAACCAATAGAATGTAATCGTCCTTCGAACAGAAGTAACAGTAGCCAAGGCAAGGCCGTAATGGACGGGCCGGGGAACAATGGGGAAGATAAGGGAAAGCTGCCGGTGCCACTGACGGTTCTTCTCCCCGCTCTCTCGGGGTTCCTATTGTAGTTTACGGCTCTGCGCTTGCGATGCAGCGCGCCAGCCGCCGTGTAATCCCGGCGCTGCCTCCTCGCAGACGTTCGGTAATTGGAAATTGAATTCGAGCCGACGATAATGCCTGTTAAGAAGATCCACGCCGCCTTTCAGCGGCCGTCAATGCCCGCCGAAGAGCCGCTCGAACTTCGGCGAGCTTTCCTTCCGCGGCCTCGAGAAACTTTCAATGGAATTCTTCGGGCTTCAATCAGCTACGAATTTTCAATTTCAAATCCCCCGATTAATTGCTGCGCTTGTCTCCGCCCGCGGACCGTTCCGTCGCACCGGCACGAATCGGGGCTCTATTATTCAAATGTCCTTGATAAAGAGTTGCTAAGTTTCCCCTTTTTTCGCTGCCGCGAAATCGTGCCCCGAATTCGGTTATAATCGCACGGAGTTTTCTAGTAAATTCGGAGCCGAAATTCTTGTGTCCGAATTCTCGCTTTCTCGCTCGGTCGATGAGACGGAAATCATATCAACTTTTATTAACGTATGCGTTCGCTTCTATTTTAATATTTCGTTATTTTAAATACGACGAATTTACTGGCACGTCGTCGTGCAATCAAATGAAATCGATAAAATGAGACGAGGAAATGAAATAACGTTAAATGAAATAGAGGGGAATAAAATGCAATAAATTGTATTCAAATAAAATACAATAAATTGAACTCAAATAAAATATAATAAATCGAACTCAAATAAAGTACAATAATTCGTACAACCAATTTTGCAATAAATAAAGATCCAGTTGTAAGGTATTAATTTTCCCCCCACTTTCTACCAGACTTCCTGATATTCGCAGCTCTGACATTTGCAACTCGGAGACCTATGCGAGATTATTTTTAACAGTACAAAATTTTAATTATTAAATTTTAATTATAATTTGAATTATTCTCATTAATTAAATTCTCGAGTACGACAACTGCTATAAATACAGTTCGATGTGAGAACAAATTCCGAACGAAATAAATATTAACCGAGAACCGAGAGAGAGGCGCTCGAATTTGTTATATGCCAAAAATCCGTGAAATTGCTGCAGAGATTCGTCCGAATGTTATAATCTTGCGGCTAATAAATTGGCGAAATCTGATTATTAGCAAGCCGGATTCGGCGGTGCCGGTGACGGATTTAAAATGAATCGATCGGCCGGAATTTCGACGCATCGAATCCCGGTGAAATCGTATCAAACGCTATCGATTTTTAAATTGCAACGCGTACATGCCGGTGAGAGGCGGAGGTTACCAAGCTGTCTCTGTGTGTGAAACGATCGGTCGGTGTGACAGCGTGGATTAGCAGACGTTGCAGCGCGGGCAATACGCGAACACATATATTAGATCGGTATGGACCGCGATCGATAACTGTTTACGCGGTTAGCTGGCCACTAGTTAGAGATGGAACCGAGTGACATCAGTTTGAGGTTTGCTCTAAAGGCTATGTAATCTCTGCTAATAGAAATTGCCCTCGTCAGTCTGCGCTGTTTGATTTACGCCAATTATCGGGCCGGTCGCCAAGTTTCGTTTATTTATCAATCGAAACGAATACACGCGAACGAACACGATCGCGACTGTTAGGTAGCACGGGACTTCGTTATTTTTTAGGCGATCTGCCTCGAATGTTGATATTTTATGATTCAACGTGGCTCTTCGTTTATATATTTTGACTTTAAAACGGGAATACGTATTTGTTTGCAACACACGAAATTCAGCAAAGTCGATTTTTCACCTGGATATGTTCAATCTGCATTCGAAGCCATTTTAATCCTAACTACGACATAGTTATTCCGATTTACGGTAGTTCTATTTTATATAAACTAATTTGATCACTTTTTGTTGTGGTAGAAAGGGTTAATGTGTAATATTTTTCAGGAATGATATATTGGAAGCATTGGACAGAGGAAAGAAAAATTCGAAGAATTTATTATTAGTATTATTGCTATTATTATTATTATTATTGTTGTTGTTATTATTATTAGCATTATAAGTATTATTATTATTGCTCGGTTCTCTCAAATTAATGTGAAATATTTTTCAGCAACGAAATATTAAAAGCATTAGACAGAGAGAGAGGGAAGAAAAATTCGAAGAATTTATTATTAGCATTATTGCTATTATTATTATTATTATTATTATTATTATTATTAGCATTATTAGTGTTAATATTATTGCCCGGTTCTCTCAAATTAATGTGAAATATTTTTCAGGAACGAAATATTAGAAGTATTAGACAGAAGAAAGAAAAATTCGAAAAATTTCTTAATAGCATTATTACTATTATTATTATTATTATTATTGTTGTTATTATTATTAGCATTATCAGCATTATTATTATTGCTCGGTCCCCTCTCAAACAAGTAAAATAATATCTCGAACCAGCTCGAACATTCTAAAGCACGAATTGAAATATTTGACGAACCGGTTCAATTATTCCCTGAGAATATATATCTCGGCGTGAAAAGCGAAATAAAATCGAGCTCCAAGGAAGCTAAATGGAAATTGCAAATCGAAAAGAAGCCAAGAGAACATTTCCAGTTCGCCCTCGATTCAATACTATTATTAAATACCCCTCCGAAGGTGCATTGAAACCGCCGGGGCGGCGAAGCGCGCGTTGCTCCGTGTTCAATTTAAATTCCATTTGATCGAATAACAGAAAAGCGCGAAGGTGTCGGCGACTCGTGAAACAATTGCGACACCGATGGCATCTCTCGGCTGCAAGCCAGCCGGGATCAATGAAACGTTATCGGGTCTCGCCACGGTTCTGAATCGGGGAATCTCACGAGTCAACGCTCCGATGCACCTTGCAGCCAGGAACGATGAATCACCGAAACGCCGGTATTATTCGCCGATAATCAGGGACCCGAGCCGATCGCGTCTGCGAATCTCCGAGCTTCCCGGAAAATTCTGTTCGCGATCGCTCTTCATTCGGGCTCGCCGATTTTACGTACCAATTACTGAGAAGTGTCTTCGGGTCGATAGATAAGAACGTTTTCAGGCTGTGGATCGCTTACCTGCAACAGAAAAATAATTGCATTTCAAAGAATTTGTTAAAGTGAAATATTCTTTCGTATTCGGCATTGAAAAATAATCGGTATTGAAAATTGATCCTTTTGAAGAGGATGTGCACCTATTTGCAGTAAAAATGAATCCTTTTGGAAGTCGTATGCACTTTGTTGCACTGCAGATAAATTTTCTCGTGGATCGTGTTCACGTTATTGCAGTAAAAATGAATCCTTTTGGAAATCATATTCACTTTGTTGCTCTGCAGATAAATTTTTTCGTGGATCACGTTCACGTTATTGCAGTAAAAATGAATCCTTTTGGAAATCATATTCACTTTGTTGCTCTGCAGATAAATTTTTTCGTGGATCACGTTCACGTTATTGCAGTAAAAACGAATCCTTTCGTAAATCATATGCGCTTTGTTGCACTGCAAATAAATCTTTCCGTGGCTCATGTTTACATTATTGCAGTAAAAATGAATCCTTTTATAAATAATATTCGCTTTTATACGATATTCACGCTTTGCAAATTAAATTAATTATTTCTGCCCTTATTCCTGAAAGGACATTTACGCTTTTGCAAATTACATTCACTCGTCTGTAATTATTCGTAATAAAATTCATAGGAAACTGAAAAATTCAATGACATTCCACGAATAATGATTGAAAACGAATGAAGCTGAATAACTTGTAATTACATTTCTGCTATTTCATAAATCATATTATATAAATTCATATAGCATAGCAGTATAAATTCATATTAAATGAAAAAAATCGATTAAATTCCGGACAAATATTGATCCACGAAAGGATTAATTAGCGGCGCAAACGAGTGAATACGACCCACGATAGAAATAATTTGGAATGCACTACGAACATTATGAAACGTCATAGCACCGAAATAAATCTCGAAAGTGCCATAATTATCAGCAGTTTCGCGTCTCCCGTCCCCCGAGAGAGGAGTCATTCGATCGCAAAGGGTTAATTAAATTCCCAAAGAGTACCTCGACGAGCCGTCATCGTCTGCTTTCGATAGACAAAGGAGGAACACGATGAGAAAATAGTTTAGGAATCGCTATTTTATCGCGGACGCGTGCAATTTTCTTTGGTCGCCGAGTTCGCCGCGCGGCAACCATTTCATTATTCCGTCATTACGGTTCACCAAGTGTATTTCTCCGGCTTTCGCTCGCTTATTTTCTTCGTGCGGCGGGTCTTCCCTCGTGTCACGGCGCGGCAGTTCCGCGCGGCTACCAGGTAATTTTCTGTTCGATCGGCCCCGAAGGACAAAAACCAACCAACGAACCGCTCCCCGCGGATTAGGTGGAACATCGTAACTAGAATGCGGACTCTTCGCGGAGTCTGCGAACGAGAAAATGCTTCATCCCGCTGCCTGGAGTCGCGCGGTAAAAACACGTCTGCCGGACGGAGGCATCTCTAACAAAGCCTGATTAAATTCGACGGAGCATCGGAGGCGATTAAAAACCGTCGCCGTTATTCCAGCGATAAGTTGGAAGCGTCGTTTCTTAAGCAACGTCTAGCGCCGATTCTTCGAACCTGTCGCGATCGCCGACCGTTCGTGATCGATGCTCCCGAGGAGATTTAGCGAGCGTCCCGCGGATCCTCGATTTTTTGGAAATTTTTCTTTGCCGAGTCTAGGAAACTGGACGGGCCTCGCGAGTTTTTGAATGCCGACTGCATTGTTATATTATTTCTTATGTTATGTTTTATTATATTTATCTATTATTTATATTTATATTTTATTATTATTATTATGCAGATTTTGCGAATGCAAGAAAACGCGTAAATCGACAACGTCTAACGGTACGTTTTCTTTTGCTTTTTACCAGGGGCGGTGCTTTTTAGTCGACGAAGGCAGCTTTTCTCGACATCTAATTTTTCTGTGATCTGCTATGAAAATGAGAATTTGCACTGTTTCAATCTTTTCAGCGCGATTAGAGGACTGTTCTCGAATATACAGTCGCCCACAAGAGTGTTCGCGCGCCTTTCAACGCGCAACAATCAATTCAAAACTGAACTAAACGACTCAAATTTTTTTTTAGATGATAGAAGAATTAGTCGAGCAAACGATGATTAAAAGGCTTTACTATAGAAAAAGCTTAAATTTTGCAATTACCTGGAACCAAGAGAACAAATGAAAAACTCTCATTTTCGAACATTTATATCTGAGCCTAATTTAAAGAATGCCTTCCGCAGACCTCGATAACTTATATGCGTGCTAAAAATTTGACCATCTGAGTAAATGAACGCTTTCTCGGGCCACTGTACGTCGCACAAGTGTCACAGAATCGCGATCGGATAAAAAATGAGAACGTCGAAAGCTCGGCAGCGACGCGAGCTGGATCTTTTCCCACCGTCCCGTCGAACGAGCAATCTGAAAGGAGCCGTTTTGACCGATGTCAGCGCTGTCAAACAGTAACATCCGCGACCACCGTGCTAGAATAAAAAAGCACGACGCGCGAGCAGAGGAAAAAGCTGTCTAAGCGACACGCGAAATTAGCAAACAGGGTAGAAGGGTCACGGGCGCGGAAAGGGAAAAATGCTGCGCAACCGGGATAACAGACGAGGAAGAAGAAGAAGAAGAAGAAGAAGAAGAAGAAGAAGAAGAAGAAGAAGAAGAAGAAGAAGAAGACGAAGAGGAAGAGGAGAAGGAGGGGGAAGAAGGCTGCGGGGCGAAGGAAAAAGAGCAAGTAGCGAAGGAGGAAGAGAAGATAGTGGCGAACGATAATGTCCGGCCGTGAGCGTTACTCGGACCGTGAATGTGTCTGGCCGCGTCGGGTCCTCATCCTTCGAAGGACTATTTGTTCCACGCAACGCGTAAATTACGGCCAATCGGGCCGGGAAGAGCCGGCGGAGCAGCAACAATGACGGTCCGTTGGTTCGACGACCATTATGTATCTCGAAGACGAGGGAATTTCGCGGGGTTGCCCGCAGGGCACCGATCCGGAGCGCGTCATGGCTCGGCGGTTCGTTCGGCCCCTCGAAGTTACCCTCCGCGATCATGTTCCTCCACGACGGCAGGCTTGTTTCGGAATTTGATTATTTCTTTCCCCTTTCCCCCTCCACCTGGACCGACGCGTTGCGCTTCCTACGCTCGAGCGATGTCTTCGTTCACGCTTCTTCACGGCATTCGAAACTCTTAGATACAACTTACGTAATAAATTCTTGGAAATCTACGTTTTCTAGCGAGAGTCGCTTTCTGTGACATTTTTCGATATACAGTAAATTCCGCCCGATTTTCCTGAGCCGGATTGCCAGACATTTTTTGGGGCATGATGTAGAAACGAGCCGCAAGACTCGGAAGATCTTATTCCGTATTTCGAAGTTGTTTATTCTCATCTTCAAGCTGAACGACAATTGGGGAGAATTTATCGAAAATTAGAGTCCTGTGACGAAATATTATAGTCTGAAGAACGTGTCCGAGTAAAACAAATTCTTAATCGTTCGAGTCCCGAGGGTCGTTGAAAAACAGACGGTCGAAAAATGCCGGAAGCTCGATAAATTATTATTGAGAAGATAACAGCGAAATACTAAATGTATGCTCGTTGTATTATTTGCAGTAGAAGCTATTTTAATTCGAAATTCGAAACATGTTTTCTGATCTGCAGTATTCATAATTTATTACGATATTTATGCATACGAAATTCAGCCTGCTGGCAAGTACGATACTTGCAATTTTAACAGTATTTTTTAGATATAAATGAATCTGATAGTGTTACGATTATTTTGCGAACTGGTATAGCAATTTTCAGTGTCGCCACTCGAGTGCAAAGGGTTAAAAAAGCAGCATTGTACATGCGTCGGTTGCATTTTTCAAATTTTCGTTGCAGGCTCGGACTAAAAAGTAGAAAAACATGAGTTTTCTAATTTTTTCGTCATTCCAAGTAATCGCAAAATTTAGAACAAATATTAGAGTCATTGTTTAGTAAACTGGTCCTTCTATCATCTAAAAAACATTCAAGTTGTTCAGCTCAGTTTTGAGAAAAGTTATACCGTTTTTCAAGCAGGTCTTAACCCTTTGCACTCGAAGCTATTTTAACCGTAAATCTAAAATAATTTTTCTGACTTACAGTATTCTCATTTTATATTCCAAAGTGCATTTTATGCATGCGAAATTGAGTCTTGCAACTTACACAACTTTAAAATTTAAACTTCGTTAATGTAAAAATTACCTTAGAACGTGATATAACAAATTTTAGCGGTGCCTCGGAGTCACCGCTCGAGTGCAAAGGGTTAAATAAACGTCCGCAAAAATCGTGATCCTGTAAAAATCGTGTCCAGCGAAACATCGCTTCGCAACTCCCGACGCGACGATCCACGTCGCGAGATCTATCGAGCGGCAGGAACGATCGAGGCAATCGACGTACGATCGAAGGTATCGAGCGTGTCAAAAAGTGCGCGCCGCTTACGGGGCCCGACAGCAGGTTTTCCATGCCGCGGGTAGTCCAGCAGCACGGTAGTCGCGATTATTCGTCGGACGCGTGTCACAATGGCAGCGCGACACATTATTCGCGGTGATCCATCAGGTTCCCATGCGTAAACGCGAATCACCGGGCCGATATAAGTCGCCGGGCGATCGTGCCACGCGCGGTTAGGCGGGTTCCCGGGCCGCGTGAGTTACGCTCGGGCCCCGACGGCGTCGGGGGGCCCCGCCGCGGCGTTAAAAATCCACGCTGACAAGGAGAGCCGACAATAACGAAACGCGCGTCGAACACCGAAGAGATATGCGGCCATTATGCCCGGGAATTACCGACGCCGTGATCCCTGCCCTTTCCGTTCGGCTCGATCGAATGAAGGATTTTCAATCATTCGGTCTCTCTCTTTCTCTCTCTCTCTCTCTCCGGGGCCCCTGAAAAATCCGCGCCCATAAATAGCGGCTCGAACGGGCCCCGCCGCGTGTTACAAGTTAACAATAATTGATTGTTGTAATGCAATACGTTCCGGGCGAGACGACGGCTCGTTTTATTGGCGGACAAGGGAGCAGCGTGAACGATCGCGCGGGACATGCGCGGCTGTCTTGTCATTGTCCGTGAAAAATCTCGCGCATATTTTCGGTTACTCGATTCGATCTTTCCGTACGGACGCGATTTACTCGTTTGTCCGTTTATTTGCCATGTTGACGGAGAAACGGCGGACGTTTAAAGCGTCTCTCCGCTGTCGGACTTCCTACGGCGATGCGTTTGTATGATTTTCGAAGGAGTGTCGTTGAAAAACTGGCGGTGCTATTGACGCTAAAAAATTTGGGAGTATAATTTGAACGTTCTAGAACGTGTTAGTGTAGTAATATTTGTGTTACGTGCGACAAGTACGGTTTGTACACATTTTAAAAGGTAATAAGTATTGTAAAACTGAACTAAGAATGGCTAAAAAGCATTTTTCTTTTTAATTTTGCTATTACTTGGAATGACGAAAGAATCAAAATCTCTCGATTTTCGTAGATCTCGGTAATTCATTGTTTCTTAAATTTTCGTTATAGGTTCAGATAAAAAAGTTACGAAACGAGGGTTTCCAATTTTTTCTTCTCATTCCAAGTGATAGCAAAATTTAAAAAAAATGCTTCTTAGCCATCGTCTAGTATCCATCGACATTAAAAAAAATTCAAGTCATTTAGTTCAGTTTTCAAAAAATTATTGCGTTTCAAAAGGTGTACACAAGGTCACACAAGTACAGTCGTAATATGAAGAAGAAAGTGTATACCCTGATTTTAAAAGAATCAGGTTAACCTTGGAATATTTTCCACCACTATAAGAATGAAAAATTCTTAATAAAATACAAGGCACTTTTTTATACCGACCAGCTTCTGCATAAACATTATGCATAAACATTATTTCCGTAGCTTCAAAAATTCCGAGATATTTCCCTGTTAATTAGTGATTTCGAGATACTGAACTGTACTCAGACGAGACACCCTGTATGTAAAAAACGCAGCGAGTAAAACAATGAACGAAAAAATCGATCGACTTCAGATCAAATGATTTTCAAAAAAGTCGCGCGTTAACTCGCCCGTCGAAAAGACAGATCCCAGTGAAAATAAGTGCACGGTCGCTAAACATAAATCCAGCGTTAACGCTGATCGGTTCGAGCGTACGTTCGCCACGGCACCGAAGCCGCTCTCATCAGCCAGCTCTTCTTCTCCGGTTCATCTTTTCTGTCCACACGTGAGAGGTCGGGAATAGGGCGGCCGCGTAGACGAGCGCGGGCAGGAGCGGGCGTAGCCGGCGAGGAGGATGTGCCGGTTCAGGCCGAGTATATAACCGTGCACACAGACTGAAGGAATGCCTAATGAGCCAGACATCTCGCGTGGGAGCAATCATTTCCATGGGGACCGCTTCTGGATCCGCGCGCGCTCTCGCACCACGAAAACGAGCACCGCGATCGAGCGCGGCTCGGCTCGGCTCGGCTCGGCGCGGCGGAATCGTAATTCAGGAGGGCGGGGACTTCGCACTGTGCCACGGCACAGGGCCGAAATTTGAATTTAAAGCGGGCCGAATGGCCGGCGATCAGCCGCCACCGCCCAGCGAATTAACCTCGGCCTGACTAAATCCTGCCTACGTGATTATATTTGCTCGCACGCCTGCCGCTCGGACGATAAACTCCGCGGAAACGGGGATTTGCTTTTTAAGCTCGCGCTCGCGGTAAGCTCGCACATTTATTCGGATTCGTTTCGGGCCGGTGCCCGCTTCGAAACGCTCGGCCGTCGTATTTTGCCCGCGCGAAATATGCCCCGGAGAACCCTGACACCTGCCTTCGAGCTGGATTCTCGGAGGTCGGTGCGTCATGCTGGGCCGCGACCATGATTCGCGACGATTCGCGACCGATTCGCGACAATCCCGCGCGACTGTCTCGAAGAACGCCGCAGTGTCAAGTGTCGTCGCGAAAAATTCTTGTAATGTCTCCCATACTGACGCTCAGATTGTCCACGAAAATGGATAATTTGGGAAGAGGAGACACGATTATTCGAGCCTTGCGGCTCATTTTTATAATTGTAGACAATTTATAACTATAATTATATTCCCAAATTGTCCATTTTTGTTGTGGTCAATTTGGGCGTCAATTAGAGAGACATTACTGTATTGATATTTTTAATATAGAAATACACAAACATGATATTCGTTATTTTCTATTTTCTATCTAATTATATTTTCTATTATTTCTAATATAGAAGTATACAAATATGATGTTCTTCATTTTATATGTTTTTATCTAATTATATCTTCTATTATTTCTAATATAGAAGTATACAATTATGATGTTCTTCATTTTATATGTTTTTATCTAATTCTATTTTCTATTATTTCTAATACAGAAATAAGCAAATATGATATCTATATTTTATTGTTTCGGCTGGTTAGAGGAAAGACGACGAATATACTCGTCACGGAGAAGTGGCAGTACACTAATGTCTCCCATACTGACGCTCAGATTGTCCACGAAAATGGACAATTCGGGAAGAGGAGATACGATCATCCGAGCCTTGTGTTTCGTTTTTATTATTGTTCACAGTTTATAACTATAAAAAGAAACTGAAAGTCTCGAATAATCGTATCTCCTCTTCCCAAATTGTCCCCTCTTATGGACAATCTGGGCGTTAATTAGAGAGACATTACTGCAACTATTACTGCGGATTTTACGCGGTTTCTTTTACAGCATTGGATCGCATAATTTTTGCTTAACAAACCTACCACGGTCAAAATGACCGATTTTTTATTTCACGATACTACAAACTTTGGAGTCTTCTTCGTGGAAAATGATTGAATCAATTATATTATTGAAACAAGTCTCATAATTGAAACTTCACAAAAATCCAAGTGAATTCTATCTTTTCACTCTTACGAGTCAATGCACGCTAATCATCACATTACAGGTCGGTTGGTTTAGCGTTAACGTATTTGAAAACGAAATTAGCTTGAGATAATGACGGAAAGGAATAACGAACTGTAGTTACATGATCGTAGAAACGAACGAGAGATCTCGGATCACGAGAATCTTCGTTGGTTCCGGCGCGCTGACACGAGCAAAGCTTTCCTTTCTTTTTTCTTGTCGGAAAGGCTCGGGAGGATTGTTTCACGACGGCGGAAGCGTTTTTTCCACGGTGATCCTTGTGATCTTCGTGGCGGAGCCCCTGCAATCACGAGCGGTCGGGCCCTGATAGCAGTCCCAGAAAATAACCCGGCGCCGATACACAACTCCGCCGAGGCAATACTTGCTCATCGTTTGACCGTGGATCCCATCGCCGTACCCTGGAGAAACGTTCACGGCGGCGGCGGCGGCGGCGCGGCCGATTATCTTAATGTCTGCATCATGGTGGCAGCAGCCCGGAGGCGTTGACGAGCACCGGGAAAACGGCCGGCGAAAAAGTTTACGGTTCGCAATAAAATTTCTTCAAGTTTCCCACACCCTTCTTTCGCGCTTCTTCTTCCCGGATACAATAAAAGTGTGCCGGCCGGCGTGTCTAGTTTACGCGAAAGTAACGACGATGCTGTGTACTCGACGCCAATAATTTAATTTGTAGAGACGTCGAAGTAATATATGTTTAATATAAATAATATATATTAATATTATTTGTATTAAATATAACACTATAACACTATATCATTATATCATTATAGTATTCGTGGAATTAATAACGACTGCGAAATTACTATTAAGTAAAATAATGTATGTGTGTTATTTATATTCAGTTTAATATATTAAGTAAAATATATTAAGTAAGATAATATATATATTATTTATATTAAAATTATTATCAAAGACAGTAATATATATATTATTTATACGATGTTTATTATATTATATTATTGTATTATTATGTTATTATATTATTACATTGTTATAATCTATTATCTATGGTAATATTATATTTGTTACATTATATCACATAATATTATCGTAGATAATAAATTATAAAATGTAGTAATATAATAACATAATGATATAATGATATAATAATATAATAATATATTGATATAATGATATAATGATATAATAATATAATTATAAAATGATATAATGATATAATGATATAATAGAATAATATAATATAATAAACATCGTATAAATAACATATATTACTGTATTCGATAACAGTTTTAATATAAATAATATACATTACTTTACTTAACATATTAAACTGAATGCAAATAACACAAACATTATTGCACTCAACAATAATTTCGCGGTCATCGTTGGATCCATGAAAACTGGACTCGGCAATCAGTCTGCTTTCATCGGAGACAGGAAAAAGCGAGAAGAGAAGGGTAAGAGACGGGAAACGTTCTTCCCAGATTATTATTCCTACTTCGTTTTGAAAAGTATCTCGGAGAGGGCACCGTAAAGAAATCGGAAGAGATGCGAGTCGCGGCGGGAGAGCCGTGCATACACGGATTAAATAAGCGTGGTACAAAGGAGCCCACGAGATAAAACATGCGAGAGGAATGAAGGCCCCGTAAGTATTGAGCAAATATGCAGCCAAGAATCCTCTGTCGGATCCGCGGGCAGACGGGGCAGGAGGGAGGGATGCAGGGGAAAGTATAACACGAGAAGCAAAAATGCAAACGATATACACACATTTGCCGGATTTGAGGGATATTTGCGGAACGCAGCGAGTGAGTTGCCGATGTGCTGCGGCGTGTTTACAGTGCATTTGTCTAATTAGCGACGATTGTTTCGGCTAGAAAGATTATAGATACGTTGATTCGCCGCTGCAGAGAATGAGTACTTGTTGGACTGCGTGCATTTCTAATTGGCGAATGTTCGGAGCGGACAATGTTAAGGTTGAATAGACGCGAATGTTTAAATTAAAATACTAAAAAAGAATAAAACGAAATAAATCTTGACGCATCGTCGCCAGCCATAATTGGATAACGTTGTGATTTTAATTTGGTCTTTGTTTTCTTTTCTGTGTATTTCAACGCAGTTTCAAGCCCCAATGGAGACGATAATTGCGGTTCTACATTCGTTAAAATAAACCAGACAGTAATAAAAATTAATACAGTTAGAACATAGGAAAACAGTGCAAGTATAATACAATTTTATTCAATTATATGACGCGCAACATACTACTTAATTGGCACGAGAAGGGACGAAGAACTAGACCGCGAAATTTTTTATGCAAAATAACAATAATTGTCTGCTCTGATTGCGCGAAATTGAAGCTGATAGAACCATCCCTCCCTTTTTTTGAAAATAATACGTCGAATGAGAAAATGTACATGAAATGAAAACACATCGAATGAAAATACGCGAAACGAAACTACGCCGAATAAAAATACACGAATCGAAACTACGCCAAATAAAAATACGCGAAATGAAAATGCATCAAATAAAAACACACGACATGAAGCTGCATCAATTAAAAATATACGAAACGAAACTTCATCGAATGGAAATACATGAAATAAAAAGCGGTACGATACAAGCGTTCGAAAAAATTGTTTAAAAAAGCTCTTCTATTGTTCTCGCCTCGTTAAAATAATTCGAAAACGTAATTTAACCGTGCAGCATTCGTAGCTCGCGATTTTCGCGTGCACAAATCCGCATAAAAGTCCCCCAAAAAATCTATCGAGCGTAACAAAAAATCGTCCCGCAAAATTTGTGTCGTTCCAGCGGCCATGATGCGGCCATAATTATGCATTATAAAATGCCCGAAATTCGCCTCGGGATCGAAGTCGAGCGATTCGAAACAGTTCCCTGTCCGAGCAGAATGAGCTTCGTCATCGGATTACGGAGAAATGTTTCGCAAATGAAATTCCGAGACGGTAATGGCGCTCTGTAATGAACTCCGGCCCGGAAAATTTTCATCGCGCGCGCGGATGCAAATACGGTTTCGGGTCCGCCGGCCGCGGGGAACGGCAAAGAGAAAGCTGAAAAAGCTCGTAGGTAGACGCGAATCCCGGCGCGGCTTTCGAGCCGGTCCACCTACAAGCTCGCATCTCCCACGAATGTTCGGCAACATCTGGACGAACGAACATGTCGCCGGCTAACGAGCCGCGTTTTCATTACACGGCCGCCTTGGGATCGCCGATCGGAAATCGAATCGGCTGCGACCGTTTCGCAGCCAGGGTCGGTCTCCATTTTGATTAATTATGCGATCTCTTTTCCGTTCCAACGGAATTACACCGTCGACCGTCCGTTTCGAACGGAACGTTCTCCACGGAAAATACGTTCTCGCGGACGTCGCGAATTCGTGATTTCGCGACGGGGCTTCGATTTATTATTTCTCGTTGCCATTTTCGATTCGGTTAATTGCGACGAACTCGTCGAAGAATCGAACGTTTCGGAAATTTCGATTAGGGCACCGTGACACCCTAATGCCCGATGTTTCAGTTGTTTGTTGCTCGAACTTGTCGTTGCACGAATCGAGATTTAATGCTGAGTTTGATTATCGTTTCGCGTTCGATCGAATTTTCTTGTCGAATTTCGAGTCGGTAGAATTTTTTAAGCAGTTTATTTTTGTTCATACAACATATCTGTATAATATAATAATATCTGTTATGCGAAAGGAACGATATTTGCCGGCGAGACGATGGCACGCGACGTTATTTTCGGAGGAAGCGAAATGTTGCTCGGAAAAATTCGGAACGTTTAAACGACGGATCGTCGATGACGGTGAATTTAGCAGTCTCGTGGAACAGCGCGGCGCGTCTGTAACAGGCTTGTAATTACAATGTATGGAAATTGAAGTTAGCAAGACATCCGTTACAGACGGCGGCCACTTGAATATTGCCTACTAGAGATGTTAGCATGACTTGGTAATTCATCGCGCATGAATACCCAAACGGTATTCCGTATTCAGAATCTACCCCCCTCCCCTCGACATGAAGTTCCTGCGTGGCTTCCAGAGACCGAGCACACATGTCGGAGAGAAAACTGTTTCTTAGTCAAAGCAGCTGTTTCCATGTCAAAGTAACTGTTTCTCTGTCAAAATAATACGCGACTTTATGAAGTAACGCGTCGACGGTAACTCGATTTCAAACTATGTTTAATGAAAAAGAGAAGAAAAGAATTATAGAGAGAATTATAGAAATGACATATTATTTGCGATTTTTTTATTTTGTTATTGTGTAATATTTTAAGAGAAGTCCTTTTATTATTGCTGGACAAAGTAATCGATTTTTGTGACAGTGATTTTTGTTTAAAAACGGGTTTA
Source organism: Megalopta genalis (assembly GCF_051020955.1). Taxonomy (NCBI): domain Eukaryota; kingdom Metazoa; phylum Arthropoda; class Insecta; order Hymenoptera; family Halictidae; genus Megalopta; species Megalopta genalis. Next base: position 20,706,012 of record NC_135017.1, on the reverse strand, counting down.
AGTTTAAAATGGGACCATAAGTCGAACCTAAACTATGACAACGCAGAGAACTTCCTTCAATTTTTTAAAGCCATAAATTTATATGACTCGTTATAGTTTTCTGTATAATTAGCTTAATTAATTATATATAACCTAACATAACTCGACTTAATAAATTATGTGTAATTATAATAATTATATAATGATATTAAAATTAAAATTAAAATAATATTAGAATAATTATATATGTATAGATATACAATTCCATAATTTATATATAATTAATTATAGACCATGTGGTCGCTAATGATCTCATAGTTAATGCAACCAGACTAAAACAAATAGATTCATAATAATAATAATATAATAATAATAATAATAGGCGATTTTCGAAAAAAACATTAATGATCTCGAATTAACGTGTGTCTGTAATTTATAAATACAGCCAGCCAACTATACATTTTTAAATACTAAATTATAATGATATATACCCTAATGATATTATACCCTTTCTTTCACATAATGAATGAATCAAATGCAGAGAATTAAAAATCACATACAAATCACCATTTCCTAATGCATCTCGTCATTCTCAAGAGACTTACGATTGTTCTTATTTCGTCGTTACAATGAGAACGAAGAGACATTTTTCGCCTACTCTATTTAACTTTTTATTATACTTCTATTAATCGTATTCGAGTGGTATAACCCGTTCGCCCTATCGTAGGTACAAATGGACCAGCATAAAGATAACAAAAGGAAGAAAAGAAAAATCCACGAACACAGAAAACGCATAAATTAACAGAGGCATACGCGATGCCATAAATTGTTAATTACCCGGATTCGAGAAGAAATCTGGAGGAAATTTAAACCTCGACGTAACCTCGAAAAATGCGAACTTGCGAAACATCTGATCGATGCCTCGCAGTGCGGAGTGGGTTACGCAAATTATCGATTAACCGAGCGTCGAGCGTGCTAATTAATGAAATCGGCCCTCGGATAAATGGAGTTTCCCTGTAACGGTGAAATAAGACCGGGACGCGATAGCAGATCGGCGTAGATAAAACTCTCTCGCGGGGCCGTGGAACGGCTTTTAATCGGTGAACAAAAGTACAGTCGCGTCGCATCTAATAAAATAAGTGTCGCCGGCCGGTAATTGTTTCTCGTTATCCCCGTCGCCGAATCGGCAAAAAGATGACGGCCGGATAAAAAGCTGCGGGAGATACCGAGGGCCCGGCGTAATGGCACGCATAGGGTGGGCGAGGGGGGAGGAAGGGGACGTAATCGAAGAACAACTTTGATATCCACTTAGGCGAACCGGGCTCCGCTCGAGACCGGCAGTCGGCCGCCGAGTTTTAATCCGACAATGAGCTACTAACATACACGCGAATGTTACCGGTAATCACGCAATTACCGGCGGTGCGGCCGCATCTCCGCCGCGTTCGTCCGCCATAATCCGATATTTACGGCCGAATTTATGCGAGGCCCGAGGGCGCCTAACCGCTTAAATACAAGCAATTTAGTGGGAATCCCGCCGGAAAGAAATATTCGGACGTTCGCGTCCTATCGAATAAAACTGCTCGCCGGCGAAAACGGCGTCCGAGGTTTAGGATCGTTAACGGACAGCTGGCTCTGTCCGCGCCGCTCGCCCCCTCCACCCATCCCCTAAGAAAAAACGATCCTAACAGGTTGGGAGGCAAGAGAATTTGCATAAAGCGAACGACACCTCGAACGGATCCTCGAGAGAGATGCGATTGTTTTGTAATAGGTTCGTCGATGTTCTTCCTTCTTTTTTCTTTCATTGTTTAGTTAATCGATATTAATTATTATCGCGGCTATCCGTGCTGGTTGTTGGGGACCACCTGCTCGGACATTATTGGGCGACCACGAAATGGATTTCTTGGACGTTTCGTGCGAATGGACCTTTTTAAGTGGACGAGGAATGGCTGAGCTAGCTTCTTTCTGCAATTTTTGATAGTGTGACGCTAAAATGACGGTGTAACTTAGTGTTAAGTATTTTTATTTCTAATTTTTTGTCATCATTTGAAGGCGATTCGGAGGCGTGATACGATTCGAAGGCAATTTGGAGACCACGTGACAAGATTGATTCGAAAGCAATTCGGAGGCAACGTGACGAGATTGATTCGAAGGCAATTTAGAGGCCACATGACACGATTCGAAGGCAATTCGACGGTTACATATCTAGTACAGTAAATTTACTTCAGATTATACACAAGAATGGACAATCTGAGCGTCAATTAGGGAGAATTTACACAGGCGTAGGACTAGCACAGGGAAATTCACAGCAACCAGAAGTTTCTCACACAGTTAACATTAAAATCGATTTATCACGCACTTCGATCTATCGAAAATTAACTCCATCTGAATCCTCATTGATTCTACGTTTCTAGAATCATCGAATTCTTCCAATTATTCCAGGAATCTTAAATCGATTAGTGTTTTCACCTAGCAAAAACTTTCACTTAGCAAATTTAAACTCCGTACAATTGTAAAAGCGTGTACCTCATCAAACACTGTAACGACTACTGATTTTTATGCAAAATGAGAACTGCCTGCATCAATTGCAAGACACAGCACCTGCATACACACCCGTTTTTCTTATTAATAATTTCAATAACTCGATATGAATACAAATTCAATTGTTAGCAAATTCTTTGACTCGTCTTTTGCATTTGAACCGATCATTTTTCCCTTAAATGCATAAAATCCGCAGTTTAGCAACAACGTATACGTTCTAAAATTGCACCTATTTATCGTCGCCGTAAATGCACAAAGGTCCGCGGCCCGACAACGAGAGACCGAAAACGACGATTTCAACGGCGAAAAAGCAGCGTGAAACGATCGCGAGAAACCGGGTCGCGCAGGTCGAACGAGGTCAAAAGTCCGCGGCGGGCTCAGGTGCGAGAATAATCCTTGCGATTCGATTGTAGTCGGTTGCATTCCAGGCAATTAAGACGCGGCGATAAATTGTTCGGGTCGACGAGGAAGCTTGCAAGGTGAAAACGCCGACGCCGACGCCGAAACGGAACGTCTTTCGCCGGTGTTTCTTTGTTATCGCCGCGGCGTCTCGGTTGCAGTTTTATTGCAGCCGGCGGTGGATCAGCCGGCATTAACGACCTCTTAATCTGTTTCCGCAAACGAGCGGTCGCGTTTCACCGGCGAAAAATCACGGCGCGCATCGTTCACTATCTCGGCCACGGTCTTTAAAACTTCTTCTTCTTCTTTTTTTTCTTCTTTTCTTTTACCCAGGTTAACGGTACCGAGCTGCACACGCACGTCGAATTATTTCTGTCGGGGTCCCCCCTCCTCTTTTCGGGCCCGTCCGGGTCCCCGCGCGCGCGAGACGCTGCACACGTACAACACAGCCTGTAATTATCATTAAGGATCATGTATTCGTTTCGGCGAGGCGACGATTTATATGCCTCGTCGCGGATCATTTTGCGAGGCTGCGCGAGCCGGGCTGCATCGAACGGTTGCAATTTACCGCGCGGTCTTTAATACGGTTCCCGAGTCGCCAGCGTATCATTTCGCCGGTATAAATTTTTATCGAGCGGGATACAAATTTTTTTTTCGCCGACCCGTAAATCAACCGTGGCCGTGATAACAGTGACTCTTCTCTTTTCTTTCTTCTTTTCGTTTTTTTCGTCTCGGGACCCCGACGCGGGACAGTTACGTCGGCCGCGCGATCGTAATCGCGCCTTTATGGCTAATAAAATCAGATCGAGAAACGTTCGAGTACAATTTAAACGAAATCGAATTTCATCGAAGCGTTCGCGGCGGCTCGCGCGCGTCGGCGCCCTGTAATCGAGGATCCCGGAAGCTGGCCTCTGTTTGCTTATCATTCGGAGCGATATCAATTTCGTATCGCGAGCGCGAACTTTGCCGTAGCTAAACACACCGTTCTGCAGATGAAACGGACCGGCCTCGTACTGTTTGCTTTTCAATTGTTCGAACGATGCAGAATTTTTCGCCGAGAAACGATTCGACGCGTTTCTTCGTTGCACACACTTGCATTGCAATAAATATGATGAAGAGTCTGAATAAATCCAGTCCCGTCATTTATCAGTCGGTCGGTCATGGATCGAGTGTGGATTTAGTATTAAAGTGTATTGGTTTAGTATTAAAGCGCGTTCCAAACAGAGTAAATCTTAGGCGCACGATTTACCCGGAGAATTATTGTGCGAGCAATTTATTCGAACAAAGAGTTCCGCGATTAATTTTTATTCGAGTAAACAGTTATGCGAATAATTAATTCGATTAGAGAATTATTCGACTAAATTAAGGAAACAATTTATGGCAGATATATAATATAATAATATAATATAATATAATAATAATCGTTGTTCCAGTGTATTATTCTATTCTATTGAAAATGAAATATTCTTTCTATTTTATCTTCATTTTAATCTTCAATTTATCTTTCTATCTTTTAATTCTATCCATAATTCTTCTATATCTATTTTATATCTTTTTATATTAATTTAGAGTTCGAATTCGTAGAATTCGACTAAGCAGATAGAACAATTTATGGCAAATAATGAATAATCGTTGCTCGAGTGAAAAAAAAATTCTATTCTACTAAAAAATGAAATATTCTATTAAACTACAAAGAATTCATTCGGATGATCATCTTCGATAAATACTTGGAACAATTCGACTCTGCTCATAAAACGTTCGTCCTAAATGCTTTTAATTTCATGAACAACCTTACTATTTCGCGTCACGTTAAGAGCTAATTCGTCTAATTCGCCCGATTCGATATCGCGCTACATTTTATACCGTAAAAACAGCGAAAGCTCGCGCAACAAGATGACACGACAAAAGGATACGGAAACTGTCCCCGATACATCGACGTTCCATAGGAGACGAGCGAAAGGATAATAGGATTTCCGTAGGACTTTCTTCCGGAATAAATTGGCCGGACCGAAGAGCGGCCGCTTTGAAAATTTCCACGCAAGCGCCCGTTTTTCCGCAAATGCGCGCCTCTCCCGGCTCAATTACCGTGGATCTGGCCCGGCGCACGGCTCCAGATCGCTCGTTTACATAATTCGACGGAAATCATCAAGCTTATCCTGCTGCCGGAGCACTAACGAACGGACTTCCAAAGCATAATCAGCCAATTTAGCGTTCCTGGCGAATGCATCTAGCCTGGGTTACAAAGGAGGACAGGCGGGGATATTCAAGATTTTCGGGTTGATAAGCATGATGCGCGCGAGCCTTTCGCTGTACGGAAACGATATTTCAAAACCGGGGAGGACGAGCTGCCTTCGAAATCGCTCGGACCGGTGAACTAAGTAACCTTATTTCGTAAGGTGCGAGGTAATTGTCTGCGGTGGCGGATTATCTCGTAGATCGCGTCTAGAATACAGATTTTATGCACCTTTTTTTGTTAAAAAAATAACTGAGTTCACGCTGAGTTAATGTCGCCACGGTAACAACCTCAAATATCTCATAAAATGAAAGTAACGCGTTCGATGAAATTGAGATTGAACAATTAAATTGTACGATGAGAATTATTTCTAAAAAATTAGAAAGGTGCAAGAGATCGTAATATCTGATATTAATACGTTCAGAGCCGCGCGAGTCGCGTATGGGTGACGCTAATTTTTAACTGGGTTCTTGGAATTCATTTTCATTGCAATATATTGAACGAATCGAATGTTACTAGCATTTTTAGAAAACAAAATAGCTGAACCAATATTTCCTGTGGAAAATTTGCACTCGAAAAAAATTCTCAAACTCCAAAAAATATCACAAACTGTTTATCAAACTGCAAAAATCGCATTCGTACAGCGTTCCTTCTTTCTTCCGCTTCGGAATTCAGTGAAACGACGAGAAACCTTTTAAGAACCCTGTAGAATAGTCGGGAAAGTATCGCGAACCGATTATCAGAACGCAGAATCGAACGTGTTCCCCCGTGTTCCTGCGAGCCGAAAAAGCGACAGCGAACCCAATAAAGCGGACGGTGGTTTCGCGCGGCTTGTACCCGTCGTCCGGACAATTAATCGTAATCGTAAACCGTAAAGTTCGTTCGTCGAAAAAGTGTCGCCTCTCGCCGGCGACCGGCGGGGATACAAATGTAGGAACAGCGTCCGGCGCGAGTAATGCGTCGCCGGACAAGATTCGGAAGCACGGTGTACAAGGGTGTATACATTAAAACGGGACGACGTAAAAATCCATTCACGTTTCGGGGCATTAAAATACCTCCGCGGAGGTGTGACTCAGCGTCGACTGGTTCACGGGGTTTGCGGCCGGCCGCGAATGCTAAATTACCTTGGCGAGCACGAAACCACGGGAACGAACCGGGCCGGGTCTGAGTCGGGCCGGAATTCGCAGGTGTCCGGAGCCGTAAGTAGATGGCCCGGGACGCGCTCCGACAGGATATCTGCCTCTTTCTCTGCTTCTTCCTATTTTATTTTACTTTATTTTACTTTATTTTATTTTATTTTAATTTATTTTACTTTATTTTATTCTATTTTACTTCATTTTATTTTACTTTATTTCATTTTACTTCATTTTATTTTACTTTATTTTATTTTACTTCATTTTATTTTACTTTACTCTATTTTACTTTATTCTATTTTACTTTATATTATTTTATTTTATTTTACTTTATTCTATTTTACTTTATTTTATTTTACTTTATTTTATTTTACTTTATTCTATTTTACTTTATCTTATTTTACTTTATTTTATTTTACTTCATTTTATTTTACTTCATTTCACTTTACTTTATTTCACTTTACTTTATTTTATTCGACTTTATTTTGTTGTATTTTATTTTAACGTAGTTTCGACCGTCGACGAAGATCGTTCCGCGATTCAATTTACAGGTTTTCAGATGCAGGTTTCGCAAAGTGCAGCCTGGGTTATCTATTACATTGATTTCACCGTCGGGTATTTACCTGCCGGTGTCCTCCTATTACTCGTCGTACCTCTTCTGCAATCCCCACGCCAGTTTTCGTAGCCGCAATTAACCGGTTTTGTTTTGTAAACCGACGCTGCCACTTTGTTCGCCGGCCGCCGCAACACCGGCCGAATAAAAAGATTCGCCGATGAATAGCTGCTCATTTGCATGCCTTTGTCTCAATATTTGCGCGACCCTTCGCCGCCGGACAATAGAACTGCACCGGGTGTCCGAGCTGTTGCGGACTCGCGTGGAGTATACTGGGGAGTTTTTCGGTTTACGAGAAAAATTATACGGCCACAGAGACAAAATCGCGGATTTGAGGAAGCGAGCGTGTCGCAATTTATTTATTAATTTCTGTGGGAGAAAATCTTATTCGGACAAAATCTTGTCCGGATCGAATTGCTGCTGTAGAATGGTCTTATTTTCATAGCAATGTGAACACATTCGTGTAGGATTGGCCTCGAAATATTGGCCTACAAATTTATAAAATATTAAATATTGAAGTTTCAGAATATGACTTTGTTTTCGCTAAAATTACAATTATATGCAGCGACATCTCTCTAATTGACGCTCAGATTGTCCACAAAAGTGGACAATTTTGGAAGAGAAGATACGATTGTACGAGCCTTGTGGCTCGTTTTTTTATAACTATCGATTGTCGACAAGTATAAAAACAAGCTGCAAGGCTCGAACAATAGTATCTCCTCTTCCGAAATTGTCCTTTTTTGTGTACAATCTGGGCGTCAATTAGGGAGACATTATTGTACTCGTCGATCACAGCTGACTGATTAAGAAATATACTTCGCACGAAACGCAGGGTTAATGAAGAAACTATGTAAGTCAAATACTGGCAACGGGCTCGCAATTATGGCACAGTATCGCGGCGGAACGTGACGAGTCGAAGAGCGGCAATCCGAAGTTCAGCAATAAAGGCGAACTCGCCGCGCACAAAGGAGAGACGAATTCATAAGTCGGGGTCAACAGCGGATGTCAGCGGTGAATTTACTCCCGCTGATTGAGACAATCACGACCGTTGTCGCGCGGGTCAACACGGGTTAATACAGCCCGTCGGAATCCGCCGGCCATGCTTTTCCACCGCGGTCTAGAATTCATGATTCGAGATGGCAATGAACGTCGAACGCGGTTCTCGTTTTCTGCAATCCATCTACAAAAAATTTGTATTTTTCACGAAGATCTATTTTTCCTAAAGTTAATAAATAATAATAAAGTATTTGAGTTATTTATTCAATTTATACGTTACTTATGGCAAATATTAATAATAACGCTTGTTAAAAATCAGAATGGATGTCTCATTGTTACTTTAATAAGCTAATACAAAACAGCTGTTTCTTGTGCTCCGTAAATACAGGGTGTCCCAAAAATGTCTCGCAATCCGGAAATGTCGTGTTCCTCGGATCATTTGAAGCAGCTTCTTCCTTTACAAAAATGTTTTCCGAGGCACCGTTAACGAGTTATTAACGAAAATCAGTGACCAATAAGAATCGAGTACGGCTGACGCGAGGCGGCCCAGCCAACCAGCGCGCGAAGCCCAGTTCCGCTCATTGGCTCGGTCGCCTCGCGCCAGCCGAGCTCGCCTCTCATTGGTCACTGTTTTTCGTTAATAACTCGTCAATGGTGCTTTGGAGAAAATTTTTGTAAAGGAAAAAGTTGCTTCAAATGACCCGAGGAACCCGCCACTTTCGGATTGCGAGACATTAATGGGACACCCTGCATAGTGCTAAAAATCAGAATAAATGTCTCGTTGTTACTTTCATAAGCAAATATAAAACAGCTGCCTTTTCATGCTCCGTAAATCCAGCGTGAAAAAAGCATAAGGCGCGTCGAACAAACGATCGGTTTGAAAGTTCCGATTTTCGCGATGCACGCGAAGCGGTGCGCGCCGGCGAGAACGCGATCGGCGATTATTCGAGCAGGAATTTCCTTGCTCGTCAAAACAACGGTCGAACAGGGAACATCGCCCGTTCCACGGAAACGTTAGCTGCTGCCAGATTGATCGAGTGGAGTTTCAAAGATTCGAGGGGAAGAATTTTAATTAGTTGCCAAGGCTGGGAAAGCTTCTTAAGGATTCTCAATGGCCTCTCGAAGCACCTCCGAAACTCTTTAATGCTTCGAGTGCAAGGGAATATAATGCCGGTCTCTCCTTTTCTTCCACCGTGCCGGCGCTCCGCCGGCGTGTAGTAGCTAAATGAACTGTTCGAGCCCATTCTTCCTTAATTCTTTTCCTCGGTTACCGGACACCGGCCGGGTAAATAAAAAGTTCCCGTCGCTGTTCTACGAAAAAGTTCCGCCGAGCCTTCGGGCTCCGCATAATTGGCTAACGACGAAACCATCTATTCTCCCGAGATAATTTCGCGGGGTCCGGGCGGGCGCCGCGTTTCCCGCGATTCCAAGAAAAACTACCGAGATTCCGATCCCGTGCGCTCGGCTCTCGAACCAGCTTGCACCGATTCGGCGGGAGAGCCCGTCCCGCGGCGAACTTCTTCTTCTTCTTCTTCTTCTTCTGCCGACTTTCTTTCTCCCCGGAATTGTTTCTGCGACCACGTCCGGGAACTCCGAACTTTTCTTCGGCCTCGCCGCGACTACGGTTTATTAGATTTTTATGCATTCGCGACGGCCGTGAAAGAAAATCCCGGGGAACTGTCACGTCGATAAAAATGTTGGCGCGATTCGTACATTCGTTTGATTATTTATGTTGTTTTTTGTTATCATTATTATTATTATTGACAGTGTCTTTACTACATGGAACTGTTTAATCAACGATGTATAGTAATTTATGCCAGAAAGGCCACAAATTTGGAAGCCACGTGACGCGATTCGAAGGCACTTCGGAGGCTAAATGCCACGATTCGAAGGCAATTCGGAGGCTACGTGATACGATTCGAAGGAGATATGATTCAGAAGTTAAACATTTACTAAATAACTTATATTTATGAAAATGTACGCTTAGATTGCATTTAAATTAGACGATTACGTGATTCGAAGGCAATTCCGAGGCCACATGACACGATTCGAAGGCAATTCGCAGGCCACGTGACACTATTCGAAGGCAATTCGAAAGCCAAATGCCACAATTCGAAGGCAATTCGGAGGCTACATGATACGATACGAAGGAGAAATAATTCAGACGTTAAACATTTACTAAATAATTTATATTTATAAAAATTTACTCTTGGATTGCACTTGAATTACACGATTACGTGATTCGAAGGCAATTCGGAGGCCATATGCCACAATTCACCTACTCAGCACCTACCACGTACCTTGTAATAATAAATAATAAATTACACAGGCGTAGGACCAGCACAGGGAAATTCACAGCAACTCGAAATTTCTCATTTCCGGAAAAAATTACTGCATTCTGATTTGTACAAACTGTAAACCATTAAAATGCGCTATACAATCATTATTTATCATCACTGAGTTTAATTTGTAATTTTACAAAAATTGAAATTAATAAAAGCTTCTCTTCGATCACTGAAATATTACTTGTAAAACGAAAATGAAAATTCTCTTATATTTCGTTATTTTACACGTTATTTTATCGTACCTCATCCCATAAATGGGCATAAATGCGGCGGTACGATCACAATTTACCTACGACGTTTCGATATTCATCGATTGCACACAGGATGCATCGGGCATTAAACGTTTTAATACGAATCTCACTTACATCGTGCGCCTCGTAATCAATGCGATTTAATTGCTTAATATTTTGTAATTGTGCCGCGATCGCAATCACGAATTACATTGCGATTTAATTAAACGGAGATCCGAAAACTGCGAATTACAATGCGATCGGGTTATAATGTAATTGAATTATAACGTAATTGAATTACATACTCCGTAATTAAAATTCCTTTCGTTCGATCGCAGCAGTTCGGTGCGCAACTTCGATGAACACGCGGTCGCACGTTGCACGGTAAACGTCGCGTTCGATCTGTAATAAATGGACCGCGGATTTTAAACGTGCACGAATTGACGAGAGAAATTTCAAGCAACGAAAACATTATGATAATTTCAGATTAAATAATCTGCGCATCATTTTCGATACACTGTGAAATTATACAGGGTGTCCCAAAAATGTCTCGCAATCCGGAAATGGCGGGTTCCTCGGATCATTTGAAGCAGCTTCTTCCTTTACAAAAATGTTCTCCGAGGCACAGTTAACGAGTTATTAACGAAAAACAGTGACCAATAAGAATCGAGTACGGCTGACGCGAGGCGGCCCAGCCAACCAGCGCGCGAAGCCCAGTTCCGCTCATTGGCTCGGTCGCCTCGCGCCAGCTGAGCTCGCCGCTCATTGGTCACTGTTTTTCGTTAATAACTCGTTAACGGTGCCTCGGAGAAAATTTTTGTAAAGGAAAAAGTTGCTTCAAACGACCCGAGGAATCCGCAACTTTCGGATTGCGAGACATTTTTGGGACACCCTTATAAAAAGGGAAGCAACATCGTCGCCAATACTCTCGTAAGTTGTTCAACCAAAGCATTATTTAACTCGAGAATATTTAATTCGAGAGCTTCGAGTCCCAAAAAACGCCACGAATCCTCGCGTCTCGAGAACTCGCATACTTCTCGAGTTTCCGAGGCGTTCCTAGTATCGCGTCTCGGCTTCAAGCCCACTCGAATACAGCGTCGCGCACGAACGGCGGCATATTTCGTCGGTTTTCTTGCCGGAGCGCCGGCGGAGAAAGAAATTCATCGATCGGAGAGCAGCTGACGTGTAAATAAGATGCGCTCGGAAAAACACTGTCGGTCGGGGGCGAGCTCGGCGCAAAAAAGCAAGTGGAGGGGTGAAAATGGCCGAAGTCCCTCATCGACAAATTACGCTCTCGACGCTCTCGGTCCCTTCGTCGGGATCGCATTTTTTCTACCGAGAGAGAGAGAGAGAGAGAGAGAGAGAGAGAGAGAGACTGCGATCAGCTTCCATTCTTCGTGCATGTGCGAGCGTTTTCCCCGTTTTCGAAAACCGGAATCCGGGTGCGGGTGGCTTTCGATCTACTTCGAACGCACAGAGAGAGACGGAGAGAAACGAAGAGAGAGAGAGAGAGAGAGAGAGAAAGAGAGAGGGGTTAGAAAACGACCGAGGGTTGGTGAAGTGGAGTCTCTTGCCTCCCTTGGCAACGGTCACTTGGAAACCCGTCGACGGAGTGGACATTTCGCGGTGGCTACGGCGAAAGGGGGAGAGAGGGGTGGCCGGGAGGGGGCCGAAGGGACTTTTCGAGACTCTTTTTTACCATCTGTAAAGAGCTTTCGAGGGTACGAGCCGGAAAACGAATTTTCTTCGGTGAAATTTTCACGAGACCCGTGCGCCTTCGAGTTTTGCTGCTCGTTAATCTTTCAGAACGATAATCTGGCTTTAAATATGGGATAAGCGGAGTCCGCGAGTTTTATTCCACGGCCCCCGTGCCGGCGGCACTGCTAGGTGGCTCAGCCACCGTTAAAAATTCATCGTTTCTTCTGCGAGAGGTGTGCCGAAGATCGGATCCTCTTAATTCGCCGGCGCACGGCCGAACGGAACTTCGTTTCTCCGGAAATCGTTATTTTTTTGTTAATCGTTGTTTCGGTGGGAAACAGTTTTAATCCTGGGACGTTTACGGTGTTCGAAGTTAGAAGGATTAAGGTACGCTTATGGCAGGGCTGTTTCGTGTCCGTTTAACTAAAAGTGCTGTAAATTGTGTTTCTCCTGCTCGCGATTCGCGTAATTGTGTAATACCGTTAAATAATACGTTTAAATATCAATTAACGCAAATGTGAAATATAAAGAATTTATGAGAGAACACTGTTAGAACCGAAGCACACGCGTTTCAAATTCTGCGGACGTTTTTTTCATAATGATAATTGGATAATTTTTTCATAATAATAATAATAACTTGTCGTATCTGTGAGAGAAATTGATAGATTAATTCCCGAAACAGTAAAAGGATTCATAGAATTCAGAGACTTCAGAAATACTGTTGCATAATTTTCAACCGATTGAAATGATTATGAAAAAGAATGGTTGTTGCTGTAGCTCCTGAATATCTTGCAATTAATTGCAAAATAGCATGTGTAATAAGTTGAAAGTAAAATATAAGTAAAAAGAGCCGACAAGAGTGAGTGATGTTTAAATGTTTTCCTTGGAACATATACAATTAAGTAAATAGCGAATTCGGGAAGACAAATAACCCGCAGTAAGCAATCCATAGAGTATTCAAACACGACTACAAGGGCATAAAAGGGACTGGAATGATCAATATTTGTCTACGTCGAGACAGCGAGCCCAATCTCCACGTTCGCTTATGTTTTCGTAAATGCCTCCCGCACTTCTATTAAATATAGCGGATAAAACGGATGAATTACACACTTTTATTGAAATTCGTTTCGACATACTTTTGTATATTATAAATAATTATATTCCGGCTCGAACGATCATACTTTTCGATTGTAAAAATTTCACTTTCTCGTCGATGCCAACGGCCTCAGAAATTCCGTGAAATTAACACCGTAAAATATCATATAAATATCATGTAAATACCATATAAATATCATATTAATATCAATATCATACCATATAAATATCATATTAATATCAATATCATATCATATAAATATCAGTATCATACCATATAAATATCATATTAATATCAATATCATATCATGTAAATATCATATTAATATCAGTATCATACCAAATAAATATCATATTAATATCAATATCATATCATGTAAATATCATATTAATGTCAGTATCATACCAAATAAATATCATATTAATATCAATATCATATCATGTAAATATCATATTAATATCAGTATCATACCATATAAATATCATATTAATATCAGTATCATACCAAATAAATATCATATTAATATCAATATCATATCATATAAATATCACATTAATATCAGTATCATATCATATAAATATCATATTAATATCAATATCATATCATATAAATATCATATTAATATCGTGTAAATATCATATAAATATCATATAAATATCGTATAAATATCACATAAATATTATATCAACATCATATCAATATCATATCAATATCGTAACAATATCGTATCAATATCATATCAATATCACAGCATATAAATATCATATAACTATATAAACATCATGTAAGTATCGTATAAACATCATACGAATCACGAAAGAAAGTGAGAAAATAATTCGGCGAGCCAATTGGCGGGGCGACACGGTCATACAACGTGTCAAAGTGCAGCGAGGATTAACATGGGCCGGCCTCTGTATAAGTAGACAGGTGTCAGGCAAAAGAGGATGGCACGGCGAAAAGCAGGAGGAAACGACGACGGGAAACGGTTTCCCTCGAATTTACGAGTGCCGCGCCGTGTACGTGAGTAATTGCAAGATCCTGAGACAAAAGGTCGCGGGCTAAACAAAAGATTGACCCCTCGCTTCCTTGCGAGGGTTCGCCGGTTGTGTCCTCGGTACGATGTATGATTGCGTGCCTCTTGACTCTTACGCCGAGAGAAAAGGCGAATCAGTTTACACTATTCGCGTGGCTGACGTTTCGTTGCTATCATTAACGGGGCCACTATAATTTTTCTTGATAACGAGCCGCGCACGCCCGGGCCCCGGGAATTATTGTGAACGATACGAAGATAAATGATCGGGAGCAGCGCGGTCGCTTCGTTCTTGTCATTCTAATGAACAATTACCGTCCGCGCGGATATAAATTGACTGCGCCCGGTGACCGAGCAGAATCGAAGAAATTAATGTTACACGATCGCCGGATTGAAATAAACTGCTCGCCGTTTCCGCGTCACTTTCGATTCCCCGGGAATTAAACGCCGTTTCAATCGCTCGATCCTTTTTTTCCCTCTGTTTCGAAAAGCGACGATCGACTGGCGAGAATTGCAAATTTCTATAAAAAAATGTTCGTCAAAAATTCGGTGCAATTTAGAACTCACAAGTTTCCGCTAAAAATTCGTTGTAATTTAAAGTTTATAAATTTCTATTAATAATTCGGTATAATTTAAAGTTTATACATTTCTACTAACAATTTGTTGTAATTTAAAATTTATTTTCTACTAGAAATACGTTATAATTTATAATTTATAAATTTCCATTAATAATTCATTGTGACTTAAAATTCATAAATTGCTGTTAATAATTCATTATGATCTAAAATTCATAAATTCACGGTAATTTAAATTTATAATAACAATGTTATTGCAATCGATATTGCCCCCATGTAAAATCAGTGAAAAATGCTTCGACGGTGCTACTTTCAATCTGAGTCTTGGCTGAGAGACGTCCGATAATCGTTCGCGATTATTCAACCGGCGAAGATTGCGCGCTTTAATGCATGTTTAAAGCGTAGGCAAATATCTGCCGTGTTTTTCCTGTTACGGACCTCTACTTTCATTGAATGATTAATGCACTTCTGCCGCATACTGGCTCCGGCTCGACGTATCTCGAATTATCTTTCGATAGATTTCAATGCTGTCGAGATTTTCCGAGAGCGACGAGAGAACCTTTGAGACGAACTGCAAAGGGTCTCGAATGAAATATCAGACGAAATATTAAACCTTTGATGGCCGTTCGACTTATCTGTGCAAAATTATAATTAGTTCCAGCATTGCGAAGAAGGCTGCATTGAAATACCTTAATAATTCACGGAGCAGTGAACTTGCCTCTAAGCTATCCAAGAAAATATTTCTGTAGTATTTTATAAACAATTAGAATAAGGGAGAAAATTGATATTATTAATTGAGATTTCCTGTGGTATAAAATAAAACTTAATAAATCAAGCTTGTAAAATTCGGATAGTCTGAGACGTCTCAAATTTTGTAAGAAAATACGGAATCAAATAAAATACGATAAATTCAAGTCGAATAAAATACAGTAAATTCAAGTCCAACAAAATACAATAAATTCAAGTCGAACAAAACACAATAAATTCAAGTAGAACAAAATGCAATAAATTCAAGTCACACAAAATACAATAAATTGAAATCGAATAAAATACAACAAATTCAAGTCGAATAAAATACAATAAATTCAGGTAGAACAAAATGCAATAGATTCAAGTCGAACAAAATATGATAACTTCAAGTCGAACAAAATACGATAAATTCAAGTCGAACAGAATTACAATAATTCATACGTCGCGGTCCAATTATTATATTGGCCGCGAAGGGACAATGACTCGGCAGAACGGGACACCCACGTACACGATGGGTATACGTCTTATTTACGATAATTGCTTCTCATCTAACTAAGAGGCGGCCACGGGTTTTCCGGGTTCTCAGTCCGCGGGATCCGCTTGTTCCTGATCTGCTAGCTTGCTCCCGGACAGCCTCGGGCCGTAGTCGGGCCGTAGCCGGGCCGCGGTCGGGACGATATTAACCCGTCCCAGTAGCTACCCGCAGCAACCTCCTCCCCTCGAAGCGTTATCTCGATTTATGGCTATCGAACTGAGACTTCTTGTGGGTTTAATGCGAGATCTATCTCGGCTACATTTAGCCGCGCGGAAAATCGAGTAACGAAGCCTGAATCCCCGCCGGCGGCGGATCATCCTTATTAGCAAGGCTTGATCGTCGATCGTTTGTAACGCGACGCACCTCCGATGGGCTAATTATTAAACGCTAGTCTTTTCGCAGTGTTCTGTTTCGTCCACATATTTTTGCTGTAAATGCGTAAAATACGCGGTACGTTCATTATTGGACTGCGGATTTTGGGGATTTAAGGCGAAAATCGGTGGATGAAACTGGAAACAGTGACACATTATTAGAAAAATTTGTGTTACTTATATTATATAATATATTATATATTGTATAAAATATTATACATTGTATAATATATTAGATTATATTATTATTGTATTATATATTATATATATTATTATATTATATTATTATTATATTATTATTATATTATATTATATTATAATATAATAATATACTATATTATATAAGAGACTATAATAGATTATATTATCTATCTATCTATCTATCTATATCTATAATAGACTATATTATATATATTATATTATATTATAATATATTAGATTAGATAATATATTATAATTATGCTCATATTAACCCTTATATAATACTTATATTATATAAGTATATAAGTATATGTATTAGCTTATATTATACTTATATATTAGATTCTATAATATATTATACATTGTACAATATGTTTGTTTCCAGCAACCGAGGCACAAAACCTTTATTTCTTTCACAAACGTTCGCTGACCACTAATTAGCGTCCCAAAAAAACGGACGAATTAACAGCGAAACCGGCGAAGAAACATCATTTCGCGTCCGCCGTATCGCCGCAACACTTTCTGCCCGGGGTGTTGTATTTTCAAGCAAGGTTTCCCCGGGATTGAAAATATTATCTTGCCCGGGGAGAAGGCGGCATCATGAATAAAAAAAGCGTTTTCCTTTGGCCAGGAAAAAGCCACGGGTATCCGATAAGTGAATCATAACGTGGTCGGAGTCGCGTCGCGACGCGGCAGGTCTCGATAGTTACACGTCGCGTAGAATATCGACGAGAGAGTATGGTCGCCCGCAGCATCGATGGATTTACACGGGATTTTTATTCCTCCGAAATTAGCCGTATCTTGTATCGATCAAGCTCCCGGGGCCGGCCGGCATTTATAATCGATGTCGCGCGGCCAACGAGGCGTGAAAGTGTTCCCCGTCGAAGAAACCACTCGCGGCGGCGTATTTTCCGACAGAAACGGCCTTCGTTCTCGATTTTTGCGCGACCCGATCCCGCAGGAACGGCCCTGGCCGACGGTAAAATTGAGAAGACGGCCTTCGGGCGTCTCCATTACTCTAGATACGCAATTATCACCGCGCAATTATTAGACTGCTGAACTTTATGCAAATGCCCGCTTTCGTCGGCCGAGCCGAGTCTCGGAGCTCGAATTGCTCCTTCTCCGATCGTCTGCGCAATATGACCGAGAGGGATGGTAGCGGATCTTGTGAAATTTTCTGCTTCTGTTTAATTGCACGTTCGATTTATTTTTATTTGTATGCTTCTATTTAATTTACTTCCATTTAGTTCTATTTCATTTGCTTCTACTTATTTCTATCCAATTGATATCTATTCGCTTCTATTTAGTTCTACTTAATTTGCTTCTATTTATTTCTATTCAATTGATATACATTCGCTTCTATTTAGTTCTATTTAATTTGCTTCTATTTATTTTTATTTAATTGCTATGTATTCGCTTCTATTCAATTTAATGCTATTTATTTCTATTTAATTTAATTTCTATTTCCTTTTATTTACTTCATTTCTATTTAATTTAATTTCCAGTTCCTTTTATTTACTTTATTTCTATTTATTTCTATTTTACTTCTATTTAATTTAATTTCTATTTACTTCTATCTTACCTCTATTTTTTTTTAATTTATTTCTATTTATTTCTATTTACTTCTATTTTACCTCTATTTAATTTATTTCTATTCATTTCTATTTACTTCTATTTTACTTCTATTTAACTTATTTCTGTTTACTTCCATTTTACTTCAATTTAATTTATTTCCATTTACTTCTATTTTACTTGCACTTAATTTATTTCCATTCACTTCGATCCAATGTATTTTTATTTACATCCACTTCCCATCCGATTTCTATCGATTCCTACTCAATTTCATTCTGTTCCACAAAAGTATTCAAATTTGCACGATCCACGAACACGATCGTCGATCTTACGACAACGGGCGCAGCAAATAAAAATTAATTCGGCTGAAACGGCGAGAAGACGCGATACTTCTCGGTACTCGTTTTCCCCCCGGTTGTTTCGCCGGCCCCGTGAATTACGGTCCTCTATTAGAGAAGCAAACGCTCTCGCCTGAAAAACAGCGGAGTCCCCGACTGAAAGCGGGGGCCAGCATTTAGCACCGTCCGTCTTAATGGGCCGAGTTAAATCCTGTAAGTTAGGAGTCGACGAAATATCGCTCGGGATTTAGAAGAATGCGGGCAAACCGATGGATAAACCGCGGAGACCGTTCGTGCGTGAGACGATGAGATTCGTCACGGATTAACATCGATTACAGAAGGTGAGAGAGTGCGAGAGAGAGCGAGAGAGAGAGAGCGAGAGAGAGTGAGAGGGAGAGAGCGAGAGAGAGTGAGAGGGAGAGAGAGATAGCGAGAGAGAGGGAGAGAGAGGGAGAGAGAGTGAGAGAGGGAGAGAGAGAGAGAGCGAGAGCGAGAGAGAGGGAGAGAGAGGGAGAGAGAGTGAGAGAGAGCGAGAGAGAGCGAGAGATAGAGCGAGAGAGAGGGAGAGGGAGAGAGAGTGAGAGAGAGCGAGAGAGAGCGAGAGATAGAGCGAGAGATAGAGCGAGAGAGAGTGAGAGGGAGAGAGAGTGAGAGAGAGCGAGAGAGTGAGAGGGAGAGAGAGAGAGGGGGGAGAGAGAGTGAGAGAGAGCGAGAGAGTGAGAGGGAGAGAGAGAGAGGGGGGAGAGAGAGTGAGAGGGGGAGAGAGAGAGAGAGGGAATCGAAACGGAGAAGCACCGCTATTCAACGTCTTTATGTGCGACTCCTGTGATAGCTCATCGAGCAGATGAGTGATGTTGCCTAGTTAAGCACGGACAGCCCTATTAGGAATCGCTGTTTACGATGGAAACGCTAGCTCGCCGAGTTCAAATTAAATACTTCACGATGTAATAAATACATCTCTTCCTATTCAACGTCTGCTATTTAAGCCGCACTCTTATTAACTGGTTGACGACCACGTTGCGTTGTTTACGCGAAACAAAGGTACGCTTCCCGTCGCTCCTTTCGTCATCCTTGAAACGGTTTCAGTCTCGTTAATTTCGCTTAACAATTACATCATTAACTGCACATGAATGATTACAGCGTCAATTAAATCAGTAGATGTTGCTGCATTTTTCTCACTGGGATATAATTAATACAATTAATACAATATAACCTCGATTAGGTATCAGTGGGTTCTGTAATGTCAGGATTCATTTGTCAAACAATTGAATAACAATTTATTCTGTAAGTTATTTTGTAACAATTTATTTTATGCAAAATAAAAATTGCCTGGCTATAATTGCAAGATACGTAAGCTAGACATTTTGTTCTTTCATTTAATTATTTTATCAGGTTAAAAATTTTGCAGCGATATTCTTTAATTATTTAAATGTTCTCGCTGTTTGGCATTTGATCTATTTATTTTTGTTATAAATATTATTGTAATAATACCTTAGTAATAATTCCTTGGTACTAATATTTAAGAGCAATACTTAGTGATAATACTTAATAATAAATTAGAACATATAATAATAGTAATAAATAAATATAAATTAACAATAAATTATCAAGTATCGTTTATCATTATGTTGCTAGAATTTGGTGTGCCGTCAAGTGCAGAATAAATTAATAAATTTATCGATGTACAAGATAAACATCTGTGAATTACAATGACGTAAATTACAAACACGTAGAATTACAATACTCGTGCCGATCCCGTGTCTTCGTCAAGTTGATCCGGATCACCCACAGCAACCTTCTTCTGATTCAGTATCTGTGGAAGCGCAGCAATGCAGCAAACGGATAGGTGAAGATCGTGACGAGTTCCATTGTTTCGAACTGGACTTTCGAAAAAATAGCGCCATTATACTTATGACCCAATATTTCCCCGTTCACATACTCTTCCTACTTTCTCCTCGGCGTACCACCCACGTCCAGGCTACAATTACCGCGCTAAAATCGCGCCTCGTAGCCTAATAACACCATCGATCCAATCAGAGCGGCGAGGACGACGACGAAGACGACGACGTTGCGCCGAGAGACACTCGAGTTCCTTATCGTCCTCCTTACCTTGCAGGTCGTCCAATTCCCGAGTGTTCGCTAAAAAACTTGCACGCGTGGAAGGTGCTTCGTACGCGTAATTCGAGCTGTAAGTCGAGAGCGAGTTCAAGCTTTGAGACAGGTCGAAATTTCGAGCGATCGAACTTCTAATTGCAGTAATGACTTGAATATTAATTTGTTAGTGTATTTATGCAAGAACTCTGAGAAGAAATTAAAATCGATTTAAGTATGTTCTCTCTTTTCGGTTGCGAGAAATACAAGATGTACCTAAAAATTTATGATACTTCCCTGAGGGCTTCCTGAGGTCATTTGAAGAAACTTTTTCCTCGGCGAAATTGCAATCCGAGGCTTCGTTCGCGAGTTATCGACGAAAAACGCAGACCAATGAGAGGCGAGCACGCCTGGCGCGGGGCGGCCGAGCCAATCAGCGGAACTGGGCTCCGAGAGCTAGTTGGCTCGGCCCCGCCTCGCGGCAGCTGAGCTCGCCTTCTATTGGTCACTGTTTTTCGTTAATAACTCGCAAACGAAGCCTCGGATTGCATTTTCGCTGAGGAAAAAGTTTCTTCAAATGACCTCAGGAACCTCCTACTCCCCGAAATGCCATAATTTTGGGATACCCTGCATATCAATAAAGACTAACAAATAAAACACGAACAGAACATCCGTGCATCGACCGAATCTTCCGACAATAAATAATGTCTGAATCTCCGCGAAGGAAACTTCGATATAATATTCGCAAGTATGAAAATCGGCTTGGAACGATCGGCTGAGAAAATAAATCGCGAAATCGTTATCAGAAGATGAAAAGAAGGGATCTAGAATTGATCCTGGTTCGGATCCAGGCCCGTGGAGGCGCGGTGGCGGCCGGTGCAAATTATTTCCTTCACCTGCGCTCTTCCTTGTCGCCCGGCGTCTCTCCTTTCCGTACCGCGACCTTTCCTCCTCTCCCTTCCGCCACGGTGGCGAGGAGCCACTCAAGGATAAAGTAAAAGGAGAGGAGAATTTCCTCTATGGCTCTCTTGCACTCGGCCGGGCCGTGTTCGTTGCCCTCTTCGTTTCGCAGCGGTCGCCGAGCAGAACGTTAATTACCGCTCACCGGGAACGGCTCACCGATGCACTCTCCGAAACTCGGTGTTTACGGCGCCTTCGTGGCTACTCATTTTTAAGCGACAAGTTTAATTATGCCCGCAGGCCAGACCGTTTATTCCGGGCTGTTTCTCTCTCTCTCTCTCTCTCTCTCTCTCTCTCTCTCGGCGGAGCAGAGCAGAGCGGAGTGCCGACTACCAGGGTGGTTCCGCTCCGGTCGTCTTCCAGCCGGCAGAGTCTTCTTTCTTTCCGCGATGATAAAATACAAGGACTTTTATCCTGACCCTGGAGATCGTCACGCGATCCGGACGTGTGCGTGTCGAAACGGTCATTTATGGCGTTTCCGATCGGTTTTCCACGTCGCGCTGTGCCCCCTGCAGCGGACCAAAGTCGAAAAAATTCACGTCTAAAATTCATTCGCTTGGAACAGCTTCAAGCTTGCTCACGAAGATACGCGGATTCTAATCCTTTACATTTAAATGGCGACTCTAACTTTGCTACGTCATTTTTTTTTTGAAGTAATATTTACGTGGTTAAAATAATTTAAAATAATTCATTTCGTGTGTATAATTTCAAGAATAAAATATTTTATTTGTTTCGAAGAATGTACCTTCGGAGAAAAAATGAAGAATTTTATTTATTCGAAAGGATGCACTTTCAAAAATCAAGTCAGTTATTTATTATTTATTATACGTTATTAGGATTATTTAATTAAGTTGTACGAAAGGTTTTGTCTTGCAAAAGTCGGATATTATATATTCGTGAATGTATTATTCAACCAATTAGTTGAAAATCTGTAGACGTTCGTGTAAATTTGACGCTGATATAAAAAAGGTCCAGAATCTCCGGCCGCAGTCCGGGGAACAAGCTAAAAAGCACCGACATAAGACCCCGCCGCAGATCAAGGGCTCTTAACGAACCGCTGAAACCCTCATAATTTGCCAATTTTATGATTTAGATCCCGCAAAATATCCCGAATATTCGCATAAAATCCTCGACAAACCCGATTTCTTCAAACTCGAATAACGAAGCAAAAACCACGAAATGATCGCGATCGTCTTCGCAAATCGCGACGAACGTCGTAATCGGTTTACAATTACGCGCGGAAATAAATGAAATAAATAAATTTTGTACGCATGCAACGCTCAAAAATTGGAGCAAGCGTCCCGCTGTCGTCGAAGTTGACTCGCCGGCCGCGTTCTCTTCGCTTAACCCTTCGCACTCGAAGCCATTTTAACCGTAAATCTAAACCAATTTTTCTGACTTATAGTATTTCCATCTTACACGACAAAGTGCATCTTATGCACGTGAAATTGAGTCTTGCGACGATTCGTGCAACAGTTACACTTTGAACAATTTTTCAAATCTAAACTTTGTTAATATAAAAATGATCTTAGAACGTGATACAACAATTCCACTGGTGCCTCAGAGTCACCACTCGAGTGCAAAGAGTTAAATAAGCGAGCAGCTCGCAAGCGTGCAGAGCTGGGGTTCCGCACGCATCGCATCCGCTCCTGCGAGGAGTTTTCGCAGGATTTTGTTCGAATTTTCAGCTCGCCGGCTGACGGCTTCGGCCGCCGGAAACGCGGACAGAGGATCGAAATAAAAATCGGAATTAGACGGCGCTCGGAATCCGCTTTTAACTTCGTCCGGTTCCGTCTCGAGGAATCTCCTCCGCCGGTTTTTCCCCCCGGGGATGAAGAACGCGATGACCTCTTCCGCCGATAGGATCTAAATTAAATGGCTAATTAATTGCCGGGGAAGCAAGCGCATCGCGGACCGCAATTAATTGCCTTATTTCGCGGTCCCCGAACTGGCCTGCGGTGACAGCCTGATGAGAATTATTACGTCATTAGGTCAGAGGAATGAACCGACGACGCCGGTGAATAGTAATCCGCGGTACAAATAACGTTTTCGTTCCCGGTCAAAATTAACCAACCGCGCGGGCCCCCATCCCCGCCGTAAATTCGCGAACTCATTGCTGCGCGGGGCTCGTTAACATCGGCGAAATATAACGCGATTCTTAATACACTGATATTACGCGCGACGTCTCCGAGCTAGCTCGGACGACGATCGCTGCGAGCTGCACCGCGAACGATTTCAACGGGAAATTTCTGATGCCTCCGGTGGCTGTCCCAGTTTCTGTGCCTGCACCGATTTCGATGTCCCCGTGTTGAAAATGTGTACAGAAAAAGAGAAGCTTTTTTTATATGAATTGACGATTTATACTTGCGTATAAATAATTAATATAAAATTGATAATAATATAATAATATAGTAATATAGTAATATAAAATAATATAATAATATAATAATATAGTAATATAATAATACAATAATATAATAATATAGTAATATTGTAATATAGTAATATAGTAATATAAAATAATATAATAATATAATAATATAGTAATATAATAATATAATAATATAATAATATAGTAATATTGTAATATAGTAATATAATAATATAGTAATATAGTAATATAGTAATATAATAATATAATAATGTAATAATGTAATAATATAATAATACAATAGTATAATAATGATATTAATAATTAATAAATATACGAAATAAATTCCGTATAAAACAACGATAAAAAAGAACGCTAATCGTGCATATTCTTATATTTTTAAAATAAATCCAGAAATAAGGTTAGAGTTTAGAACGTGAGAGTTTAAACCTAACCTCATTTTCATACGAAACAATTCTACGAGAAAAGAGAAACAGATCGGTATCGTTGTTAAAGGAAACACAATAATTGCAAGAAAAACTTTGACATTTTTTAAACCACTTCGAGAAGAAACGTATTTTTATCGAACCAATATTCCTCGCAAATAATCCGCGCGATTTTTATCTCGCGCAAAGATCCGCAGCCTGATTATCGCGATATTTTATCAGTCGTTTATTACGTCGATAATTTATTCGCCTACAGCAATGCTACTAATTTTTATCGTTCTCTATAAAATCGAGATCGAAAATGCAATGAAATAAATGAGAGGTTTTGAGCAATTTTGAGCAACTTTGAGCAATTCTCCCTAATTTTCCTTCGACTTGCGAACAAAAATGGACAATTTGGGAAGCGGAGACACTATTATTCGCGACTCATTTTTATAGATTCTGATTGTCAACAATTATAAAACCGAGGCACAAGACTCGAATAATCACATCTCCTCTTCCAAAATTGTCCATCTCTTCCCAATTTCTGTTTACAAGTTGAAAGAAAATTACGGAGAATTTACTGAATAATCTGCTAAAAAATTTCACAGGACAATGGCATCCCCGAACCAATGACCCCGTCGGGTCGATGGTTTTTCTTTCGGCAGGCAACGCTGACCGACGCGAATCCGGTCGATCCTTTTCCTTCTTGCCGTCTGCGTTCCCTATTTCGCCGGCATCATCGAAAACAGATTAGCGGGTGTTCTTAAAGGCACAAGGAGAGAGAGTAAAAGGACGGACCCGGAGGAGAGAGCACACGGCGAAATCGGTTTCGTGCCGAGGGGCGAGGTTAAGTGAAAGAATAGAGGTTGCGTGATGGTCCCGGGATTCGGGAGTAAAAAGGATAAACGTCCCATCTCGTGGGAAGTACTTAACGAAATCCTCTCATCCGCGCGTCCGTCCCGAGTCTCCGGGCTGATCCTCCTCCACCTCCTCCCCGGTCCCCAAGTTTTCCTCGTAAAACAGCATTAATTGCTGCCATTTCCCAAAGAAAGCTGTCAACCACCGGCCGTAACCGTTCCGCGACGCGATCGTCAAAATGTTGAGCCGCCTTTTACGGTCCACTCCAGATTTCGAAATTAAAACCTGTGACTATACGTCCCTGGCCACCCTTGTCGAAGCTGCGACACAGTCTGGAAAAGATCCGGCGACAGGATTGTTAAGCTGCAATTGTTTCAATCTTTATTTCACCGATTCGTCGCGACTGTGTTCCCTTCTTGTTCACTTTTAACGAAGATAAAATGTATGCTCGACAGCAAAACCTGCTTTCTGAAGAAGAATACTATATATATATATATATATATATAGTATTACTAACTTATATACTTAATACTATACTTAATACTATATATATATATATAGTATTCTTCTTCAGAAAGCAGGTTTATATATATATATATATATATATATATATATATATATATATATATATATATATATATATAAACAAAGGTATACAATTTTATTATTTATTTTAGTTTATTATGTATTTTAATTTTTATTTATTTTATTTGCTTCAACTGGCTAAAGCATCCCTTATTTTCGGTCGAGAAATCGTCAATCTTCGATAAATGCTAAAACTGTTATCAAATTATTACTGTTAACTTTCTTAACATTGGAATCAACATTGAAAATATTTTCATTAGAAATTCTTATACGAACGTTCCTCATTCGAGCACATATTATAATAAAAATCGTAGAAAATACATCAAATCTCGTCGTCATTAGGAAACAATAATTTCGTTGTTACGAAACAGTGACAGTTGTTATAAACAATTTGTACATTTTCTCAGGCTCGTCAGGAAAGATTTATTATCACAATTTAACTAGCTAAAGCATCCCTTATTTTCGGCCGAGAAATCGTCAATCTTCGATGAATGCTAAAACTGTCATGAAATAATCATTGTTAACTTTCTTAGCATTGGAACCAACATTAAAAATATTTTCATTAGAAATTCTTATACGAACGTTCCTCATTCGAGCACATATTATAATAAAAATCGTAGAAAATACATCAAATCTCGTCGTCGTTACGAAACAATAATTTCGTCGTTACGAAACAATGACGGTTGTTATAAACAATTTGTACGTCTCCTCAGGCTCGTCGGAGAAGATTTATTATACACGTCACCCGAATTATTCGCATCGGGCGAAGGATAATTTTTGTCCTCCGCCCCCGCGTCTTAACGACTTATTAATACGCCGGCGGAATGATATTACTTTCGCGGCCGGCGATACATCTTTTATCATTGCCGGGGTTCCTGGAAAATATCAGTGTTTACCTTGCGGTATTTTCCCCACGGCTGTAAATCATAATCTGATGCAAGAATGTTCGTGGCTCGTATGACCGTCATTATTTACGCATCCTGCTACGAGCAGGAACGAACTCGGGGACGAGGGTCTCCGCCGCGACGCCGTGCGTCCCCTCTGGCCCCCATAACGTCATCTCCATGGGTTTCGGGAGAGAAGAAATCCCTCTATCAGCCCTGTTTCGCGCCGCAGGGATTATGGCGTCGCGTCGCCTCGCCGCGTCCTCCTCGCCTGCTGCCCCGCACTTCGAATTCGATGAGTTTGTTTTTTTTCTTTTCGCTTGGAACACCGCTCATCCCTCCACAGGATATCTCCATTTTTATTCCGGCCGTTTATAGAATTATATCGTTAGCCCGGCCCTCGCTGCGACGAAATATACGCGATTTCGAACAGGTTTCGCTCCCGCGCCGAGGATATTTTTGTCTATCGGGCGGACGCGTTTCTTTCTGTTCTTTTTTTGGTGCTACTCGTAGTTGCGATTTAAGCGGGATTTTTTAAGCGAAATTTAGTGGGAATCGGAGGATTATTAATATTAGGATTAATAATAGGATAATAGGATTATTAATATTATATACTATTAATATTAATATACTATATTATATTACTATAATATTATATATAATATATTATAATATACTATATTATATTACTATAATATTATATATAATATATTATAATATAATTATATTAATATTACTATAATATTAGTAATTATATACTATGATATTAATAATTATATACCATTAATATTAATGTACTGTAATATAAATAATTGTATACTATTAATATTAATATACTATAATATTAATAATTGTATACTATTAATATACTATAATATTAATAATTACATGCTATTAATAGTAATATTTATAATATTAATTAATATACTATAATATTAATATTATTAACTATTTGCATTTTGTAGAACTCTCTGAAATCGCTGAGCAGATATTCGACCGCATTTATCCGCGAATTTCAAGTCGAATATAAAATGATATAATATTGAAAATGATTGTCACATTTCAGTAAAATTTAGCATGAAATTGTACTATAACAATTTTCTATCTCGACAGTGCCATAATTATCAAAACTTTAACACAATTTCACCAAAATCTCAAGAAGTTCGAAATTTTGAGAATTTGAACACTTTGACAGAAATGTTGGCCAAATTGAAATTAAAATAACAATCTATCTTTGCATTCGTTAAAATATTACAGTCAGAATATTAACAAGAGCAATGATTTCTGACACATTAACAACAATTCGCGCATTCGATTTCTTCACATCCCCTAAACCGACGAATATAAAATTTAATTACAATAGAATTCAATAAAAACGAAGTCTGCAATTTTTTCAAATCGCAGTTTTGTATTCCACCAATCGATCTACTCAACGGAACTGCAAGTTTTTATTCGTTCCGTTCCGGAAAATATGCTTCGCGCACTCGCTTCCGGCCGGAGTGATTTCAACATTGATTTTGTATTACGTTTTCGTCATTACTTCGCGCGCGTTTCATTGTTCCAGCTAGGAAACGCGGTTTCCCGGCAGAGAGGAGAATTTTCGGAAATACCTTCCCGATATACCCGGACCGTTCCCATGAATCTGCCGCAGCGGCTAATATTTAGCTTGGAAATTGCCTCGTTGTCCGGCATCCGAAGAAAATTGATTGGTCATTTCGGCGGTGTTCCGGAAGCTGCATTGATTTCGAACGCGAAAGTGTTTCGCGCCGAGTGAAAAGAATTTCACGGCCGAGCCGACGCATATATGTATACATACGTGTAGCGGAGGGGGCGAGCTCGAAACGGTAGATGAAGCTTACAAATTGCTCTTAACGGTTCTCTGATCAACAACAATTTCAGTTTAATAGAACGTTATTACGTCGACGGTTACCGGACACGCAATTGCCCAATCGAGTTTCCAGTTGTCTGCTGATAAATTCTTAATAAAGGCTTTGCCGCGCCGGCGTCTACGCGTCATTGATAAATTGTATTTTCCGATGATTTCGTTGTACAATTCGAATGATCCATCGTTACTGTTCACGAAGCTTTCATTGTTCCGAATTATTTAGATTCGATACTTCGAATCCATCCATTTTAATGCGGTGTTGACATTTATTATATTTTTATGATATCAAAGTTTATAGGATGAAATATATACATTACAATTGTATAGAATATAATATATAATATAGTAAAAAATATGTGTAATATAATATATTATATTACAAATATTTTATTATAATTATATTATAAAATTATATTGAATATATAATATAATATATTATATTATATATTACATTATATATTATTATATATTATATATTATATTATATATTACGTATGCAATATAATTTAATATAATATATATTTATACATATATCTATATATAATATTATATTATATCTAATATAATATATTACATTATTATACATATGATATAATATATAATATATTATATTAATAGTAATAAAAAAATATATATATATTTATTCCATATATATTTCCACAAAAACTGCCTCGACCTACCAGAAAAGCGATTAAAATCCAGGAAGCGTAAATCAAGGTAGCCGCGAAAGAAAAAATCGCAGATCAAACGGTTAATTTCAGTAGCAAACGCTTTTCCATCGACACGGAATAATTGCAAGGAAGCAGCAAGAACCATGATGAGTTTATGGAAATTTCGCGGGAGAAGGAAATCTCGGGCGCAAAGGGGTTGAAATCGGACGGGGCGGCGGCGGCGGCGGCGGCGGGTCTCGCGAAAAAACGTGGAAAACGTTCGGATCCGTCGAGTGCTCTCGACCGAGTCCATTCTCCGGTTCGTTTCGCCCGTGTTTTTTCGTTAGGGTGCTCATTGTACACCTGTCTTCGGGCCGTCCGTTTGTTCGCCCCCTCGGTCACCCCCCGGCCGGACGAATAAATAGGTGGATAGACGCCGGTCGATCGACACCTCGCCCCCACGTGTCCCGTCATTTTTCCAATGTACACGCGAGGGAACGCTCTGTATTTCATTCGAGCAATTTAAAAAGGCTTGTTCGACGGGCAGCGACGACGCGGACACCAGGTGTCGCGACGTCGGACGGACATTGTCGGTACGCCGAAAACCAGCTGTGCACGCGGCAGAGATTATGCGACCGGTCTTCTCTCTCTCTCTCCTTCTCTTTCTCTTTTTTCCTCTTTTTTCCATTTTTCTCGTCTTTCCTCCGAGTTTTTGTCCTCCGCGCTGATATTCTTAATGACACCGGCGATCCCCGGAGATGACACAGTGCCGTCGTTAAAATCGCGCCGGCCGCTGCCAGAGGATTTCCCCGGGAACGCGGGATTTCGAGCCGCCTATTTATCGCGACCGGTCCCGAACGAACGGTCTTCGCCGAGATAACCGACGCGTGCCGTAAAACCCTCCGGCACAACTCTTGCATTACCACCTGTTCTTATTGCTCCGAGATTATTAGAAGATCGTCGACGTGAATTTCTACCAGGCGAGTATCGTTCCGGACGCTATTTTTGGCGTCGAGGCCGCCGAATTTACACTGGTTCGGTTATTTAATTGTTCGACTGCGAGCAGCGTAATTAATATTTTATATTGAGTAATTGCATTGATGTAAATAATTGAATTAGATTCAGTAATTAAATTAGATAATGTGTAGAAATTAAATGGGCAAGTCTGATGTTGCTGGCAATCGTTAGAAATTTTGGGAAGTTAAGGACAAAGTAAAAATCTGTCTTTGGATTTATTGAAATATTAGGGTGAACGTTTTAATAACACTAATGATCGCTGGCAACATCAGCCTTAATTAGATAATTATATTCGATCATTTAACTCAATTGAGAGAGAATTATATAATTTATTCCATTTATTCAACTCAATTTAATCACTCAATTTAATTCAATTATTTAATTCAATTTAATTACTCAATTTAATTCAATCATTCAACTCCGTTCAATTATTGAATTTAATTCAATCATTCAACTCGGTTCAATTACTGAATTTAATTCAATCATTCAACTCAATTTAATTCAATTATTTAACTCAATTTAATTACTTGATTTAATTCAATCATTCAACTCGGTTCAATTACTTAATTTAATTCAAACATTCAACTCAATTTAATTCAATTATTTAACTCAACTAAGTTACTCAATGTAATTTAATCATTCAACTCAATTTAACTACTTAATGTAATTCAATCATTCAACTCAATTCAATTACTTAATTCAATTATCCAACTCTCAATTTAATTAAACCATTTAATTTAACAACTCGTTAAAATAATAAGGAAACTACTGAAATATGAACCCGCGCGTTGCATCCAGCACCGAATAAAAATCACGGAGAACGAAGTACGATATCAGGCGCGTCGATCGGCGCGATTCAATCCGCGTCCGCGACAAATTAGCCGAGGTAGAAACCGGCTGCTGGAAATTCCTCGGCGAGGAATCGATGGCCAGCGAGCGCAGGTCGCACGAAAGTAATGCAGCACAATTTCCATGAAAGGCGTAAGATGGAAAGTTTCAGCGTGTCTCTTTGTGTCGCGAACTCGTCAAACGTCTCACCCCCCCGGGTCCTCTCGTTCACGCCGGCCTCCTCTCTTTCAGAATAGATAAACACAGTCGCCGGCCGCCCTGTCGCGAGAGGGATGAAACGGGGACGCGCTCCCTCTCGCCTCCGGTGACGGCTAGTAATTACGTAAACTGCGCGGATAACAAGACCGTGGCCGTAAAGAAGTTACTTTTTCTCTCTCGCCGGGAGTGCGAAGACTTCGTTAAAACGTTCCCCGGCAAACGGACTCGCGAACGGAGCGAAAGGATTGCGAGCATCCTGCGTCCGCCTTTCTTCGAGCTCGCTGGCTCGAGAGCTTCTTCGTCGCCCCGCGTCGCTACCACCTTCGCCATCGGTCGTGTTTTAATCGTCTGATGGAACAGGGGTGTTTTAAGAAGAATGGGAAAATGAAATGGATGTTTCAGTTTCTGTTTATTAGACCGCGGATTTTATGCATTTATCGTTGCATTATTATCAAGTTATTGCAATCATTAAAAGCAGTAAAACCATTTTAAATAATAACATAGTAATATAATAATATAATAATATAATAATATAATAATATGATAATATGATAATATGATAATATAATAATATGATAATATAATAATATAATAATATGATAATGTAATAATATAATAATATGATAATATAATAATATAATAATATGATAATATAATAATATAATAATATGATAATATGATAATAATATAATAATATAATATGTTTCTTCAATCAATGTTTATTTTGCAAGAAGATCTTACCCGAGAACGATAAGAGACAAATAAATTATGAATAATAATAGCAATAATAAAAGATGCGTACGAACAAGTTCCTAACTTCCATTAAAAATTGATCGAACAACTATCCGGCGCATCAACGTTTCGGAAATCTTATGCCGCTATAAATGTGCATAAGACCGGCAATTCGACCATTATAAACGAGAAGGGTCTCCTCTCCGTGTTATCGGTAGGGGTAAACGAATGGCTGTACCATTCAGAAAAGGTCAGTCGGCGAGTATCGCGTACTTTACGGCATCGTAAAGTCTTTTAACGATTGGCACGCAAAGGATCGACATTAGAGAGTGTCGTCGTGGAACGGGACCGAAAGGTGGGTCCTACAAAGCGATCCGGCTGAAAGGTGCGAAAGAGAGAGAGAGAGAGAGAGAGAGAGAGAGAGAAAGAGAGAGAGAGAGAGAGAGAGAAAGAGAGAGACAGAGAGAGAGAGAGAGACGACGGGACGTTGTTTTATTTCACTTTAGACGGCGTCCCGTTGTCCTCGAAATGTCGCTTTAATGTTGGTTTAATGATCCTTCGAGGAGCTTGCACTAAACGCTCGCTCACCCGAATCTTTCTTGCTTTCTTTTCCGAAAATCACGATGACAATACTCTTACCCGAAAACAAGAACGGTTCGCGCGTAAATCATACGAAACCTGGACGACCCCCTGCGTTACAAAATCAATCCCTATAAATTAAATGTGTGTGTCGCGATATTTAAGGACCGGACGATTCTACCTAAAAGAACGAGGCGGAAATTTGTCAAATAAAATATTCGAAGTAATGGAGAGTTTCTGTAAACCGTGTAAACTAATGTGTTTCTGTAAACTAATTTTTTCAGCAAATTTATTCAATTTTTGTGATACCTTTGTCATCGAATTTTTCTAGAAATTTGCCGTCTAATTTTTCTAGCGAATTTTCAATTTAGTCTGTCAGTCTAATTTGTTGTAATTTCTTCGATTTCTTAAAATTGATAGAAGAGGAAATTTTCAATATTTTAGTATGCATATTTCGCTATTAAAATTATTTATATTTCGCTATTAAAATAACTGTCCTAAATTTTCCAAATATATTTTGCTATTAAAACAGTTGTTCCAAATCTTCCAAATATATTTTGCTATTAAAATATTTGTCCAAATTTTCCAAATATATTTTGCTATTAAAATATCTGTCCTAATTTTCCAAATATATTTTGCTATTAAAATAGCTGTTCCAAATCTTCCAAATATCTTTTGCTATTAAAATAGCTGTTCCAAATCTTCTAAATATATTTTGCTATTAAAATATCTGCCCTAATTTCTCAAATATATTTCGCCACTAAAATATCTGCCCCAATTTCCCAAACATATTTCGCTACTAAAATATCTGCCCTAATTTCCCAAACGTATTTCGCCATCAATTTTTTCCGTTACAAATTTGACTTCCAATTCGGTATAGTGCCCGACACCGCGTCAAATCAAGCTGTGCAAATTTCGTGGTAGGGTTCTCGGTTTCTGGATCATTCACCGGGCCGCTATTTACTGGCAGTCTACAGAGAGCAGTGTTTACAAGGCTGGCATCACGAGATCCGCTCGTTCAACGGCGCGGCGCGGCGCGTTGATCGTTCCATCTTCTTGACAGACCGAGAGCTCGCCGTGGGTGCGACGTCTTGCTTCGGCTCGCGTGCAAACGGGCCCGACCAGCAGAGGAGGCCCGACAATAGGGACCGTCCCCGAAGAGAAATTTAATTGATTCACCACCACGGACGCGACGTTTCGTTTTTTTTTTAATTATGCCGGGGACACACTGTCGGGGGCCAAATCATTCTTGCTCGCGAACCGGAGAGGCTCTCGAGAGAAGAAAGTGAAACGGTCTCACCGAGCGAAGGGGTTATGCTCGGTCATTCGCACGAAAGCAACGCGCACCTTTCAGACGTTCTCAACGAAACGACCGAACACAAATCTGCGAAACTTTTGCATCGTTTTGCTGCAAGATTTGCGGAACGCGTCGGAAATGTTTTATCTGAAAAAAAGTCGTTCTCTTGATGATCGTTTTTTTTTCTGAGATTGATCCTCTTTCTTCAGAAATAATGATCCTGGTGTTTCAGAGGAAATTGAAGAATTTTTGAGGAAGATAAAAAAATAGAGAACTTGTGAAGAAAGTCTCTTAAGTAATATACTATAATATTAATATAATATGTTAAAATATATTATGTAATATACTGTATATATTATATTAATATAGTGAATTGAAATATATTATGCAATATACTGTATATATTATATTAATATAGTGAATTGAAATATATTATGCAATATACTATAATATATGTCATAATATATACTATGAAGTACCTGAAATATATTAATATTAATATTAACATAGTGTATTAATATAATATTAAAATAATTTATTAAAATATATTATGGAATATACTATAATATTAACATAATATGTTAAAATATATTATATAATATTAGTATAATATATTAAAATATATTATGCAATATACTATAATGTATACCATAATATATGCCACAATATACAATATTATATAATATACAGTATATTAAAATATAATATATTAAAATATATTAATACCAACACAGAAATATCTGTAGGAAAAAACTGAAAACATTAAAAATAATTTCAGGATGTTCCGACTATTGAAACAACTGATAAAATTTACATTCGCTACAATTTACCCGGAAAATATTGCTCGAAGCCGCGCAGTTCAACGAAACATCAATTACAAAAATGCACATCAACTGCCGCAACCGAATGCCACGGATTATTTTCATCGTAAAACTGAATCTACCGAAATCGTGCGAAACCCCATGGAACGTGACACGCGCGATGGCTGAAAGACGAACGCAACAATCACGGTAAAATCCCGGGAACGAGTGACTGGCGTAATCGTATTCCACTCGTTAGTCCGATCTAGTCGCGGATTGATTCCTCGTCGGCGCGCAGATTTCCCTATTAATTCGGCCGTGTTTGAAACGGCTCCCGGAATTTCCACGTGCCGGCACGTCGCGACGCGTCGCGTCACGCTTCGTCACCGACGACTAGATCCTCCCTCCGTTCCCCCCCGTAGCCCCCGTTCACCCTTTTATTTTTACCGTCTGACGTTAATGAGAATTGGCAAGGTGATAGCGGGAACGCGAGCGCAAGAGAGCGTTAGGTAACTAACGAGGCTGGTCACAATGCACAAAGGGTATTATTTCCCCGATAGGTTTGAATGGATCCGCCGAATCCCATTCACTCCTGTCCCACCTTTCCCTTCGTTGCGTGACCGTCGTCTCCCCCCGGTCAACCCCTCCGCGCCCCTCCCGACTCGATCTCTATGCGTGTCTCCCGGGCCGATTCGATCTATTATTTTCTCTTTGTTTATATCTTCATTTATCTGCTTACCTATCTGTCTGCTTCGCCGCTGGCTCCTACATTCTTCGCTCCGCGCCATGACCACCCCTGTCCACCCTACCCTTCTTTGATTGCTTTATTTATGGTCGCCGCTGTCGGAACACCTGTTCCTTGTAACTTCCGATTAGATTGTTGTATTCCTCCGTTTTGTTTCTACGGCGACATGTAGAGGAGACTTTTCGATGTTTAATGGGGGCGCTTAGAGGGTTGGTTTTTAACTTTCTGCAATTTTTGGACAATTTTTTATGGTTCTGTTCTATTGTTTTTTAGGAGTGTTCTTTTTTTACAGTTCTGGTCTATTGTCTCGTTCAACTGTTCTATTTTAAAGTTTTGGTTTGTTGTTTCGTTTTTAACTATTTCTTTATGAAATTCTGTTCTATTGTTTTGTACAATTGTTCTTTTTCTACAGTTTTGGTCTATTGTTTTGTTCAACTGTTCTATTTTAAAGTTTTGGTTTGTTGTTTCGTTTTTAACTATTTCTTTATGAAATTCTGTTCTATTGTTTTGTACAATTGTTCTTTTCTTTTACAGTTCTGGTCTATTGTTTTGTTCAACTGTTCTATTTTAAAGTTTTGGTTTATTGTCGTGTTTTTAACTATTTCTTTATAAAATTCTGTTCTATTGTTTTGTACAATTGTTCTTTTTTTACAGTTTTGGTCTATTGTTTTGTTCAACTGTTCTATTTTGAAGTTTTGGTTTATTGTCGTGTTTTTAACTATTTCTTTATAAAATTCTGTTCTATTGTTTTGTACAATTGTTTTTCCTTTTTACAGTTCTGGTCTATTGTTTCATTCAATTGTTTTACTTAAAAATTTTGCTCTATTGTTTACTTCACCTGTTTCTTTTTAAAATTACGATTTATTATTTCGTTCAACTGTTTTGTCTTTTCATAAATTCTGTTCTATTGTTTTGTTCAACTGTTCCGGTTCTTGTTTAGCTGATGTTTTATTCCGCCAGAAAATATTTAACCGTTATTAGAATACCGTTAACAATCGAAATTACAGTGTCAAATATTTATCGTACAAATAAATCCATTTCAAATATAATAAATATCGAAAATTCGTTGTGCAACATTTCCGAGGTTACAACAATTTCACGAGGATAGTTTATACCATTGATATTACTTAAATATTATAAAAACTAGCTTTCCAAGGGTTTCTCTCCGACTTGGAGAAAAAGATAAAAACGAAACTGCATATTTGCATAAAGGTCCCTCCACTCAATAATGCTCGTCTGTTCCGAGAGAGCTGACTAGGTATTTCCGGGCTTCGGCCCCGGTTTTAGACTCGTCGGGCTTCGTCGAGCGATTTCACGGGACCCGTGCACAGGATTACACTTGACACCGTGTGTAAAATTTGTTTTGGAATTAACCTCCCGCGCGAGCAGGATATGCTAAACTCGTCGAGATTAGTCTTTAAATATTCATCCAGGCTAACGCGATCCTTAAACCCTCGGAACTCGATTTTCTTCCCCGCAGATACCAAATCACTTGCGACGATTTATACGCGGCCGTCTAGATCGACGAAGCATCCCTGAATCATGCTGTTTCATTTATGCGATCATTTAGCGTCGCAGGCTTTCACAGGCTGGAGCGGATTTTTCCGCATAGTGCGCGCAGACTCGAGAAAAATGAAAGAACACGAATACAAAATACAAATTTTAATATTTCTTCTTTATATTATTATTAATAATATAAATATATAATCATTATAATCGATATAAATTATTATAATATAAATATATAATCTCTATATATTATTATATTCTTCGTTTATTCATCGCAAACAATTTTCTAGTCGTTGCAAGATATTTTTCGTTTATTCTACGATTCTTGTAGCATAATATACGAATATTAAAAATTGCACGAAGATCCACAGACTTAATGAAGCAATCGTAATTAAATTCTCTTTGTCAAATAAAAATTGCACGAAGCAGAAGCTAGAAATGGACACAGATTGATTTGACGATTTTATGCATTTAGGACAAAAATGATTAGATGAAATATAAAATTGTGAGGTCGTTAGAAGACTTAGGGGATGTTGTTACATTATTTTTAGCGGATTATAATCATTAAAAGAAGAGAGAGAGACTTTCATATTTAACTTACGTCTCTTACGATTAACTGAAATAATTTTTATTTTCCACAAAAGTCCATAAAAATGATCCATCGATCACAGTATCGTCTCGAGACAATGAGTAGACGGTGTTTAGGCTATTGAAGAATCCGCGATGCGTTCTACGCGACGAGGTACAGTAATTTCTCCCTAATTCGCGCTCAGATTGCGCAGAAAAATGGACTTATTATTTATATAATATTAAATTATATTATTTTATTAAGGTTAATATTATATTCTTCAATTTATATTATATTCTACATAAAGTTTTAATTTGTATAAACTCATATAATATTAATTTACATGATTTATATAATATATTATTTATACAACACTTATTATTCGATTATTCGAGCCTCGCGTCTCGATTCCACAGTCGCTGGCAACCGAATAACTATAAAAACGAGCCCAAATGACCCCATGGACCCCCATGAATTAAACTTAACCATGAATTTAACTTCTAAATTACGAGACATATTCGTGACTCTCCCTGTATTCATCAGCGACAAAGGGGGTGGCGATCGACGTAACAGCGAAAGAAATGATTCCTCAAACGTAGAACAAAGACGGCGTCGATCTCGGGTCATAGTTCGTGGCCGCAGTTCGCGCGGAAAAAAGGCTTTTTCCAGGAGCAGCGTTCTATCGATAAGCAAGCATCGAAGCTGGGTGGCGCGCGCGAGAGAGAATTCATTAGCAAGGAGCGCTCCGTATCGGCGTAATGGTGGTTGCGTCGCCGGAGGAGACGGAACAGAGGGGCGGCAACAAAACCGAGCAACGGTGGCCTGCCATAGGGGAGGGTCGGCGGACAATCGAAACCGAGATCGATAACTCATCGTGCCGCGTCTGGCGGCATCCGATCGCCCACGCTTCCCACCCTCGTCTCCCTCTCTCTCTCTCTCTCCCGCGTCCTCTCGGCCTCTCTGTGCTCCGACCACCCCTGCGTGTCAATCACGCGACGTCAACGACGATCCCCGAATCGACGTCGTCGGAATGCCGGTTAATGACGCGGCCTTTTCTTCTATCGTCCCTGGGAACCGATCCAGTTGCGAGCCCGCGTCGACCATCGTCGACAAACGAACTCAACTTCCAATCGGGTGTCCAGGTAACAGCAGTTTCTCCCTAATTCGCAATTCTCCCTGATCATTTTTTTCTTCTTAACCCCTTCGCGACGAAAGGGCGATTGTCGCATTTAATTAGCGGTTGCTTTCGGTACGAAACGCAATTTGCAAATTGCGCAATGCGATTGATACGATTTGCTAAATTTGTTGCCAGCGCGCGACGTGCAGACAGTGGAAAAAATGAAGCGATGTGGAAAATAGGAAAAAATAGGGCGTAGAAAATAGGACGCGTGATATACAGGGCGGATCGCGCGACTCGTGCGACTCTTGAAAATTCCAAAATACGCGTCGCGCGGCGAGATTTTGTGTACAAAAGATGATGCATGGTTTGAAGGGGCGCATTATGTAGTGCATTTAGTTTTTTATAGGTGCAGGCGTTTCGGAGATTTGAAGATCAACTTTGTTTGTTTTTTTTCAAAATAGATTACTGTATCTTTTTATATCAAGATATGGAAGAACATCGAATTCCGAGTAAAAAGGTATTGACCTTTATTATCCCTAAAGCTAATGTTCATCTTTGCTTCAGAATCGAAAGCAATTGCTTCGCAGAATATCATAATTAGCACATCATTTTGCACAGTAATTTTATTTCATAATTTTGTGTTATTTTAGTTGACACTTTGTTACGATAAGCAAATAAATAAAAGACATTGCATAAAAAGCCTAACCATATAATTTGCATCATATCGCATTGGGATAAATATTTATCTTTCTTATGTTATTTATTTATTTTTTGCGTCCAAACAAACTAAAATCTCACTAAAACGAATTACTAACATTTAGTTTCCATGTATTTTATGAACTCGCATCTACCGTTGAACGCATAAAGAACCGCCGCCTAATAGCGGCGCTCATAAATTCATAAACCGGGGCGCACAAGAAAAAAATATGTGCATTAAACCGTGAGTAAAAATTACGAAGACAGCACGCAGAGAAGGAGCCGCTGGAAATAAGCTTGGAAAAGAAAATACAGCCGATACCTGATAACAAAAAAATATGTGGAACAAAGTTTCGTACAAAACATCGACGACAAAAGTGTTCCGAAACAATCGAAAATAAATCGGAATCTCTCGCGGTTTCATCGCAGCGTTTGCGCTTCGAGCACGGCGTCTCCTTCGCCGTGAATGACCGTCCGCGCACAATTAACGGGTTATTTGTATTCCCCCGGTGTCGATTTATTTATTAATCTCGTGCGCGGCGTAATTAAAATGTGTACCGTTCGCCGGGGATCGTAGCTTTCCGCCCGATAAAATTCATATTTTACGCGTGTAATTGGATCGTTTAATTACGTTAATAAATAACCGGCCGGGGGATTTCAGTGGCTGACACTCGAAAATGTCCACGCACGCGAAAACCCCGGCGCGGCGCGGCGCGGCTCGGCTCGGCTGCCGGCGAAACGGATCGCCGTTCGTGTAAATACCCGCGAAATGATTTAGCGATATTACCGACAGCATTTACGCAGCTAATCAATTTCGATTCACTTCCTCGCTTTCTTCCGTTCCCGCGTTCGTTCGTTTCTTTCGCCCTAACCGGGCCGCCGCCGACGCCGACGCGTTTCCCGCTAATGAATCCCCTGGCAACGATCAGATATAGCCGACGTCGATGCCGGCAATTAATGGTTTCATGCACTTTTCTACCTGCACACGCCAACGATCAAGAGTTTCTGGCACACCCAGCTCGCCTAAAGGGGTAAGCCCAGGTATTACCGCGGGACTCTCGACGAAGGCGAACTTTGACAGAGAAAATGAGACCTTTTCCGTCGATAAATCGACAACACGAGCTGTGTCTATTATTCTTTAACTTTAGAAAAGAATTGGATCTTGACGGTTCCGCGTGGCAATGCGCGCAGCTAATTTTATTGCTCGGTAGGTTCGGCATTGAAAGATTGCAGTTGCTGGTTGAATTATGCAGGCGTTGTTACTTTCAACGAGAACTGCTCGATGAAATCGTGAACGGAGAAGTTCGTTCACTGTCCGACTAATTAGGAAATCTACCACTGGATATCTGCGTATACGAGAGATTGGGAAAAAGTGGGGCTAATTTGACTGCGATGCGAACCATTGTATTTATTTATTTATTTAGTCGGACCGTTATATTTATTTAGTCGTATCAAAGTACGTGTAAATTGTAAAATTTCTGGAAATATATCGTACATACAGAGTGTCCAAAAAGTGTCTCGTGATCCGAATGTGGCGGGTTCCTCGGGTCATTTGAAGCAACTTTTTCCTTTACAAAAATTTTCTCCGAGGCACCGTTAACGAGTTATTAACGAAAGACAGTAACCAATGAGTGGCGAGCTCGGCTGGCGCGAGGTGACCGAGCCAATGAGCGGAACTGGGCTTCGTGCGCTGGTTGGCTGGGCCGCCTCGCGTCAGCCGTACTCGATTCTTATTGGTCACTGTTTTTCGTTAATAACTCGTTAACGGTGCCTCGGAGAACATTTTTGTAAAGGAAGAAGTTGCATCAAATAATCCGAGGAACCCGCGATTTCCTGATTGCGGGACATTTTCGGGACACCCTGTATTTATTATTGATTTATTATATCTCGGTAATATTATATCAATATATCTCGGTAATAATTGTATAATTACTTTCGCATAAAATGATCGACACCGGCGTCAAAGCGAATGAAAACTATCAGACTTCGAGCGATCTGTTAAGTATCATGCTCGCGATGGCTTTAATTCCCGTAGAGTTCGAGTGGGGCGCGAGCCGTTCGAACGTCATTAAATCGCGCAACCTCTCGAAATTTTCCTACCGTAAATCGTAACAAACGCGCGCGCGCGCATTTTGCCCCGCAACAGAGCGTTCTCGAGCGTATTTTCGAGGGGCCGCGGCGCGGCGTTCCCGCAAATCCGTTCGAAAGCATTCGCCGGATCGCGAATCGAGCCGCCTACTTCGCGTCGAATGATTAATCGCGGATTATTCTACGATCCGAGGAGATCCTCTCGATTAGTTGAAATTCTACTAATTACTCATTTGCATAGCAAATGCACTGCTCGCGTGGCCCGCGGGAATTAACGTGGCTCCCCGGGAGGAGCGAGACCCCGAAGGATTTAGCCGGCACGGAGATTGACAATCGTGGATAGCCGGAATTCTTTTTTTTTCGACTCCCTCCCCGATGAAATTGGAAGAAGATTTCGAGGATCAGAGGAATCGGATTAACGGCCGCATCGAATTTCTTTAATGCCGCCATGCCGAGGATCGCGGGACCTTTCAATTACGCTGCCGACGGTTTATTAAAGCGTGCCGGACAAGGAATCATCGATCCTTGTGCTCTCTTTTTCGGGGCAGGTCGGTGGCCATAATAATCGTGCAAATATTAATTGAAATCTGTTCAAACGTTATTTCAGATCTGTTATCATATGTTATTTTTAAATCTGTCCGAATGCCATTTTAAATCTGTGGAAATATTATTTTAGATCTGTCCAAATATGTATTATTTTTAAACTGTTCAAGTATGACTTAAAAATCTGTCCGAATATAATTTTTAATCTGGCCAAATGTTATTTTAGATCTGTTCAAATATGTATTATTTTAAATCTGTCCAAAAATGAGTTCAAAATCCGGCCAAATATAACTTTAAATCTGGTCAAATGTTATTTCAAATCTTTCTAAGTATTACAGTATTTAAAAGAACGTTTAAAAAATGCTCACACTTAATATAATCTACTAAGAAATTATTTTTGAATTTTTCCATAACCTTAACATATATGTATATATTATCCTTGAAACATTTTTCCTCGAAATTGTTCGGCTTGCACAAAATAGCAACCCGTATCCTTAACGTTCACTAGACAATTATTTCAACAACGTTCAACTCGCAAATATTTCATCCTCGAATGCGATGCAATATACGAGACAAGGAACGAAACAAGTAAAAAAAAACGAAAGATTAGATCACTTACGTTAGAAGAGTAAGGAAACGCTGCACCAATAAACACAGCTACGTACCTGAAAATCAAAGAAAGAGACGTTCGTGAATTTGTGGGATACACCTGTTTTAATAACAATGCACGAATCTAGCGGCCCTGAAAAGCTAGTTCAAGGGCCCCACAATGGGCGCTTCACGCAGGACTGGCAAACGTGGTGATCCGGGGATTAATCGGTAAAAATTAGTCGAGACGTTGAACGCAGAAGGAAGAAGAGAAAACGCGACGGAGGGTTCGGCGGCGCGAAACCGCAGCGAAAACCGTCCCGTCGTAGCATCGAAATAAATCCTTGGCCGGCATTGTTCCCATTTTTCCCGGGAATCGACGGAGTCGCCTTTTCATCGTGTACCCTCGACGTGGCCGGGGTCTTCTCGGAATTGTTAAGCGGCTACGTTAACGGTGGGCGTCGACTTTCGAGGCCGGCTACGGTGGACGTATGCATTAACAACTACAGGAGGGAGATCCTGAAAGGACGAAGGAAGAAGACGCGGAGCGGACGACGAAAGGGGAAGCCGAGGAGAAAGAAAGAGGGAGGGAGAGGGAGAAAGAGAGGGAGAGGGATGGAGAAAGAGAAAGAGAGTGAGAGAGAGCGAGCGAAAGAGTATAACAGAGCGAGAGAGAGCGAGCGAAAGAGTGTAACAGAGTGAGAGAGAGAGAGAGAGAGAGAGAGAGTGAAGAGAGTGAGAGTGAGAGAGAGCAAGTGAGTGACGGAGAGAAAGAGAGAAAGAGAGAGAGAGAGAGAGTTAGAGCGAGGAAGAGAGAGAGGAGATTCCAGACAGGGTTAAAGTCCCCGGGCCAGGAAACTCCGAGAGGGCAGTGCCGTAACCACGGCTTGATAAATTACAGTATTTTTCGATAGCCCGCAGGAAAAAGAAGCCCGGCGTCGAATATGAGCGGCGCGCCTAATGGAATCCGATGGATTACAGCCGCGTAGAGAGGAACGATTTCTCTCGGAGCGTCCGGCCGGGCTCTGGTATTTCTTTTTATCGAGTATAATCTCAATTTGGCAAGGATCTAACGCTCGCCGCGATTCCTTTTCCCGTCGTTTTATCATCTTCTTCTCTTTCTCCTTCTCTTCCTCTCTGTTTGCTTCTCCAGCGGGCAACGATTACGGTTCCGCTCTTTAATGAACGAGGAGGAGGCCAGTGTTTGCCGTTTTCAAAGGGTAAAAGGAAATCGGCGGTCGGTCTTCGAGTCCCTTTTCTTTTTTCGGTTAAATGCCCGAGAATATTATATTCTTGCAATATTATCCGTGAGGCAGAGGTGAACCGAGACTTTCCGTCCGGTGTATCAATGGAAATGTTAACTGCAATGAACGTTTACGTGGCTCGTTGTACCACTGGTCAAAAGTAGTCGAACGCCTTTTAAAATGAAGTAACTACTTTGTAAG
This sequence comes from Megalopta genalis, assembly GCF_051020955.1. Taxonomy (NCBI): domain Eukaryota; kingdom Metazoa; phylum Arthropoda; class Insecta; order Hymenoptera; family Halictidae; genus Megalopta; species Megalopta genalis. The sequence goes on along the minus strand of NC_135017.1, from coordinate 20,661,894 downwards.
TGGACTTGAAGTTTTGGTTTATTGTTAAAGTGCTTCATGGTCGATGTTCGAAGGAATTTTTGTTCGAGTGAATCCTTGTTCGAATGAATTTCTATTCAAATGAATTCTTTTATTCGAATTAATTCTTATTCGAATGAGTTCTTGTATTCGAATTAATTCCTATTCGAATGACTTCTTCGATTCGAATGAATTATTGTATTCGAATGAATTCTTATATTTGAATTAATTCATATTCGAATGAATTCTTGTATTCGAATTAATTCGTATTCGAATGAATTCATATTCGAATTAATACTTATTCAAATATATATATATAATAATTTATATATATATTTATATATATATATATATTTATATTTATATATATATATATATATATATATATATATATATATATATATAAAATCCTCTTCGAATGAATTCTTATTCAAATGAAATCCTCTTCGAGAATACATTTACATTCAATTGTACACTTATTCGACAATGTCCACTGAACTTGAATTCCTTAATCTCAACCCTTTACCATCCTTTGTTATCCGAATAAAATTTTGTATACCCTTCGACCTCCGCACTTCTCCATTTTCATTTACAAAACACACATACACGGTGTCCCGAAAATCGTGGTACAAGTAAAAATGTGTTAATTCCTCCCGATCTATTCGCTGGCACGCGTCCTTGGCCTTTCAAGATCGATGCTCCAAAAAACGTCGCCGAGCCTCCTCTCTGCGACATCGTCCGACCGAGCCTTGGGCATCGTCAGACGGGTGTTCGATCAAGGATCGGTGGAATCCGCGAAAGAAAGGGTGGGGTCGAGAGCCGATGTCACGACCTACTGGAAGAATCCCGAAGAAGACAGAAGCGGCGGCGAACTATTAGGGCAACGCATCCCGCGATTCCCTTATCCGCGAAGGGATCTCCGTTCCCGTTGGTCCCCCGGTTAGGGTGGCGCTGGTGGTATTGTTCGACCTTGTCGACGCCGATGATGGCGAGCCTTATCTCGGTGGTCGCGCGTGACTGGTCCTTGACAGAAGACACGACGTCTAGGGCCGGGGGAAGGGGGAGGGGAAGAGGCGACGAGGGAAAGGGTCTGGTGCCTTTGCAGCCTCTGGAAAGTCTGACACGGCGTACTCAGACCGAAACGCAGAAACGGTGCAGATAACGAAGAGAGAAGAGCCACTGGGAAAAAGGAGAGATTGCGGAGATAGCGGCCGGAAGAGAAAGGTCAGAGAGCACGGAGCGGAACGCGACTCGCGGGGCGAGATATCGCGGCGATTCCATAGTTTCCAGTCAGGAGGGAAATGATGTGGGATTAACTATGATCTGTCGGCTGACGCGATCCTTTTGCAAGCATCGGCTTCGATCATGCTACGGAATTAGTTTCGTCGTGCTTATCGCTGCATTGTTTTGGAACAATAAATTTATATCGTTTTATAAGAATATAGGGACTGGATTGAAAGTGTAATTGTTGCACGAATCGCAATATTTAATTATATACATATATATTATATTATACATGTTAATTAATGATATAATATACATTCATTTAATACTTTAATAATATATATTATACATATTAATAAATAATATAATATAAGTTAATTTAATATTTTACTAATATATTATGTATATTAATTAATAATATAATATCTACTATTTTAATATTTTAATAGTATATTAAGATTTCATATAATTTCTCACACATTTATACGTGAGCGCGTGTGAAGTTATATGAAATATATGTGTGAAATATACAAAATGGAAATACCGTAAGTCAGAAAAACGATTTTGAATTCGGAGTTAAAATGGTTTCGAGGCGAGGCATTCAAATTAGGCGGGAATAGGGGTACCATTATCGCCAGCGCATATTCGCGTTCATTATCAGCGCATAAAATCCGCAGTGCAGCTGCTGCAATTCTATAATAATGATGATACCGAGCAGCTGTCGCAGCATTACATAACTAAGCCGTGGATGTCGATGAAAATTTTCATTTTCGCGGGCGCGTTGCAAAATTTCGTTTCGTGTAAGCGCGGCTAACGACCCGAGCGCATATTCATTTTAGTACCTTCCTATTTTTCCCCCTTTTTTCAAAAATCACAAAGTGCGAACACATTCGCTAAATATACAGTTAATTAGATTTTTACCGAATAGCAGTTGTTTAATGATTCAGCTTCGACGACATTTCATATTCGCATTTCTCCTCTTCGAAAATACGACAGGGATGATTCGAGATTTGAGGTTATGTAGGTCTGTCCTGTGATAAAAAGCACAGTGACTAACGCGTCCAGTGGGAAATACGTTCATCAGTCACCGTGCACGGTAAATAAACAACCAAAATTGTAACTAAAGCCAAAAATACGAATAAATTACCAAAAAATTACAAATAAATTACAGAACACAAATAAATTGAGATATCACACTTTTTATTAGATTTATTTTACTGAACATCGATCTACATTCGTTCAGTAGTTTCTTAAGCTTCCTCAATTACACAAAATCCCGCGAGATCAGTATATCGAAAAATTGAATGAAATTAATCACAATATTCCAAGAACTTCCGCCATTTAAACGTTTAATAATTTGCGCACAAACAAACAGCCCACTGAATCAAAACACAAAAAAATTCGACGCATCTTCCACGAAAAATATATAAAAATATACGATCAATTACACTCGAAACTAAACAAAGGGCACAGTAAACTGGCCCCGCTACCCGCTCGATAGACTCCGTCAAAAATCAACGTCGGATGCGACGACGTTTCCCGAAATCAGAAATCGTCCTCGCCATTAGGCGCAACAGATAAGAAAAGTGCGGCGTAGACCCGGGCGGGCGGGGAGAAGGGGGATGAAAGGGTGCGCGAGCGAAAGGAGAAGTCGCGCGAAGTAGACCGAGCAGCGGGGGTGGGAAAAAAATGTAGAAACTGTCGGATCGCGTCAGATAAGGAGCAGCGAAGGATGAGACACGATAGAAAGCGGATCCCATGACGAGATGAGGGCAGAGGGGCGAGGGACGGTGCGGATGAGAGACGGGGAGAGCCGAGAGGGTAGAACGTCGTCCGATAACGGTTCTCGTCTCGCCGACAACCGGCGCCGGTCGCGCGCCGTATAGAACACCCTCGCGCCTCGTTGCCAGCCTGAATGCACCGATGGGACGCTGCGACTGCAATTTCCACCTTCGGCTGCCGGGCTGGTCCGGCGCTCGATGCAGCAGAGGACTCCGTGTCTTCTGAATGCCGATCCAGATAGCCCATTCCCGGCGTCCGGCGTGCGCGATTCGTTACGCGATTGACGTCCCAAGCGATACAGTCGATATATCCGCGTCCCTCCGCCCCATTCGGAAACGGGGACGGGGCATCCAGACGATAAACAATAACACCGGCGGGTATTGGTTCGAGAGATTGCATAGGAACGGTCGCAAGGTTATCGCTCCGGTGTGGCCGGAGCCGCGTTTTTTCTTCTCGATTTTTCGGGGCCGGGCCCGCGGCCGCGGGGCGACTGACATAATCGAGTGTAAATTGATGGATGACGTCTACGCTTCGTAAAACTGCCGTGGAAATTGATCCACGGTCATCGTGGAACGTTAGGCTCGTTCGAATCGCGATGCTGGTAATCGCGACAATTTCGCAAACTGTGACAATTTTTCCCTAATTCGCACTCGGATTGCGCGCAGAGATGGACGATTTGGGGAGGGGATACGATTATTCGGGCCCTGCGGTTCGTTTTTATAGTTGTCGACTGTCAACGGCTGAAGAAAGGAGAAAGCAAAGTTATCAAGTCGTCCTCTTTTTGTGTGCAATTCGGATTGCGCTCGGGCGCGAATTTGGGAGAAATCACTGCACATTTCCGGGAATAATTGTCGGACGAGTTGAGATTCTCTTCTTTTAAACTTCCTTCCGATTTTGGGCAAATTTATTGAGCAAAATTATATTGAACAAATAACTTAAAAACGTATCTCCGCGATCAGAATAATCGCAAAAAATCAATAAATCGACAAGATCATTTCGCGAAAGTTCCGTGAACCTAGTATTAAATAAAATAATCTAATCTCCTATTTTTATAAGGTTAATTCCGCTTGAAAATAAACTAGGAGCACAATAACAATAGTTATTACTACTAGTAACAATAATAATTATTATTACAATTATTATAATTATCAAAAATATTCAGTCATCCGGACGGATATAATGCATTAAAAATTGCTGCGAAAAAGATCGTCAATATTCGTCGAAAAAACCGAGCAAAAACCGTAAAATAAATTTCCCTCGTCGTGAAAAGCTCGAAGCGGGATCCTCGCCGACTCGAAGAAGCAAAAATTGCCTCTCGCGTTGCAATAACAGCGGCTCCCTCGAGCTTCCTTCGCAAACCTTTCGGCTGAAAGCTGATCCAGCCACGCGCGAGTCCACGCCGGAAGTCCCCCCCGGACCCTTTCGCCGGCGTTGTCGGGGCATAAAGCGTTAAGCGGAGCCTAAAAGAATTCATTTTGCGAGAGACCGATGATGCCGAACGTCCCGACGCGACGCCGCGACGCCTGGACGTCGAAGTAGCCAATTAAAATCTCTTTGGAGGCTTTTTTAGGCACCGCGTCACGGCGTCAAGGAGGGGCGGGCTAATGAATTCTGGCAGAGGGTGTTGGGACGTAAAGCCGGTTTCCACCGTAAATGCTTGGGACCAGACATCGAACCATGAGAAAGCGGGGGAGGAGGAGGAGGAGGTGGCTGGTGGCCGGGGGGTGGGCGGCCGCTGCGGGGCGGAGTGGCGGATAGGTGCTGGGTACAGGGATTCCTGGTGTACGGTGCACCCGGCAGACAGGATCGATGCTTCCTGTCTGCTCGAGAGCCTTTAAGCAACCAGTCATTCACTGGCTACGCCTTTGTTCGACCAATCAGCTGGAAATTCTGGCACTTGCGTTTCAAGGTTGGCAATCGTCCGCCGGATCATCGAGGCCGAGTTCCCGTTTGCATGGGACAAACACGGTGGGGAGGGTGGCGGAGCCAGTTACCGTGTTCCTAGTTTATTTCCAAGCGGAATTAACCTTATATTTATCGAATAAAAATTGTTTTATTTAACACTGAGTTCTATTTAAGGTCTGTTTAACATTAAAAGTTCACGGGACCTTTTCGAAACGAGTTTGTCATTTTATCGTTTACGATTGTTCCGATTGCGGAGATGCATTTGTGAGTTATTTATACAATATAGTTGTTAAAAATCAGAATAAATGTTTTATATATACCTTTATAAATTAATATGAAATAGCAAGTAATCGTTTTTCGTGTCAAAATTAATCATGTAGGAGACAGAAGTCCTTGAAACGCAATAATAATTTTTTTATGGCTTTTACAGATTTTTTTACAGTTTCATAGTTGAATGAATTTCTATTGAGAGCGATTTTGATAGTAATTTTGTAGGTTGAGTATATTTTTAATATAATCGATGCAAATTATTTAATGTTACCATTATTTATCTAAATTCTCTTAGGCGGAAAGCCATTGAGGATTATTTCGATTGGTTCATAATTAGGAATAACGCTAATTGAATACAAATCACGATGCTAATATAGCGGCGTGGTATTATTCGCAATGAAGAAATTTTTAAAAAATCTGCATCGATTAAATTAAAAATCTTTAATTTTTTAATCTATTAATTTTTAGAACTCGATACGGTTTTACCGTTCAATTCATTTCTATCCACAATTATTGCGATCGATTGTACGGTCGCGTTCACAATTGCCGGTCGCGATCGATGAAACGATTTCAGCCGGAGCTACGCGCAGTTCGTCGATCATTAGACGGTCGATTATAGTCCCGCGGCGGCGATAATCAGGAATTCCTGGAGGCGAGAAAGGTTCCCTGTTTCGATGAGACAGCGAGGCTGTTTAACAAGGACATCGGAGGATCGGGAAAAGGGCGTCGATGAGGACGAAGGGTGGTAGGTCGCCGGTCGGGAACGGAGCTGCGAAACTGGAGTGTGGGGGGAGTCGGGAGGGGGGTTGATTTATGGAAATTCGGCGGGCCCCGGCTGAAAGCACGCGGCGGCTTGTTGCGAGAAAAGAACCGGGGGATGGAAAAACATCGGCGGAATGAGAGAGCCGATGCGAGAGAGCCGAACTTTGATCTCTCCTATCTCGAGGGCAGAACAAGGCGCGAACGCGCCTCCCCGCTATTGTTACACGCGCGGCTTGTTGATACACTTTCATCGAAGATTATCTGCATTCGAAACAGGCCGCCGGAGAGATCAAAGGTATCGTTGTCTTTCGGAATCTGTTAGGCTAAGTGGATCCTATTACTTGCTTTAATGAACGAGATGCGAAAACGCGGGGTTGTGGCTGCGTTTGGTCCGGACGCCGGACAATTTCGGGACTTGTCTCGAAAGAGACAAATTCATAATTTTATAATATGTATTGTTACGTTAAATGCATTAATCGAGATGAAGATGTGTTATTTTTATCGTAGAGATTATTAATATTTTGATTCAGTATATTTATAATATATATTATATATATTATAATACTTATTTTTATAAATGATATATATATTATATGTATATATAATTATAAAAATAAATATTATAATATTATAATATAATAATATAATATATTAATATATGATAATTATATTAATATTATATAATATATTTATTATATTATAATATATTATTATATTTATTATAATATATAATATATTTATTATATTATAATATATTAATATATTATATATTATAATATTGTAATTATGTGATACATAAAATTTATTGTATTACGTAATAATACAATTTACGTAACAAATAAAATTGGTTAAATACAACGACAGATTAAGAGATAATACGCGGTCGTATGAAATCATATTTTGATCGATACCGTGCAACAGATAAATCACTGATCTTCCCGGCATCGTCTGCTGGTTAAGGACGCTACAACGTCAATTAGAACATAATGGAGCCTCTTCTGGCCCCTTTGGTAGTCGCACCTTTGTGACAGATCACGATGACGCGGGCCCGCGCGTCTACTAAAAGTGTCTAGAGAGCCTGTACGTGTCTCCATAAATGTTAATTAACAATGATTACGGGGGCACCCTTCCTGTTTAACGTTCCTGCCAACTACCGTCCGGCCTCTAGATGTTATTGGTACCAGGCCACGGTGTGTCTGACGCCTGCTAGTACAGCTTCTACGTCAGCGCGTAGACCGGTAACAATGAGAAATTGCGTAAAATTCTGACAGCCGGCCGTAAACGACATTTGTCATCTGCGCGCGTTACGACCGACGCTCTCTTTCTCTCTCTCTCTCTCTCTCTCTCTCTCTCTCTCTCACTCTCTCTCTATTCTTCCGTCTTCGAAATTAACGCGTTACGCGAATCCCAAATATTGCAATACGTTTACTTTTCGACGTTCGAAATGTATTCGCGCTGATTGTGCAAACCGTTAGGCAAACGCCGAATAAAAGTTGAATTTCCCGAGCTGCGATGAAAGTTTGTTTACGAAGAGAGAAAAGGAATTTTTATGTTTTGTGCGAATTAGTGTCTGCAGCTTAATGATTGCTGAATGGACAAGTTAATCGATTTTTTAAAAGCGATTTTCTAATAACAGTCCTCTAATGGTTATTTTTGAAAATAAAGTTAAATAAATATTTAGTGCTGATCGTTAATATTTATATAATATTATTTATAATACACGTTTATATAATATTCAATATTACATTTATAATACAATATTATGTAATAATTGCTTTCAGAATTGTATGACAATGATCACCGAAAAAAGGTAAGATAAAAATAATATGAAAATCGCCGCTCTGTTTAATATGGAATTGAGGAGTCAATGAAGACGAACTTGTAGCTTGAAACGAATTTAAAAAATATTGTCAATTAAAATCGATAGCGAAGAAATATGAATTCAAACATGAATTCAAGTATGAATTCAAACATGAATTCAAATATGAACTCAAACATGAATTCAAATATAAATTCAAACATGAACTCAAACATGAACTCAAATATGAATTCAACATGAACTCAAACATGAATTCAAATATAAATTCAAACGTGGATTCAAGCAAACATGAATTCAAATATGAACACAAATACGAACTACGAATATAAATCAAAAATATGGAAACAAACATGCATTACTGCACGCACGCTAAATATAGAATCGCCTCTCCGTTCGGACGATCCGTAAGTGGAAATTAGGTTTAACGAACGGTTTAATCAAAGGACTAATCTCCAGATGTTCAGGAGACTTCCGTTTCCCGACGGTGCAATTCAGTTCGACGAGATTGCGACCAGACGAGACGGGCCCTGGCAAGAATCCGTGGAACAAGTGAACGAGCAACTCCTCCTCGGCGAAAGTTCTGTTACGAAATCAATTAGCAAGATTACAAGACGCGCGCCGTCCAGCGCGCGCGCGGTCCACGGCGTGCGGGGAGCAACAGGAGTAGCAAACGCCTATGACTAATCTGGTACAATGGTTGTCCGGTATAAATAAACGAAGGGGAGAGCCGGTGTCGCTCGGAACGAGCCGGTCGATTACGATCAGCGCCGGGTAACTCGAGAATTCCAGAGAAAACGGCTGTTAAATACGACGCGTAACAGGTTCCGCGATGTCCTGCGTCGCCTCGTCTCGCCTCGCATAAGCGGCTCACCGCGGTTCTCCCGATACCTCCGTTCGTGCAGCAGAAAATCGTCCGTACAGCCGGCCGGCCGGCCGCCGTTCGTTTCAGATCCGAGAGATATTATAATTAAACTGGCCCGATATCTCAGTCGAACATGCCGAGCGCGCATCGTCGCGTTAAACGTTATTATATTCGGAATAAATCTCGCGTCCCATCCGATCCAGCGATCGCGATATCTTCGCCAACGTAATCCTGCACCGTGACGAACGATTTATGCGCTCCGTTCAAAATTGAAATTTAGTGCTCCATTTTCCTCCCCGGCCGCCGTGTCTCCTCCGCTCCGCTGGAAACGACGCGGCGACGATAATCAGTTCTCCGAGGGACATTTCCTTCGAAGGATTTCGATCGCGACCCCCGAGATCCCAGGAGAGATCGCCGGTTAATCGCTCGCAAGGTGCGAAGAGATCCCTGGAGTCACTCGGCTATCGATCGTACCATTGACCCCGGCACAACCTTTCTTGACCACCTTTCACCCGTGTATTTTTGTACATCTTGCGCAGCGATCGTTCGCCGCGACGGCACAGCGTTGATTAAAAATTCTCGCCGAAAACTCGCGCAGAGCCGGGATGGGACGGAATTTGTGGAATGAGCTTCTTCTCAAGAATTTTATACAATGAATTATCTATCATGAATCACTTCATTATTCAGAGAAATAATATAATAATATATAATAATAAATTCTATTATTTCTATTATTATATATTATTATATATTATATTATATTATATATATTATATTATATATATTATATTATTTCTCTATAATAGAATAAATTCTATTATTTCTTTATCTCATTTCTATTCTATTTCTATTCTATTATTAGAATAGAATAAATTCTATTATTTCTATTATTATATTATTATTTATTATTATATATCATTATATTATTTCTCTATAATAGAATAAATTCTATTATTTCTTTATCTCATTTCGCTATTCCATCTCATCGTTATTCATTTTATTATGAATTATTTCGTCGACCGCCCCGAGCTTCTATTTAAAAAAGAGCCGCGATTTCCGAAAGATCGCGACGATCGGCATTCTCAGATCCGCCGGTCTCAATTCCGAGCTAACATTTCCGACCGAAATTACTGTATTTTCGAGAGCGGAGCATTTCGAAATTCGCTGCGAACGGCACCCGGACTCTCGCCGGTCGGCAGGCACGGCCCGTAATTAGTCGACCCTTTGAGGTTTCGGACCCTCTTTCGAGCATCGATATTAGTAGTATAGAGCACCGAGAATCGGCGAGCAGCAGCAGCAGCCCCCTTTGCGCACGGGGGTCGAAAACCCCGTGTAGGGTCGCGGCCGGGAGGATTGAAACAACGCGGCCGAGTTTGTTGCCGCCGCGTGCCTCGCCGAAAACCGTACCGAAGTTGACAAACTATTATTGGTATAATCGAATGTAGCTACGGGAACGGATTCCCGGAACGGCCGGCCCACTCTCTCTCTCTCTCTCTCTCTCTCTCTCTCGGCTTCCTAATATGTGTATATCGTTCTCGGACGAATTACGAATTACTTCGGCAACTCCGACACGAACCTGAGATGCCTGAAATATTTATCTCGTTGCTGACGAAGTTCGTGACACTGAGATAATCGTGGCCGAAGAACGTGGTCGATTTTGCGAATTTTAATTCTGCGGAGGGTGATTCGCAAACGTGGAAAGAAAGTTCTTTTAGTTTTTATATTTAAAGTAAGTATAATAAACTGTTCTTTTAATTGGATTTAATAGGATTTTTTTAGTAGGGCGTAATAGGATTTAATAGGATTTTTAATAGAATTTAATAGGATTTAATGGGATTTTTAATAGAATTTAATAGGATTTTTAATAGGATTTAATAGGATTTTTAATAGAATTTAATAGGATTTTTAATAGAATTTAATATGATTTGTAATAGAATTTAATAGGGTTTTAATAGGATTAATTGAATATTCTTGTACTGTCATAAGAATAATTTTTACTGGTCTTTATTTCTCATATTTCTTTTATTTTATTTTATTTAAGCGTACGGCGCGCTTAGATAAGCGAAATATTAACGAATAATAGGGGAGAATTAACAAGAATTAATAAGAATTATCATGAAGATCATCGCACTGTTTGTAGATGCGTCTTCAATGTCCGATCCAAGGACAATTGTACTGTTATTACTATAATTCTATTATGTTCTAACACACGATTTCACAATCTGTTTAAAATAGTTGAGATTTTATACGATAATAATTACATGATAATACAATTACAGTAAATTCTCCCCTAATTTTCCTTCAGATTGCGCACGAAAATCGACAATTTGGGAAGAAGAGCTACGATTATCCGAACCTTGCATCCCATTTTTATAATTATTGACTATCAGAAACTATAAAAATGAGTCGCGAAGCTCAAATAATCGAATAATCAAGGCATCGAATTATCTCCTCTTCCCAAATTGTCCATCGTGCTTGCGAGTCAAAATGCATACTTAGAATTAATTCGCAAAAATCGCATTCTAGACCAAAATATCCCCTTAAATATTTTTATTGTCTCGCATTCGACGAACTCGTTTTCCCTCCGAACGCGCAAACTCCTTAGTCACCAAATGACGAAACCGCTTAATTACTGCCTAACGATTGTCCACCGCGGCGATGATGTTGCAACCACGTGTCCGATCGATCGAACTCGGCTTTCTAGAGCGAGAGCAACGGCTGCACATGAAAATCTTATAAATCTCGGGGTGTGGTCTCATATCGCGCCGTCCGGTGTAGCACAGAGGAATCTAACGCGTAAGGAGATAGTATACGGTCCCATTACGGGCGCACTTAGGCGACTCGTTATTTCGGCCGCGTGCCCTCCGCAGGGCATAAAAGCGACCGGGGCCGTTTCAGTTTTTTCGTGGCGTCGGGGGCCGATCAATCGGCCGGCTACCGAGACGACAGAGATTACCGGCATTAGCGGACGTAAACGACGCATGAAAATAATTTATGCGCGTCCGTTCCACGGGAGATTACTTAGTTCCACATTAGTTAGTTCCTCGGAGCGTCGCCGAAAGGAGGAAATTGCCCCGGGGCTGTCTTCGAAGACTCGGCGGAGTGTTGCGCGCATGGAAACCGTACGATCGCGGCACCCAGGCATTTTCTAATGCGCCGAGACACTTATTAATGCACCGTAGACATTTTCTAATGCACCGAGAGATTTTCTAATGCACGATCATCGCCGGACGAAATCCGAGAACGGTGCAACCACCCGCCGCGCGTAACGCGGGATTTCCGTTTAAACGACCGGCGAACCGTGACCGGCGCGATCGGACGAGCCGCAATTTTCCAGTTGGTACCCGGTGTTTTCCAGCGTGGTGTTCTCCACTGGAAAATTATAGCCGTGACACGCTAAAAATTTACGGAACAGCGAAATTGATCCGTTCGCGTTGCGGGCCGCCGGAATGAGACGAATAATTTTCTGCGATAATGATCTTGAGTCGGTACCATGATATTCGCAAACATAATTAGGATCGCGATCGTGCCTAAATAAAAAGTACGAAGTAATTTGTTAATGTAATTCTGGATGAAAGATTTGCTGCATTTTATTCGTAGCTGACGTATGAAACAATGAAAACATGGAAGGCGGAGCTTTTAATTGAAAATGAAATAGAAACGCTTATGGATTGTTTAAAAGCTGAGTGGAAAATATTATTGTAATATTATCATATTATATATTATATTAATATTGTATTAGTAATATAATATAGATATGATAGTATATTATAATATATGATATGATAATATATTATAATAATATTTTCCATTCAGCTTTTAGGTGATTATTAAATATTTCTATTTTATTTTCTAATAAATAATATAATAATAATACTATAATATATATATTTATATATTATAGTATTATTATTATAGCATAATATATATATATATATATATATATATATATATATATATATAAACATTTATATATTATAGTATTATTATATAATATTATTATATTAAAAGATTTATTTTATATTATATACTATTATATATTTACATATTATTATTATATTAACGGCTAATATAATATTATTACATTAACCCCTCATTGGTACGACAATTTTTGTAAAAAAGAAAACTTTTGTTACATTTTCTTCTTTATTATAACCCTTTAAGAATTCAGAATCTAGAGGAACGACGTAACCATCTTATTGGCTGAATTTCGATTCAGGTAAATTGACCGAGACAATTCGGAAATCGGTCCGGGTATCGGGGCTCGAACGATTAATTTCGGGCGATACAGGTTCACCGATAAAAGAATTCGTGCGCCACTGCGCTAGATTACGCCCGCACGCATACTCGGAACACACAAACGTACACACGTACGAGTTATTATTAGCCGACCACCTGTGCGACCTGAGGCGATTGCTCTCGCACAATCGGCTTTATACGTATCGAAGCCTCAGGGCCGTATCGAGTCGCACCAGGAAGCATCTGTACGCGTCTAATTGTCGAAAGTTCCGCATTGTTCGGCGACAAGTCGGTTCAATTGTTCTCCGTTATTTATATCGGATCGTTATTATTACTATTATTTGTTTATGTTAACAATCGCACCGTTATTTCTATTTTATTATTTTCGTATAATACAAATAATCTGCTTGTAATACACTACCTTTTTTACGATTTACTTCCTTCGTTTTCTTGCGAATTTTCTTTGTTATATTTATCGCGTAATTTTCGTTTACAGAAATGTTATTTTGCTAGCTCGATCAGTCTCCTAATTGTTTAATTAACGCGGCGACGAACGATTGCAAGAGATAAATAAACAGAATCGCGAATGCTTTCTTCGAATGTAAATTAAACGCCTACGTGAATCGTAATCAAAATTACATCGGTTGCATCGTTTGCAAATTAAACGTCGACGTGCAAACACTGCTGATTTTCAAGAACAGCAAATACGTCGAGCATGTTACGATCTCTAAACAAATAAGCGTCCGCTAAATAGATACTTCGCTAAAATTATTATGCTGGTTACGGCGACGGCCGATAAATTATTATCATGGTAATTCATGATCGATATCATGAATATGCTAATAATGAAATGTTGTTATTTTGGTAACGAAGCGACGATCGATATTAATTCCTAACGAACTTGCTACGCAGCTTCTGTTATTCGAAAACATAACGCAAAAATCAGTGCAGCGAAGACAGCTTCGAACGATTGATTAGAAAAATTATATTAGAGAAAAATTGTATCAGAAAAACTGTATCAGAAAAATTATATTAGAAAAATTATATTAGAAAAATTGTATCAGAAAAATTATATTAAGATAATTATATTAGAAAAATTATATTAAGATAATTATATTAGAAAAATTATATTAGGGTAATTATATTAGAAAAATTGATTCCCGAACGCGAGAGCCCAGATTTCATCTATTCCAATAAAATACCTGTCCGCAAAGAACACGGATCAGTCGACGCTGTTTTCATCTCCGATAGCAAGGCGCCGGTCAATATTATGCTCTCGACAATAGCGTCGAGCGTTTAAACAATAGATCGATGAAAATCTGTTGACGCATGCAACGAAAAAAATCTTTTAATCTTCCACAAGAATCGTTGCACGTGCAGGCCACCGACATATCGCGCAACAGCGAAATGATAATCCAGCGAGTTTCTCGGTTCTATTGTCGAAAGCCGTAAACAATGTTACGCTTTGCATACATTTTACGATCGAATAATTTGAATAAATTCCATTCGAACAGCTTTTCGAATACATTTTTCGAATAACATTTTATTCGAATACATTTTTCGAATATATTTTATTCGAATACATTTCTATTTGAATAACGATTCGAATACAATTTTATTCGAATAATGATTCGAATACAATTTTATACGAATAGCGATTCGAATACAGTTTTATTCGAATAACGATTCGAATACAATTTTATTCGAGTAACGATTCGAAGACAATTTTATGCGAATAACGATTCGAATACAATTTTATTCGAGTAACAATTCGAAGACAATTTTATGCGAATAACGATTCGAATACAATTTTATTCGAATAACGATTCGAATACAATTTTATCCGAGTAACGATTCGAATACAATTTTATTCGAATAACGATTCGAACACAATTTTATTCGAACAACGATTCGAATACAATTTTATCCGACCAAAGCTTCCAACAAATTCTTCGAACAACATTTTATCCGACTAACGATTCGAATAAATTCGAATAAATTCGACCAACAAAAAAGGAAGTAGAAATGACTAACGACGTAACGTCGTTACACGACAGAAACGGCGCGCGCGTTAACGAAGATAAACAAGGTACGTGGCATTTCGTTCGCCGCCGATAAAGCAAGTTTTCAAGCGGCGCAATGATTTTTCTGCCATTTTCAGAGGGAGCCGAGCCGTGTGCGTCGCGATCATGCTCGTTTCCGATCCAGCGCATGAGTTTATCCGGGGCTAGCTAAGGTCCCAGCCCCGGCAGACCCTCTGAAGCTAAGGCAACCTGTTCTCGGCCGAGGTCCATAAATTTTCCCGATTAATTCGAGAAAATCCGGTCTGATGCCGCGATTAAAAAGCTTTAAATAACCGCGCGCCGCGGATCGGCAGAAGCCTCCCGCAGAAAGGATCCGAGGACGAGGACGACGCTGTCGATCGGAGGCTGTTCGTCTCGTGACCGGTCGGGTTAATCTCCATTTTTCGCGGGGGACTAATTGAACTGCGGCCACATATACATTGGTTTATTTCTGCGTTACACGATCCGCGGCGGCGTCGGCGGCGTCGGCCGCCGCCGGTTAATTAAAACATCGGCTTAAGGCTGCCACGAATTATGGATTCTATATGCAACGTTCTGCTTATTAAATCCCCGCAAGATAAATTGAAACGATACGGGGACCTGTTTAAACCGTGCCCCGGCTTTTCCGAGCCACGCATGAAATATTTCGAACTGGCCGTGGTTTATTTACTGCATGATTTAACACGGTAACTGGTGATCGGAAAAATTCCGGGAAATTTATTCGAGATGCCTCCGGCTAAGGGGAGGGCTGATCATGCTTGATAGACTGCGCGAGCATCGGCGGTGGACCGGCCGCGAGAAGAAACCGATCGGCAGATTTTTATGAAGTGGATACGGTTTCTCCGTCGAACCCCTTGCATTAACGAGTCTGACGAGTCTAATGAAGATTTCTAAGGAGAACCTGTTAAGTATGAATTTTCTCTCGTTCTTTTATGTTGCTATCAAATTCCGTTCTTTTTTCCCCGCGATATTTGAACATTCGAGAAAACGCAGGCACGCGATGAATACTAATTTTCTTCTTATTCGAAGGAATTATTGTAGTAAGTTGAATGACTGCGGTCTTTCATTAACATTCATCAATAATCTGAATATTTTTGCAGTCTTTCATTTAACGACTTGAATGTTTTTACTTTCATTTAATGATTTGAATATTTTTGCTGTTCTTCATTTAATGATTTGAATGTCTTTACAGTCTTTCATTTAATAATTTGGATATTTCTACTGTTTTTCATTTAATGATTTGGATATCTTTATAGACCTTCATTCAATGATTTTAACATCTTTAGAGCCTTTTATTTAACAATTTGAGTATTTTTACTTTCATTTAATAATTTGAATATTTTGACAACCTTTCATTTAATAATTTGAATATTTTGACAACCTTTCATTCAATAATCAATAACGCATTTAATAACGCGTACTAATATTGCACTATGCTACTCATTTCTACACATATTTCGATCCTCTTATCTTTCACATTATATTTCCCATATTATCGACACCTAACCCCAAACTAAAATAACTAAATAAAATAGCTAACCTGAGAAAAGAAACAATACTCGATGGTTCCGGTAAAAAGCGCCGTTTCAACCGGC
This sequence comes from Megalopta genalis, assembly GCF_051020955.1. Taxonomy (NCBI): domain Eukaryota; kingdom Metazoa; phylum Arthropoda; class Insecta; order Hymenoptera; family Halictidae; genus Megalopta; species Megalopta genalis. Next base: position 20,645,376 of record NC_135017.1, on the reverse strand, counting down.
AGAATAGCGTCGATATATCCAACCGTTAATACCAAACGTAACTTGCCGTATTTACGAGTAGCCGTGGCGAAATTCAGGCATCGGCTGCGCAACGAAATTGTTAACCAGCCGACCGGTCCCGGCACGAGAAACAAAAGCTATTGACCGAGTCGTCCTCCCGAAGGCCGAAGCAATCTCGAAAACAACGGGCGTTATCATTCGGCCGGCGGGGTCGATCCCCTTCAAATCATCCGAAACGAAGTCCAATGGCGTCGAAAGGTCGCCGGCCGGTCGCGGGTCCTCGGTTCCGCCGTTGATTCGATGCAAATTCGCGTGGGCGAGGCGGCGCGACGCGGCGGGAGGGCGCGCCAATGCGTTCGGCCGTGTTCCCTGCGGCGCTGGTAGCGACAGGAACGGCGATAGACCGGCGAGTAATTAGGCTAATCAATCGAATCGCATCGGGCCGGGGGACTGTGTACACGTGTACGGCAATGATACGTCGGCGCATGACGTGGATTCATCACGACCGCCGAAACTTCAAAGGGTCAGCGCCGCGTACGTTCCAGCCAGATTTTGTATTAGGTGGTCCCCGGCGGGACCCACGGCGCTTAGTTAGGCCAGTTTCTCGAAATAATACGCCCTCGATCATTTTCGATATTAAATTTGTACGGCGGCCGTGTACTTGACACTGGAACCAGCGAGTACTAAAAGGTGGCCAATGTATATGTTGTTTTATTGAAATGACGAGATTGGATTTATTTGATCTTAATACAATTTTTATACACAATTACCGATTCACTGGATTTTATGCGAAGCAATTTTGTAACCAAATGCTGCAATGTGGAAAGTTTTCAATTCATCGGATTTTATGCAAAGCAATTTTGCAGTTCCATGCTTCGATATACAAAATTACCGATTCACTGGATTTTAGGCGAAGCAATTTTATAATTAAATGCTTCGATATACTAAGTTTTATATAAATATAATTTGATATAAATATATATGTAGAATTTCTTTTTATAAATTCATCGGATTTTATGCAAAGCAATTTTGTAGTTCAACGCTTCGATATACAAAATTACCGATTCACTGGATTTTACGCGAAGCAATTTTATAACTAAATGCTTCCATATACAAAGTTTTATACAAATATAATTTTATATAAATATATATATATATAATTTCTTTTTATAAATTCATCGGATTTTATGCAAAGCAATTTCGTAGTTCAACGTTTCAACACACAAAATATACAAAATATTTTACAACTCATTTCAACGCACAAAATCGCCGATTCCCCGGATATTATGCCCAGCGATTTTATCAAGTTAATTAAATACCTCAGAAACGCGAGTGGAAATTATCCGACCAATTTTTAAAACAGTTCCTGTCTCTGTATTCGGTCCCCCAATGGTTGAAATCGCGATTCAAGCACTCGCATTAAATGTAACTCTGTAATCAATGGATCACTTTTATGCGAAATAATATTCGATTATGTTAATCCAATATTTCAAGAGACCGGAGCGCCAATTATACGACCAATTCTAAAGATACATCGATCATTCGCGTCTACCATAACCCTGTAATCAATGCACCGCGGAGTTCGAAACCCAGCGGTTCGCTTCGGCGAAACTAGCTTTTATCTGCTTCTCGAATCAGCTGCATAAACAGAGAAAGAAACTCTCTCTGCAACTAAATGTAATTACGCCTGCATAAGCGCGGAGATCGTCGCAGGATGCGCTGGAAACGCGTTCGTCCATCGGATAAGGAAACACACCGGATAAGCAATTTTTCCCCGATTCCGATCGACGAAACGGCGTTGCATTCGAAAACTCCGCAATCTCTCGACATCTCTCTGTGGCAGCACCGCCGACAAAGGTGCTTCGACCGAGGAAAAAAAGAAAATGGGTTTGCTCGCGGTGCCGCGATTCAGGCCGCGAACCCGCGAATTTGCATAAGCATCCGCGTTCTATTTATAATTCAACGAAGCGGCCTCCGCACCGAATGTAGCATTAAAATGTTCAGAGCACGCCCGATCAATCTTAATGGTCCGAGGTAAGGTTCTCGCGTGGAGCCTAGAACCGGGGTGCAACGTTGCAGCGCGCAGAGTTACGTGCAATCGGCACGCTCGCGAGCGTCTCGCTGCTCGCCGCTGCGGACTCGTGTTTTTCTGATAACGATATGTAATATTGTGCCGGTAAAAGTAACCGGCCGGCCGGTGAGTTTCTGACCCAGAAAGAGCCTGCCCGGCGAACATCATCCCGGCCGGCCGATAAATTTGCCGAAGGTATAATTCTGTGCTTAATTATGCGCTCGAGCGATGCTCGGCTCGCCGCGCCACCGGGGCCTCGCGTTTGCAAGTCAAAATGACGCCGGCCACCGCGGCTTCGACCGATTACGTCTACGGTCCCGGACCTGCTTGCGTCGCCGGTTGCACCGAATCATGCTCGGAGATGGCTAATTATTCACTTGAGGAAATACGCGAGATAATGTTTTAACACTTTGCGCGGTCGAACGGCTCGACTCCGTGGCACCGCTTTGAAATCGTTTTTATCAGAACGAAAATGAGGCTTGACTAGAACTCAATGCAATCGTTTTTATAAAAACGAAAGTGGTGCTTGACTAAGATTTAATCGAAACATTGAACCACGAAATTGCTTCGCATAAGATCTGATGAATAACTTTGTACAGTAATGTCTCTCTAATTGACGCTCAGATTGTCCAATATGGACAATTTGGGAGGAGGGGATACGATTATTCCAGTCTTGTGGTTCGTTTTTATGGTTACGAACTCTCAACAACTACAAAAACGAGCTGCAAGGCTCGAATAATTGTATCTTCTCATCCCAAATTGTACATTTTTGTGCACAATCTGAGCGTCAATTAGGGAGACATTACTGTACACGGTGCCCCAAAAATGTCTCGCAATCCGAAAGTGGTGGGTTCCTCGGGTCATTTGAAGCAACTTTTTCCTTTACAAAAATTTTCTCCAAGGCACCGTTAATGACTTATCAACGTAAAACAGTGACCAATGAGAGGCGAGCTCAGCTGGCGCGAGGCGACCGAGCCAATGAGCGGAACTGGGCTTCGTGCGCTGGTTGGCTGGGCCGCCTCGCGTCAGCCGTACTCGATTCTTATTGGTCACTGTTTTTCGTTAATAACTCATTAACGGTGCCTCGGAGAACATTTTTGTAAAGGAAGAAACTGCTTCAAATGACCCGAGGAACCCGCCATTCCGAATTGCGAGACATTTCTGGGACACCCTGTATATCGAAGTATTCGCTTATGAAGTAGCTTCGCATAAAATCCAGCGAATCGGTAATTTTGTATATTGAAACGTTGAGCCACGAAATCCGCTTCGCATAAAATCCGGCGAATTGTTAATTTCGTATAGCGAAACATTGGATCGCGGAGTTGTTTCGTGTAAAATTCGCGATTCATCGAATACGTAATCATGGGTGCCGGGAACGGAGGAATTTCAACAGCGCTAGAAGTCTGGCGATGGTGAAAGGAAGAAGGAATTAGGGTGTTTGCAACGATGCGTGGATAACGGCGCCGCGTCGAGCACGATTTCCGAAATTTAATTATTGCGGGCACAGTAATTGAACAGCGTTTTCGTTGTATGCGAAGTGTACACGAGAAAATCGCCGGTGTATATCGTTTTCCACGCGAAATATGCCGGAGACGAGAGCGTAATGCAAGCATAGGCGCGGACTTCAAAGGACGCCGCCGAGCGAATCGCTTGTTTGCCGAAAACGATACGCGCGTACACACACGCATCTAGGCCGGCCCGACGAGGGTGGAATACCCATCAGGCCGCACGGCAAACGTAATTTCGCTAATAAATGGTCGAATCACGGTATTATGTGCCACGGCGAGCACGCGGAACTGGCAACGGTGCTTCGCGACAAGATGCAAATGAATTCATTCATTCATTCGGTTTTCCCACTTACAGGCAAATAGCCGATCGATTAAGATTGAGACGACGTGCGACGATCTTCTTTTTTAAAATCAAACACTATATCGCGAGAGATTGTTGAACGTTCGAACCGAGCAGGAGAATTGCAAATTGTTTGCACCGATTTTCGGAAATTTGACGCGAACAGCTCAGCAGCATTTTAGTTTGCAAATTAAGGCGACACAGTTTTCTATATACCATAATTATGTTAACACCTGGAACAGGATGATTCCTGAGATCATTTGAAGCAACTTTTTCCTCAGCGAAATTGCAATCCGCGGCTCCGTTTACGAGTTATTAACGAAAAACGTTGACCAATGGGAGGCGAGATCAGCTGTCGCGAGGCGGGGCAGAGCCAACTGGCGCTCGGAGCCCAGTTCCGCTGATTGGCTCGGCCGCCTCACGCTAGCCGAGCTTGCCTCTCATTGGTCAGCGTTTTTTGTTAATAACTCGTGAACGATACCTCGGAGAAAATTTTGGTAAAGGAAAAAGTTGCTTCGAATGACCTCAGGAATCACTCCTTGCCGGGCGTTAACATAATTATGGGACACTTTAACACTGAGCTTCAAATATTCAGATCAAACTAAAATCAAAATGTGTACACTGTTTCAAAGTTTCTTTTTACTAAAGTTGGTGAAATTAAATTTAATTTTGCAGTACATTTTCACATTGTTTTCTTAATCTAGGCTTCTTAAGTCATATTGTTGTACACTGGACCATTCTGTTAGGTACTGTAATCTCAGTATTACAGTCGTTACAAAGTGGTTTGTCTGTTTTTTCCACGTGTTTATGTACATCATAAATTTATAAAATTCAGCGTCTGCTCGTAAAGCGACACACGTTAATCACTGTGGAATTAGCGTGTTAACTGCAAGATACTTTCTCGTCTGCGACGTGGCGATGTTGTTTCGACAGACATGGCAGCAAAACGTAACGTATTCCGACTTTCGCAGCGTTTGTAACACAGTGGCGAGAACGACATGGAAATTTTAGTACAGCTTCGATGCCGGGAACGAAGCTTGGCGAAGCATTTCATGCCGTGTACGAACTCGTATGAATATTCACAATTTGATTCACGAGCTACAAACGACAGAATTTTAAAGCGTTAATCCGCAAGAACGGCATTTGGAATGCGCGATAGGATTTGAAAGAGTGTGCCGGAGGGGGGGGGGGGACGATAAAGCCGCGTTGCTTTGCTTTAACAAAAATAGAGAGATGAATATTTGAGAAATAAAATTCTATCGTTGTAGCGGTTTCGTAGAGAAGAAAGAGATTTCATCGAACTGTACGTGACAAAGAAGCAAATGGCGAGCGAGTCCTTCCCCTTACCGTTTCATGGTACCAATCAGGACTATTGTAGTCACCCACGACTGCAATGTTCCCTTCTGATGGACACTTTGTTTCCACGGCACTCCATAAAATTATTTCCATCTCTGTAGCAGGGTGGAACTAGACAACAACAACCAATTAGAGGGGCTCGCGTGTTTTCTTTTACCTATAGGTTATGTTACGGTTGTGATTTATTTATCGTTGTTAAACTTGCGAATTTTTGGGCAGAATAGAAATTGTTTGCATTCGTTGCAAAAATATTATAGAAATAAATTATGGAAGTTATAGAAAATATAGAAATATTATAGATATAAATTATAGAAATTATAGAAAATATAGAAAATATAGACATATTATAGAAATAAATTATAGATATTATAGAAATATTATAGAAATATTATAGTAATAAATGATAGAAGTTATAGAAATTATAGAAATATTATAGAAATAAATTATAGAAATATTATAGTAATATTATAGTAATATTATAGAAATATTATAGAAATAAATGATAGAAGTTATAGAAATTATAGAAATATTATAGAAATAAATTATAGATATATTATAGAAATATTATAGAAATATTATAGAAATATTATAGAAATATTATAGAAATATTATAGAAATATTATAGAAATATTATAGAAATAAATTATAGAAGTTATAGAAATTACAGAAAATATAGAAACATTATAGAAATAAATTATAGAAATTATAGAAAATATAGAAATATTATAGAAATAAATTATAGTAATATCATAGAAGCAAATTACAGAAATCATAGAAATATTACAAAAATAAAATAAAGAAGTTATAGAAGTAAACGTATCTTTTCAAGCTCAATCATCACCGCGAATGCAGAAGGAATCCTAAATAAGATACAAAGAAAATTGAAAATATGCAGAATGGCTCTAATTTGGTTCGGAATCTGAATCAGTGCAGCAATGGACGCAACACGCCCGCTTGATTATCGCGGACGAGATTATCTCCCTCTCTCCCTCTTTCTCGCTCTCTCCCTTCAGTACCTTTCGTTTGCAAAATAGCAACCAACCGGATGATAATGGGACAGAGATAGCCGGACTGCCGGGCAAGTGTCGTCGGCGAGATAACATTCCTCGGGTTCAGGTAGCGGTTGCAAGTAGCGAGTTAACGTGTCAACCGGTAATGAAACGGTTACACCGCCGCCGGCGAAACGATACCCGCGAAAATTCTTTCTCCTACGCGATCTCGTAAACACTCGATCATTATTTCAGATACCGGTCTCGATGGAATTTAATTGGTGCCGCTCGACTAAGTCGCGGGATAAGCGACTTCGATCAATCGTTTCTCGAATTTCCGATCGAAATTATGGAAAATTGAGAAATATTGTGGAAATAAATTACAGAAATATTATTGAAATAAATTATAGCAATTATAGAAATTATAGGAATTATAGAAATTATAGAAATTATAGAAATTATAGAAATTATAGAAATTATAGAAATTATAGAAATTATAGCAATTATAGAAATTATAGAAATTATAGAAATTATAGAAATTATAGAAGATATAGAAAATATGGAAATATTATATTTGCTCGCGAAGAATGCAGTCCAGTTTGATCTTAATTAGAGACGGCTGACTCGCAGGATTAAATAACGCAGTAAAACATAATCGTACGATCTACGATGATTCGGCCGATCGTTTCCCGCATTCTGCAAGCAAAAGCCGCCGAACGGCGGCGAAAAAAGCGACACGCGATCCGAGCGTACGCAGCCTGAAAGTACCGCGGAACGTGGCCCTTATTCCCACAACGCGGTGATTTCCAATTAGCGGCAGTGATACGCGCGATCCTTCGATTAATTAAAATCCATCGTTGCCAAGGGCGCGGGCTAAGGTTTTCGCGCGCATCGAGCAGCCCCGCAGTCGCCATTAATTAATGCGCCAGGCACGCGCGCCCGCTTCGCACAATCGTCGAGTGCTTATTCGCGACTTATTAGGGGCTTCCAATTAACGGACGAATCGACCGCCGCTCGATAATTCGTCGTTTAATCGGCGAAACGGCGCTACTTTTCGTTTCTTCTTTCTTGTTTCTCCACGACGAGATCAAAGCCGGCGACATCAAAGCGGAAACCTCGAAGAGCCTATCGGTGTTGAAGTCGCGTTATGACGCGCGGCGCCCTGACCTGCGATATTTCGTGCAATTTTTCCCCCATTCCGCCGGGAATCCCGCGAGCACCGGCACCCTCTTCGCCAATTTCATCCTCGACGATTTCACGAGGGATTTCTCGCCGCGAGGACAATATTTTCCGGCGCAATCCGGCCGCGACGCGTTTGACATCGCGATGCGTCGCGATCGCCGAATTCGAATTAAATATACAGGGAGTCCCAAAAATGTCTCGCAATCCGGAAATGGCGGGTTTCTCGGATCATTTGAAGCAACTTCTTCCTTTACAAAAATGTTCTCCGAGGCGCCGTTAACGAGTTATCAACGAAAAACAGTGACCAATAAGAATCGAGTACGGCTGACGCGAGGCGGCCCAGCCAATGAGCGGAACTGGGCTTCGTGCGCTGGTTGGCTGGGCCGCCTCGCGTCAGCCGTACTGGATTCCTATTGGTCACTGTTTTTCGTTAATAACTCGTTAATGATGCCTCGGAGAAAATTTTTGTAAAGGAAAAAGTTGCTTCAAACGACCCGAGGAACCCGCCACTTTCGGATTGCGAGACATTTTTGGGACGCCTTGTATATATATCAAAATATGAATTAACTTCGTCGATTGCGATAAACGCGAGTCGAGGAGAAATGTTTTTCTTTCTTCGACCGTATCGGAGAGTTGAACATAATAGACTGATTCGTTTGGAACGAATTTTTTCAGGTACAATCGATTTCGTTGTCCGATTCAGTTCCAATCGATTTCAAATCACTTTCTTTCGATGACATTCTTCCCCCGCGTTTCACCATTTGCAAAATAAAAATTAAATTCATCGCCGAAAATATTAAGAGAATAATAATTAAGGGCATCTGCTTCGAATATCTTAATTGTTTCAAAAACAGCCATCTATTATTTTCAACTCGCTCCGACATTAGCGTACTCATGTCTTCTCCAAATGCTTCAAATATCCGCAGCGACACGCCGGAGATCATCGCGGCACAATGCTCCGCTGACAAAAGAGTCGCTTCTCTTTGTCCGATTCGGATGCCTCTCCGCGGTTAAACAAACTCCAAATGACCCGGCCGGGGCAGAGAGAAAACAAGAAACAATTCGCGGCCACGGCGGAAGGAAACGAATTGTTCTCGGTTGCCCGCGAGAGTCGAATAAAACCAGCGTGCACTCGAGGGAACAAGCCGGCCGACCTTGTTCAAGGTAACGTCATAATCGGCGAACGATTTAAAACGGCGGAGAAAAAGAGGCGCGCGCGAGCCGGTGCCTCGCGAGACGCTAATTGCGACAACAATGGCCCGGGCCCCCGCTCGGGGACTTTCTCCTCGGCCGAGTACGGCTTCCGAAGCTCCTAATTAACGCGCGGCCGCTCGCGCAACCGTCCTCTCATTCAGAAATTCGTTCGCCATTCACGCGAAATCGGCGCCTCGGAGCTCTCTGCCGGTCTCGTCCCGCGTTCTCGGATTTTCTTCGACGTGAATGGACGCGATCGTGAATGAAACATTTGCCGTTCGACTTTATCGACGACCACACACGCCGCTCCTCGCTATCGGACTGTCCGAATATTTTCATGCAAATCTACGTTCGTCGACATCGTTTCGCGGCCGCTGCGACTGCCAGTGACATTCGGACACATTTCGCGACACGGCGAATTTGTTTAAAACTCGACCAAACGACTCGAATATGCAGTATTTGAATATTCAGTATTGTTCAGTTGATGGAGCGGCTGGTCTTTATTTATATCTTTTTCTATTTTAGCGACAACTAAAATGCTTTTTTCAATTTTGCCGTGGTTCTTGGAGCGACGAAACAAATTTTAATATTTAATATTTTAATATTTTACAGCTTTCTCGATATTATTCTGCTTTGTCAGTAATCACGACCATCAGCAAAATTTGAACAAAGTATTTCAGTTGTTTTGCCTGGTAGACTAGTCCCTCCGTGATCTAAACAATGCTATTAACTACAATATTATTATATAAAATGTTGTTAAACTTTTCCTTTCGACTTCTATTTCTTTTTTTTTTACTTTACAGTGTACATTCCAATGAATTTGGTCGAAAAAGGGACTAGACTTTTCTTTAGGGGTTATGTCAAGGTTATGTCAAGATTAGAACTTCTATGAAAGATTAATAAGATTAAAACTATGTCTGTAGACTGTTTCTAGCCTGTCAAAAACGCTGGAAATTCAACTTTCTACACGCATGTAACTGTTTAACAAATGAATTCGTTACTTATTTACATCTTTTTACATTTTATTTACATTTAGAAATGACATTTCTAGACTCAGGACTTCGATTTTTGCACTATTCTCGATCAGAAGTCCATTTAAACATGCCCTAGAAAATCAAAAGAAATGAAACCCCCAATTAAAATTTGAACCGAAATGGAAGCAGACGTACCACCCTCACTCCTTGCGTAACTTATTTCCCCGAGAACCGTGCTCGCGTGCCGTCACCAAAAAGATAAGCTCCGTTGGCTGGCGAAATTTGCAGGAAACATGAAACGAACGCGTCGCGCGATGATTCCGTGTTGCGTCGCGAAGGGGTTGCGCTCGTGCAGGCAGCTGCAGTTTAGGGGATGCAACGGCACCGACGGCGATTATTTCTGGCGTCGGTTGAATCGCGCGCAGGGCCCGCCGACAATACGCCAGAAGTGTCCGTCGTGACAAAGAAGAGCCGGCGAAATGTGTCTGAGGGCGGGCCACCCTTCGTACTTCGGCAACCCCGACCGTATTGTTGACCTATTCAATTCGGTTTGGCTGTCGGCCGGCCGGCGCATCCTGGGACACTGAGGTGGCCGTGTTTCACGCTCCTCCGCCGTGTAATTTCCAGCGACGAGGCCCGACGCGTCCGGACGCGTCGCGACGCCTCCGAGGGTAGCCGAGCAAATACGGGGATGAAAAACAGGTGATAGCCGAGTCCCTTTGCGATGTTAATAGAAAACATCAGGGTATCGACAGGCCTCGGCGCCGGCTCCCATTGACGGCCCAAAGATAAATGTTTTTAATTCGACGAGTCGCCGCGACGCGCGCGCAGTTTTTAATCCCGGACGCGCCGCGGACTTTTCTCGTTCGACGCCCTCCGGCCGAAAATTTATTTCAACGAAGCGCCCCTTCCCCCTCGGGCTCCCGTCGTTTCTCCTTCTGCTGTTTTCACGCGAATTTATTCGGCCGAAAATGACAGTTGTTCGAACAATTTTCGTGGAAGAAGTGTCGGTACAGTAATGTCTCTCCAATTGACGCTCAGATTGTACACAGAAATGGACAATTTGGGGAAAGGAGATACGATTGTTCGAGCCTTTCGGTTCGTTTTTGTAGTTACGAATTGTCGAGAACTATGAAAACGACGCTGCAAGGCGCGTGTATTCTCTGCCCAAATTGTCCATTTTTGTGCACAATCCGAGCGTCAGTTAGAGAGACATTACTGTAATCACAGCATGTTTGTTATTTAAATATCAATCGCGAAGCGTAAGAGAGATTGTTCAGAAGAAAGAAAGAAACATGATCGAAAAGACTCAGTTTTGAATTAACAGATCATTTCCGCGATCGTTTATTCGGTGAAAGAAACGAAAATGTTTGAAACAAATAACAAATTTTTGAACGATTTTCGTAGACAAATCGGTAAGGAACGCGTGTCTGTTATTTTTTTTTTGTAATTCAATATTAATAGGGAAACGTGAAAGTCTAATAATAAGGGCCACAATATCGTGATGTTAATGGTTCGATTTTTCTGTCGGAAGTTAATTCATCTTTCGCGAGATCTGGCTTATCCGAGGCCGATCCACGAGGCCCGACAATTTGTCACGTGCTACGCCTTTGTGCAGGCAGCTTCGGCCTTCTTGCTCTCCTTCTTTTCGTGCCTTTCCTAGGCCTTTTAAAATCTCATGCTCGCCGCGATAACGCCGGATAAATCTCCGGGAAATCCCTTCCCGATTAATGATCCCTGCCGATAACCCGAGCCAAGGTCAACGACACGGGGATATAGGAGGTCCTTAGCGTGAACCTTATCGGCAACTGGACACACGGACCACTTTGCGGCGAATTTGTCCTTAACTTGCGAGCCTTTCAAAAAATGATTCGCCTTCGGAGAAACGGCGATTATCAGCGAGGAATAATAAATATTGGGAGTGCGATAAAGCGGCGTTTTATTCGCAACTTTTCACGATCATTGAAACTGATTGAAAGAACATTGCTGTTACATTGCAAAAGCAAACTGGTATTTTACTGCAATTCGTTGGGATTTAGGGAAACATCGTAGCTGTGTATTTCTGCATTAGAAATAATGTTTTGTTGAGTTCTTTTTTAGATACTCAGAGTGTCTTGAATAAAGTAAAAGTAACTTTTATATTTTTACTCAAAAAGAAAATTATATTTGTATGCTTCTATCATCTATTATTTCTAATAAATTTAAATAAACAAGCACGACATTTTGTTAAGCTTTTGTTTAAATATACAGAACGTCTCAGCTAAGTAAGCTAACAGTAACTTTCACATTTTTACTGATATTTATACGAACACCGAAAAGAAAATTATATCTGCACATATATCTCTCCATCTGTTTTCTATTATTTCTAATAAAGATGTAAAGAAATATACAGGGTGTCTCAGTTAAATAATCTCGAAGTAATTCGAGTAGTAATTAATTTATTTCTCGAAGTAGTCGAAGCATTTTTACCGATATTTAAACAATCATTAAAGATTTCCTATTATTTCTGATTATTTCTTATTTTATCATATCTTTATTATATTTTGTTATATCTCTATTTATTATATCTTACTATTTATTATAGACAAAAGAAATCCGGCTTCTCGTCGAGTTCACGTTTAAATATCGCTGAAACCGCGAAAGTTGCTTCGACTCGACAATCGCTGTATAAATCCCGAAGGTAGAGAAGGACAAGCCGCGCGCCCTAAAAACGCCTAAAATATTTATACACATCGTTTCCGGTGGAACTTGCGGCAAAGTTGCGAGCCTAACTTTCGTTTCCCTTCCCCGTGGAAGATCGTTGGTTCCCGGAAAGTTAGCCTTGATCGGTGACCATGAACGGAGTTAGCGTGGTATCGGAGTGCTCACGGTTGATTCGGCAGGATCGATCCGAGGCGGGATCGAAAGTGTTGGCGAACCAAATTGGCGTAACCGAGTGAAGAAGTTGCTCCCGGGCTCCCCGGCGGAGTGCTTCCACTGTCCCGAAACGAAACAGACATAACTGATTGCCGTTCCAACTTCGCCGGCCGGTTCTTTTGTTCGCCGGCGCGTACGCAACGCGGCGCGGCCCGGCCGCGTTAACAAGAAAAATGTGCGAAGAGGAAATGTTCCCGACACGCTATCTCGGTGCACGATAAAGCCGTGACTTTACTGACTTATACCTGTTTTCTCGCGGGAACTTGCGAGTGCCGGCGCGGCGGAACGTCGTAGACGAGACGGCGAAGAGCAACGAGAGCAGCGAGAAATCGAAGCGAAGTGTAATAATTTCCCCCAGAAATGTTCGGCGGATCTGAGATTTTCTAATTTTTTTACACGATTCGGAGGCGATTTGGGGGCCACGTGATAGAATTCGAAGGCAATTCGGAGGCCACGTGACACGATTCGAAGGTAATTCGGAGGCCACGTGACATGATTCGAAGGCAATTCGGAGGCAATTCGGAGACCACGTGACACGATTTGAAGGCAATTCTAAGGCAATTTACAAGTCATTTGACATGATTCGAAGGCAATTCGGAGGCTACATACCACGATTCGAAGGCAATTCGGAGGCCACATGCCACGATTCGAAGGCAATTCGGAGGCCACATGCCACGATTCGAAGGCAATTCGGAGGCCACGTGTCACGATTCGAAGGAGATTCGAATGCAATTCTAAGGCAATTCGGAAGCCACATGACACGATTTGAAGGCAATTCTACGGCAATTCAGGAGTCATATGACATGATTCGAAGGCAATTCGGAGGCCACATGACACGATTCGAAGGCAATTCGGAGGCCACGTGTCACGATTCGAAGGAGATTCGAATGCAATTCTAAGGCAATTCGGAAGCCACATGACACGATTTGAAGGCAATTCTACGGCAATTCAGGAGTCATATGACATGATTCGAAGGCAATTCGGAGGCCACATGACACGATTCGATGGCAACGGTATAAACATTGAACAAATTGTGCGCATGGAATGATTGCACTGATACAGATTTTATGAAACTGTTTATTTTGAAACTGTCATAATTATCAGCAGTTTTTAAAAATTTTAACTAAAAGCTTTCCAGATTTTAAACAGAAGTTGAACAAACATTTCATCCCTTCTTCATCGATTTTAATAAATCATCGGCAATCGAAGTCTTTATTTTATTTCGAACCTGATAAAGTTCAATTTACACTGCAAAATTTGCCGAATATTTCGAATTTAGCATTGATTCTAATATTATCGAAATAATACAAGATAGGCAGATTCGATTGTTGTATCTATGGAAACAATGAGCGAATGAATTCGCGGCCGGCTAACGAGACGATAAATTCGCCGTAAAAAGATTTCATTAGAGAATTAACGAAACGCGGGGTAGTCGAGTTTACAGCGGTTTTACGGTAGCCGCGTAACCAGCGCCGCGAGCGAATTTCACGAAGATCTACCTGGTGAACCCTGAACGTCAGTGGAATATGGTAATTACGTCGTCCGAAGAGCGGAACTAATTGAATTAAACGACGTAAAAAGTTGCCGTCCCGAAATTAACATAAATTAGTCCAGCCGTTTATCTTTTTGCCGTGTCCCCCGGCCGCATCCAAATTGCCTGTTTCGTAATTATCGAGCCATTCTCAGCTCGGTCGGCCGAGAAACACGCGACACTCGGAGCCGCCGATTTACAAATATCATTATTGTGTAATTTCACGCGTGTATACGAATCGCTCGATCCGCCATTTCAATCTACGCAGCCTCCGCTGTTCCTGTGTTTTTTTCCCCGGGAAAACAAAGGATCGATGAAACGTTGAATGCGCGATGAAACGTTGCCGTTGTTCGTCGTTTCTAACTATACTTATTGGCTATTATTGACGCAAAAAGGACGCGTTCCGAGTGCTTGAAATAAACGCTGAAAATCGATATAACATTCCAAAATTTATATTTTCGATAGCTCATGCTCGAGCGCTCAGAGAAAATAAGAATTGCCTCATTTTCGAGAAACGGACGAGTCGAACGGAGGTGTCTTTAATCATCTTAAAACTTTGGAAACGATATTATACGCTTTCATTTATGTAATATTTCTCAATAATATTTATCATCCGGCAGCTTGGAGCAGTTTAATTATATAAATAAATTCTTTCATCATCGCGATATTACGTGATTGTCTTTGCAAAGCCGCTTTTCGCTTGAAAAATCGAAACGAAACACGCGCGCATTTAGTCGCCGAAGTAGCCTCTTGCGTGTTAAAAAAATTCGACGGAATATTATTTTAGAAAACACAGATTTGCACGGGGAAAATCGCCGGAGCATCAGCGAGCACCCGAGCAAAGGCAGCTGAGAAACAAGTTTATAGTTTATAAATTGCGTATTTTCGCAACGGAGGAGGTTCGGGACGAGACGCGCGGCCAAGAAAGAAAAAAAAACCTGTTGATCGCCGGTGTAACATTACCGATTAAATTTTCTCTAAACAACAGGTTTCGAGTGACCGGACCCGGGGCGAGCAAAAGTGCGCGCTTCACACGCTTTCACCGGGGCCCCCGCTGAAAAGTTGGAACCAGCTGGCCGGGCAAAAGCTGCGTCACGAAAAAAATTCACTTGCGCAACGGCGCCGCGAGATCGCGTAGGAACGACGGACGCGGCCTAGCTTGTGCGGTCCGCGCGCGTGATTTATAACGTCTCCGGCCGATGAATAGGGCCTTAATCAACTCTCCCGCCGCGATTAATTGTTATTAGCGACGGCGACGGGAAGCGCGCCGATATGTAAACTCCGTTTCGAATCCGCCATTCATCCGAACAAATTAATAGGGGGTTGTTGCACGCGCGCGCCCGCGCGGCTCCTCCGAGATTTCGACGAGCAAACCCATCGATCCGATTCATCCTTGCCAATCCTAGCCGCTTCGTAACCCGATCCGGTCATTTATCTTCGTTCAGCAAATAAAATTCCTAATACATCTTTTATTTCGCCGCGAAACCGCGCCGCGGCCCCGAGGCATCGATCACGGAACTCCGAACTCTCGCGCGGTCGCGAGCGGAATTGTTAATAAATAGCTGCAAATGCTAAGCTTTTTGGTTTGGATCGCGACGGTGTCGATCGCTAAATTTTTCTGCGAATTTTTCTGCATTTTTGAACCTGGTTAGAGGAAAGACGACGAGTATACTCGTCGTGGAGAAACGAAGAATATCCTAAAAATCTTGAAATTTGAGAATACGTTTTTGTTCTCACTAAAATTACAATTTAAACAGCCGATGGTCGCTACTTTTTACGCGCGACGAGTATACTCGTCGCGGAGAAGCGAAGAATATCCTAAAAATCTTGAAATGTGAGAATACGTTTTTGTTGTCACTAAAATTACAATTTAAATAGCCGATGGTCGCTACTTTTTACGCGCGACGAGTATACTCGTCGCGGAGAAGCGAAGAATATCCTAAAAATCTTGAAACTTGAGAATACGTTTTTGTTCTCACTAAAATCACAATTTAAACAGCCGATGGTCGCTGCTTTTTACGCGCGACGAGTATACTCGTCGCGGAGAAGCGAAGAATATCCTAAAAATCTTGAAATTTGAGAATACGTTTTTGTTCTCACTAAAATTACAATTTAACCAGCCGATGGTCGCAGCTCTTTACGCGCGACGAGTATACTCGTCGTGATCGAATGATCTAACATTTTAAACGATTAAAAATTTAACCAATTGCTCCGTCAATAATTTCACCAAAAAATATATATAGTATTTTAATGTTCGTGCATAATAGCCTTGAAACGTCGCTTTTGAATCGCGCTGTAAAATCGCCGTGTAACTCCGGTTACATTTAACAGTTGTAAATTAAAGATTTAATGGGATCTCGATGAGCACCGACTATGAAATTGCGAAGTTTTATGGATCTCCGAGCGGAATCGTTAAAAGACAATTGTAACATAAAAATTTAGTACGATTTCCATGGCACCGACCATGAAACCGCGATATTCTCAGTATTTACAACTAAAAATATCAAACAGTGAATATTAAACGTCGACGGTTCTTTAGGAATTAATACTAAATTACTTCCTGTTCAACACGAGATCGCTGTTGCAAATTGTTTTCGTAATAATTCCATTCCGCAGACATTGATCAACGGAACAGAGAGACCGTGCAAAAATTTGCATCGTTCGCAACCAGGAAAAACGCGGAAACCACCGGAACCGAAGGAAATACGGAACAATCGAGCCGCATCGAACGCAGCAATGTGATCGACGCGAAATTTAATGGAAAATTGAAACGCGATATTTGTCTGCTGGAAAATGAAATTTTCCTTCGGCTCTTCCTCGCTGCGGCTGCCTTGAAATTTAAGCCAGCTCTCTCTCTCTCTCTCTCTCTCTCTCTCTCTCTCACTCTCTTCCGCCGCCGCGGTAGTTACAGAAAAATAACACAAAAGTAAACCGTGGCCACGCACGAGCGCGAGCCTCGGTGGTTATGCGTCTCGTTGTTTTATTCGTCCCGGGTTTTTTGCACGGCCGAGCCACGCGTAGACCGCACGTAATTAAAATTAATTCGCTCGCCTGTACAAAAAAGAAGCGCTCGAACTATTCGCCCTGCCCACGCAGCGACCGTAAAACCGTTCCTCCATTTACAGCTGTAGTTCGCTCCGCGAATTCGCCGCGAGAGTGCAAGAAATCTCGTTGATTTTGTAAAAAACAGAGAAAGAGAAAGAGAAGCGAAAAAACGCGGAGTTTGTGCAATCACGTTATCGAAGTTTCTCCGATACCATTCGAGGAAAATGAATATGTAGCACAAAATTCGGACTTTGGAATAAGGGAGTATTTGATTTTAATAAAATGGCGTGATTCTAGTGATAGTATAATAATATAATAATATAATAATATAATAATATAATAATATAATAATATAATAATATAATAATATAATAATATAATAATATAATAATATAATAATATAATAATACAATAATATCATAATATATAATAATACGATAGCATAATAAATAATTTGATCGTACACACTGAGTGTACAAAATCAGAACGAACGATTCATGTATAATTAAATTAATTGATAATTTCTTCCTTCGTTTAATCAAGTAATTATAGATCAATTGAAATATATACTCGATAAATAACAACTGCAGCTAAACAACAACTGCGGATTTCATGAATTGAGGGACAAAATGAATGACTGCAACATAAAATTGTGAAGACATAAAAGAATTTGATAACATCGTTATACTATCTTCAACCGAGTCAAACAAAAATGATTTTCTTCCTTTAATAATTTCAGCGAGCAAAAAATAATACATACACGCCCTTAAATTATTTTAACATTTCCGTTCTTCTAAAACACATCTACCGATTATTTACCATAAATGCATAAAATCCGCAGTCTCCTCTTGAACAAAAAAATTCCATCTAAATTCATTCTACGCCGATTTGGCATAATCCCGTGACGAACATTGTCCACCATGCATCCAACGAAGGTCTCGATCCCCGAAAAATCGGCCGGCAATCCGACGAACCGCGTCGCGGTCCAATAAAACAGCTTTAATAACTCGGTAATGACCGGGCCAGCCACCGTGGCCGAAACGGGAAACGCAATTTCCACGAGGATATCCAGTTAACACGCCGACATAATGGACTTAATAACAACCGCGGCGGCGTCTAACAATCCTAAAATGAAATTTTTCGGACCGCCGGCCGTATATAAAAGCCGGCTAAACCCGTAATTAAAAGACCCGTTCTTATTGGCGTCAAACGAAATTGCGTCCCGGGCGAAGATCGCATTCAAATGTTCAACGGCGACGACCCCCTAATCTCCGCTCCGCAACGCTTCGCACCGCTTCGCACCGCTCCGCTAAAAATTCGTCCGCGGACCCGGGCTCTCGGGACGCAATCAGCCTGGAACGTGCGCGACGATGAACGACGTTTGATTAATTGTATGCAAATGCCGGGTGACGACACCGCGACGGTTCTAGAGGCTTCGCCGGAAAAACGCATCTGCGGGCTTCTTTGGAAAGGTCGGACGAGCCGTTTCGAAAGAGGATTTCGTCAGACTTTCAATCGCGTCTGAAGCATTCTTCCGCGTTATGTGCCGCTGTTCGATCGTCCGGGAAGATGGAATCACGTCTTGTCGAACGATCGCGGGATCTTTCCCATTGTACGAATATGTGGGGCGTTTCATAATTAGTGGCACAAATTGGGACGGGTCGATTCTACGAAATAGGACGAAAATCGAGAATAACGAGATTGCGTGGGAGGCTTCGTTTTCGAGGAAATCGACTTTAAATGTCATCCGAATTGGTGCGTTTTGAACAATATTAACGTGTGCAATAGAAACAATAGAAACGATAGAAACGATAGAAAATAATAAACTAAATGAATGAAAATAGTAAACTAAATGAATGAAAACAGTAAACTAAATGAATGAAAATAGTAAACTAAATGAATGAAAACAGTAAACTAAACAAATGAAAATAGTAAACTAAATGAATGAAAACAGTAAACTAAATGAATGAAAATAGTAAACTAAATGAATGAAAACAGTAAACTAAAGAAATGAAAATAGTAAACTAAATGAATGAAAACAGTAAACTAAATGAATGAAAATAGTAAACTAAATGAAAGAAAATAGTAAACTAAATGAATGAAAATAGTAAACTAAATGAATGAAAACAGTAAACGAAATAAATGAAAATAGTAAATAAATAGATAACCTTTTATCTATAATTGTTGAACGCGATATAAATATTTCTGCACAATAAAAACACTTTTAGCAAAGCCAATACATTTCCAAAGAAGCCTTCGAGCAAGTCTTTTTAATCGAACTAGCGAAAAAATTCCATCTTCACTGGAGATTTCAAGAGATGAAAAGAGATTTCTATTCTCCAAGAATTTCCAGTTTCAAATAAATAATATTCATAACATAAATGAATAATAATTGAAGTAATTTCTCCCCAATTTTCCTTCAGCTGATGAACAAAAACGCACAATTTTTTCCTCCTCGGGAAAAACAGATACGATTAATCGAGCCTTGCACCTCGTTTTCATAATTGTCAACGATCAACAACCATAACTAACAACGGAGGCTCGAATAATCGTACCTCCTCTTCCCAAATCGTCCACTTTTGTTCACAAGCAAAAGGAAAATTGCGAAGAATCGAACTGCATCGAATCGAACCGACGAAGCGTTTTCGATCGACCGAACGCGAAACCGTGGCGAAACGTCCGATTTGTTGGCCGACGTTGCAGCGTTCGGTTCGCCGACCAGCCGCAGTTGTGCAATTCGAGCCCCGAGCGACGGAAAACGAGCGGCTCCGATCGGACAAAGGGTTAAGTCGTTAGAATTACGGACGTCGCAGCCGCGACACGACACGGGACGTCGTTAATTTCGGAATAATCGTCGCGTATCGACGCGCGAGCCGAGCCGAGAGAGAGAGAGAGAACGGTCCCGCGCTCCAATTTAATATGGAAATCCTACTGCGCCCTATCGAGAAAATCAATTACGTCTAATGAATACAACATGAAGGGTTAAAGGGTTCGCCGGGAATCCGCGCGCACTTTTCCATCAGACGGCTGTATGCAGCCGGGGCCCGAGGAGCTTCGGGATCAAATTTTCGTAGCCGGCGAACACGATTTGTCAAAGAGTTAATGGCCGCGACAGATTTCATCGAAGACGATTTTATTAAACCGTCCCGGCGCCCCGTGAGCGACATACTCGATAAGGATAATTGGACCCGGTGTCTTGCGATTTAAAATCGGCCCTCGAATTTTTACCGAACAGACGAGATAGTATTAACCAGTTAGCATACTCGTCATGACAGAAAATGCTGCCACTTCTCTACCGTGACGAGTATACTCGTCGGACGAAGCTTACTGGCTCAAACGGAGGCAAAATGTTTATACTTGTTTTTTGAAATATTTTTGATCGTCTGACTTATTTATGGACATTGAAAGATGTTACAAAATTAAATGCAAGATTGTGTAGAATTCAAAATTATTCTCCGTGTATTTTGTATGAAATAGAAAATACTGTACAAGAAGAACAGAAATAACTAATAAAATAGTGTACTATTGTTCAGTATTTTTATTCAGGAAATAGGTTTTCAAGAATGTAAAATGATTGTCTTCTTGACAGATTGATATGTTAAAGCTTGAATTACGATTTTTAAATCAGTTTAAAAAAGATTACAATTTCACGAATCGAATGAAATTGAAATAAACCTGTTTTTAAAAATCAACGAACCCTAATTGCATTCTTCGAAAATAAATTCCATCGTTCTCGGAGCAAACTGTTATTAGAATAACATAAAATGTTCAAGCAAAATTGCATCCTCGGAGAACCTCAAAGAACAATTCATTTGTTCAGTCGATTCTCGACATCGAACATGAAAGCTATTCGAATCGTACACCTTTTTTTTTAAATCAAACGAGAAGCATGAAAACTGAGAGAATTTCTGTGGCCGGAATATTTCAATTAAAAAATAAAGAAGAAAACTTGCTCTCGGCAACAGCCGGGCACTGCGTCGCTCAAGCTTTGGAAACGCTTCTGTTTGGACAGCAGGGAAACGTGGAACGGTATATTACGCACGTCTGAGATCACGTCGGATCTCACGGTATTTTTTATCAGCGGCAGTAAAAGTTGAACGGCGTGCGGGGACAATCGAACTCGAGGCGACAAATAAAGTTTCCGCCGGCGAGGCGCAACAAACTCCGTGGTTATTGAAATGTTTCAATAACCCAGAACGGAGAGTGTAACGAACGGGAAAGGCAATTCCGGGATTTAATGAACGTCCTCTGCCGGTGCGTAAAAAAAGAAAAAAAAAAGAACGTGATATAATTACCGCGCATTGTTAGTCGTGGCTGAAAGGAGCGCGGAACTTTGACGGGATATTTTAATCGGAAACTAACGAGCTGCCTCGATTCGGGCTCCTAGATGCTTGCTAAAGCGCTTCACACGTTACGACTTATTCTATTACGCGACGCGTCTAATGAATACAACATGAAGGGCTTAAAGGGTTCGGCAAAAATCAGCGCGCGCGCGACCACCCTAACGCCGCGGGAACTCGCGTAAGCGAATTCATGGCCGAGTGGCGCGAATGGATACCTTTGATGTCGGGACGCAAATAGGGCAAATTGCGTTTTCAGAAATTCAATTAATTATTTGTTCAGCCGTTCGGTGCTTGCCGGGATAGTTTAATCATAATTAAAATGCGAGGCGAAGTTACGCCTTGAATGGCGAATCCTCTGTTCTTGCGTCGGCCATTTTGTTGCTTCTATTTCTGACGTTGCTTCTTCGAGAAGTTATTTTAATTACTATTCATTATTTCGATCACTAGGTATTAGTTAGTAATTACTTTAATTAGTGGACCGATCGGTTACTTTCAGTATATATTAATCCCTTGATATTTCAGTTTTTTCGCAGTTATTGCGATTAGAAATTTTTCGATTGCGATGAGTTCTTAGAAAATTTACTTGAATGCTTAAATATTGATGACATGAGAAATTTTATTTCATTTTTAAAGGTTATAATAACGTCTGTAATCAATAAGTTATTAGTAGGAATTTTTACGAGTCGGACTCGTCGAAATAGGGCAAGGGGTTAACATAAATTAAGTAAATATAGGTATAAAGGGTTAAACGGTATATAAGTGCTGTTATTCAGAAGATTTTTAAACTTTACGAAATATAAAAACATGAAATATAAATATATTTATAGATTTATGAAATATAAAAATATGCAATATAAATATATTTATAGATTTATGAAATATAAAAATTTGCAATATAAAAATATGCAATATAAATATATTTATAGATTTATGAAATATGAAAATTTGCAATATAAATATATTTATAGATTTATGAAATATAAAAATATGTACTATAAATATAATATATTTATATATTTACGAAATATAAAAGTATTAAATATAAATATATTTGTACATTTATATGAAACATAAATACATTTATACACTTCTATCAAAGACACTTATAAACCATAAAAGCTCAGGACAAAAAATGATTTGCAATAATTATTTCTCCGCGAAAGGGTTGAACGACCGATGGAAACAAGGTGAAACGGACTTACCTTCGCCGGATCAGACTTCTCGGACTCCTCGTTGAAGGTCTGCGATCCTCTGGACATGGTGTTCCTACGGGGTGTGGTGGTGCCATCTTGCGAGGGGCGCACGAACTCGATTCGACCGCCCTCGACGACGATGTTAGGGGCTGGCGGGAAATTTTCCGCGTTACCGACCGGGTCGCAGTAGCCCAGCAGCCCCGCTTTCTCGCCGTACAGGGGGTGAATTTGTCTGCAACAGTCGGTAAAGCGTTAGCTTCGCTTAGGGGTTGGAATCGCGGGGGTTGCGACGGCAGCAGATATCTTGCCACCGACGATAGTGCACCCTCGTAGTCGCTTTTCGCGATGCAATCGCGTTATCGGTAAGCCACCCAGCTAGCAGACACCTTTTTATCCGTCGTCGAGTCAATATTCGAGGGGTGAGTCCGTGACTCATCGATGATTGCATCATTTGTACGCAATCTTGCAGTAAGCAACAACAAAGCTGTATTTAGCAACAAAATATGTGCAGCAGAGTTTTTAATTTTATTTTAGCAGAGGGTGTTTTTTAATTAAGGAATAACGTCCCCTGTTTTAGCATCTAATAAATAATTATTAATACATAATTATTGCTTGCGAATTTAGGCCATGCGTGCGAATTAGAGCAATTTTAAATCACGTCGGTATTAATAATATATAATAAAAATTGTATTTTAACGTTAGCTCGAGATATTTTATTCCTATTTTATTTTCATGAAACAATCGAGAAAAATGAGAATTCGCAGAAGAATCGGCGATCCAATGACAACGCAAATCATTCAGAATAATGCAGCTTGCTCCAAATGCATGAAATACGGTGAAATAGAAAAAGGATTAGACAGTTATTAAATACAGTAATGACGTACGCGCGATGAATAATTCACAACGGGCGCAGCCGACTTCGCGTAATTGAATAGCATTGTTAAAAACCGTCTATTGTCCTAAACCCCGTCGATTCGTCACGGTTATCTCACCCCGGAATCGCGAGAAAATTAAATGTCTTTCGTTAACGATCCTATACACGGCATACAACTCGTTCGCTATTCTTCTCCGAGGGGGAGGGGAGGGGGCGAATCGAATCAACCTCGCGATTAATTCGCGCGGTGAAACTGTCGCGAGCGTTGCCGGACAATTTGTATGCCGCGCGGCGCTCGATCGGATACAATCGAATTTATTACACGGCGACGGACGAAAACAGCGTTTGATCGGATAACGTAGTCGCGGAACGCGCGTTACCCGGTAACGACGTTAAAACGTGATTTACGCTTAGCCGGCCGGCCGATAAATTATCTTTCGCCGAGTGTTTCGGCGGAACGCCGCGAGTGTTTAAAATTCGCTCGTTCGTGAGTCATTGCGGGCATGCGTCTTCTTTGCAATTGGAAACGCTTTCGCGATCCGGGCTTGATGCGGAAACGACGGGTAACAAAGGGAGGACCGAGGAACATAATCGCGCCGCGGCGGGACGATTAATTGCGAGCGGTTTTGCCGATTTATTAATCGCGAGCGCGAACAATGAACCTCTAATTTTGTCGTAAGAATGCACTTTCGATGGGTCGATGTACTATAATATTATATATATATTTATTTAGAGTAGATAACAGATCTTTGATGGAATATGCGAATTATTAAATGTAAACTTAAATATAAAGATGAGAATAAAAATAAAAATAATGGAAATAAAAATCTAGCTTCGAAATCGGTAATTTTTAGAATATATAATTGTGTATTTGATTTTATACTTTTATAAAAATGTTAGTACTGTGTACATTTAATTTTCTAATTTCAATATATATATATATATATATATATATATATATATTCAATAATTTCAATTATTACGATAACTGCAAGACTATGCCAACTCGACCAACTCATGCTAAATTAATCTGAAAACATAAATTCACTGTTTCAATTGCAGGCATTAAAATTGTTAAAAGACCATTCAATGTTCCGCAAATCAATTCAAATTGACGTTCGGAGCACGGTGTGTTGCGCGTTCAACGGGCGAATAAAAAGCTGAACAAGGAAACGGCACGCACGAAACGGCCGGCTTTTAATCGATTAATAGAATTGCAGTCGAATGTACCGGGTCGAGGATTTCCCTAAAATTTCTAGCGACAGCTTCTTGATGTGGTCACAACGGGCTAAAAGCTGCGCCGACAGATGAAGCAAAAACGACGCCCGCGGAATTGGATTAACTCTAGTTGAATTTCCGCGACAGACACCCGCCATTAAGATTAAAAAAGGCGGGGAACGCGGTTCAACCCTTTTTGCTCCCCCCTCTCTCTCTCCCTCTCTCTCGCTTTTTCAGGGAGCGTTGGCGCAGACGAGCAAAAATGTTTCGCAACCGTGCGCCCCGTTAACGACGCGAAACTTCAGGATTGTGATTAACACGTAATGCCCTTTCCGCAGTCAATTAGTGTACTTCTGCAGGGAAACTTGTTCATTACCTTCACTTATTAAAACGTGCCGTAACTTTCTCGAGCTTGATTCCCCATTCAACGAAATTTCGCCCGCTCCGTATCCAGCCGATCCATAGTTTATCAACCGTGTCTCCGCTCGCGCG
Organism: Megalopta genalis; assembly: GCF_051020955.1. Classification (NCBI taxonomy): domain Eukaryota; kingdom Metazoa; phylum Arthropoda; class Insecta; order Hymenoptera; family Halictidae; genus Megalopta; species Megalopta genalis. The sequence continues at coordinate 20,620,150 of NC_135017.1, read as the reverse complement.
CTTCCCCTCTTTTCGCTCGATGCAAAGAAACTATAGCTTTCGTTCTAATGAATATGGGATAAGCGTAGTTATTACCGAGGCTTCTTTGACGCCTTTTCGCCTCTGAGAGGCGAGCTTTGAACAGAGAAAACAGGACCTTTTTATCCGCCGATAAATTGACAACTCGAGCTACATCGATCATTCTTTAACTTGTGCCTTTACGTTTCTCAAAATATTGCATCTGCTAAAGCACGAATTTCATTAAAAAGCGTAACGCAAAGAAACCATACCTTCGCATGACCCATTTTGGCGCATGATTCAGTCTAGTGAAGCTATTCTAGCGGGCCCTTGCTTTAGACGTTTTCATATCCACGCGTCACAGTAATGTACACACATAGTAAAACACTGAAAACTGTGCACCAAATACTGCGAATATATTTGAGGATAGATAGTAGCGACAATGTACATCGATTTTTTAATCTAAAAATAACGCTAGCACGAATAGTCCGTGTTTCACGTTCACGTTTTCATAAGCCTGCGAGTATCGAAAGTCGACAAATGAATTGAAATTGCGATTGCTATCGCTCGTTCGTCATAAATGATCAATATTAAATCATAAATATGTATATCATTATGTACATAATTATTTACAATATCAATATTATGCGAAGACACCCTGTATAGAAGCGGTGTTTCATTTTCCGTTACGCGATTCACGGTTTTCCCAATTTCGGCGGCGCAGCAATTTCGATCGGGCGAAGCATCGCGGCTGCACTTTAGAAACGGGAGCACGCTAACTGCACCCTTTCGGCCGCGTAACAAGTGTCTCTTACGCAATCGTCTCTTGATCGTCAAAGCGGAATTATGCGGTACGAGCCCGATTAATCCGAGACTCGTGCAAGCGGAGCGCGCGCATAATCGACAGGAGAGCGCGGCGATAAATTATAAACTCTCGATAGAATTTCTCCGAGCAGTTCGAAGGTAAAGTTTTCCCGCCGCGAAATTCAGCGAGCACGAAATTCTCCGCGCTTTTTACGATCACGATCGGCTTCGACGAATTTGCTCTGAAACAGCTGCTGGTCGCGATCGCCGGTCAAACGCTTCGAAAGAATCCGAACGAACCGCGAACTTTCGGCCCGAGACGGGCTCCGATCCGAGGCTCGACGCGAAAATTTCCCGGTTAACCCCTTAACGTGCACGCTCGAGTTAACTCGAGCGCGCTAAACTGGCCAAACTGTGCACGCACGAGATAATTCGAGCGGCGTTGTACTTTATGTTGCTATAATTTTTCACACTCGAATGCAATCGAGAATTGAAAATAACAATGTGAAAGCAAAAAAAACCAATCGTTTTATTGATATTTATCATTTATTATGGGATTGTAAGCTATAACACTTACTTATTCAAGTATAAAATATATCCTTTTTCTACTTATCACTTACGACTTGTCTCTTTCTTGCGAGCCGCTTGCCGACAGCGTATTCATATTCAGATTCTGATTCGCTCGTTTATCAATATATATTTTACTAAAATATAATGTAAAATAAAATATAAATAATAATATATATAAATATAATAATAAATATTATAAATACTAGCATTGTTATTATTTATGTTTTAAAAGTGTAAATAAATATTTTTACTGATAATAATGTTTATTCTGAAATGGGAATTCGAAAAGAAAGATAAAAAAAGTCGATGTGTGTGTGCGTGTAATATTACAATATTCGACTATTTTCTGCAATGTTATCAAAATCCAAAATTGCAATAAAAATTTGGATTATTTTTGTGTTTTTGTCATTTTCTTGCCGAGACAACGTTCTAAATTGTTCATTTTTTACATTAAAAAAATTGATTTTTTTCGACCGGCCTTTTTCAAAAAAACTGTGCATTAAGGGGTTAATCAGGTTAAAAGCTCCGCAACGGGCCGCGTGACACGGCTCGCGCGACGTAAGCTGACATCACCCTAACGCGTTACATATGTCGGACACGTGGAATCAATGCGCCGTTGGGCAACCGGAAAGCTGACCAACTAACAGTCTAGACGCTGACAAAGGCACTTAAACGATTCTTCGTCTATGTCACCGCCGTAATTTCCATCCTTCGCGCGGACCTGACACGATCCGCGCCGCTTCTTTGAGCCGAGCGAGTCCGCGATGTAACCAGCCGCAGATTCGCCGCGCTGTGCCGCGGCACCCTAATCGCTGGACGGACATTCGTGCGGGACAACAATTAACCGAGACGGCTGCGAGAAACAGAAATTAAATAAGAATAAATTGCTTCTTTTAGTCGATTTAATAAAACGAGAATATAGCGTAACACTATGTTACACATTGTCGTTACATTGACACATTGTTAAATTTTTCTTATTTATTCAGGATTTTATATTTAAAATTTGATATTTCATTTTTGTATGAAAACGCGTATTGGTGTTGTCATAAGTGCAGTCTAGGAATCGCTAAACTGCGGATCTTTATTGTAAATAAGAATTGTCTGCATTTGTTGCAAAGGCATTATAGAATTTTCATTATTTCTTCAGCAATTTTAGTACGTCGAAGCTAGTAGGTATTTATTTTTTTAATAACTTTAGTAAATTATATATAATACTAATAATATTTTACTAAATTATATAAATACTAATAATTTTATTAAATTATATATAATACTAATAATTTTACTAAATTATATAAATACTAATAATTTTATTAAATTATATATAATACTGATAATATTTTACTAAATTATATATAATACTAATATATATATATGGACATTATTGAGTGTTTTTAATCTCAAATTACGAACAGCCATTTTCTTGTAATTATAAGTGCAGGAAATCTCCAGTTTATCGGCATAATTGTCGCGATTTTTACTGCCGATTTCTTGCCAATATCACCCTATTCAATCAGCTTGAATGCTCGACACAATTGTCAGCATTTTGCCAGCAGATTTCCCAGCGATATCTCACTTTCCAAACACATATATTACTGTGATAGAGCAATTTTGTTTCGCCGCGGCATGAAATGAAATTCCGCGCAGCGCACTCCGATACCGGTAATTACGTTTTAATTAAAGAACGGCGGAGTTTACGGAGCTTTTAGGGCAGCGTAAATTTCAGCCGCGGACACGGGCAATCTTTCGCCACGATCTATTTCTATTCCGGCGCGAGAGTACATAAAGTGTATCTTATCATTTACAGCGAATCGCCGTAAAAGTTTGAATCGGGTTCGGCAAGTTATAAAATTTAATGCGATGAAATAAACCGCGCCGGCGCGCCGACGACGTATATAAAGGCTGCAACGTGGATACGGGGAGGGTTCCTATAAATTCGACGTTTATTATAGAAACGCGGGGCCCGCTTTTACAACGGCGATTTTTACGATATACAAACACGTACGTACGCGCTGATGCTTTTGCCCATCGTGCAATTAATGTTTCGTCGTGTCGGTGAGAGACTCGCGAACGCGTCGAAGCAGATTGCCAGGCGAGTTTATGCCCGCGAGCATTACCGCAAATCGATTTTCATCTAGGCCCCGATAATAGAATGTTCGATTAGCTTCGACGATTGCGTAATACGCGAATTACGTTTGATTTTAGTATAGTTTTCCCCGGCCGCTTTAAGATAGCTCGTCGTAATTCTAATTACGTTCGAGTTGGCTTATTTTATTTGTATTTTTGAAATGATGGTTTCAATTCATATAGATGATGGTTTCAATTAATATAGATGATGGTTTCAATTCATATGTATATGATGGTTTCAATTTATATGTATATGATGGTTTCAATTCGTATTATATGACGGTTTCAATTCATATGTATATGATGGTTTCAATTCATATGTATATGATGGTTTCAATTCATATGTATTTGATGATTTCAATTCATATGTATGATGGTTTCAATTCATATTATATGATGGTTTCAATTCATATTATATAATGGTTTCAATTTATGTATTTGATGGTTTCAATTCATATAGATGATGGTTTCAATTCATATGTTTCAATTCATATAGATGATGGTTTCAATTCATATGTATATGATGATTTTAATTTACGTGCATATGATGGTTTCAATTTATATGTATATGATGGTTTCAATTCATACGAATATAATGGTTCCAATTCATATTTCTATAATGGCTTCAATTAATTCATACGTCCAAAGGCTCCAATTAATGAACATTTAAAATCTGAACAATAATTGAAATTTAATTCATCTTATCTCACACAAGTTATTTTACAATTACACTACAACTATTATCTTATTTATTTATTACTATTTATTGTTATCTATTCATTTCTCTCTCATACCTCCCACTAAAATATATCAAACGCCACCGTAGTTTCTCAACGTCTAACAAACTTCTATGCCGTAAATGCACGAAATCAGCGGTCGAGGACCGGCGAGACGCATCCGAAGAGGGCGGCAGAGGACGAAGAGAGGAAGAAACCGGCACAGATATATACATACACGGGGGATAAGGTGGCCGAGAGGGCAACACCGCTGGATAACACCGCACGGCCGAACTATTCCGCAACTAACTGACCTGCTCGTAGCACTGTTCAAATTGATGAACGCAAATAGCTCGGCAAGTATGCAAACGACGCGAGCACGCGGCCAGAACGATCGCGCAAGTAACTCGCGGAGAATTTCGGCGGAAATGCCGGCGCGCCGCGCTGTTGATCGCGCGATGGACTGGTTTTCCGCGTTCCGAAACTGGCGGGAACACCCGTCGCTCGGTGATTTCGGTAAATAGCGAAGATTAATTACTGGAGAGAGAACTGATTTACCGCCGTACGACGGAAACAAAACGTGAATCCAATCCCCGGCGAGTGCTTCACGCCGCGATGCAGACGCGGCTGTTTCGAAGCTTCTGCGGGTTTCAAGGATATTTGGATAACAATCGCGTGCCGTTTTTGGTGCATAATACAGCGGAACCACGATCATCCGAATCTCTGATGTCTCAGCTTCGTGCCAACCGAGTCCGTTTTGTGTGCGAATGCGATAGAATTGTGCAATCATTGTACTATATTATTAATCCCGGATGGATTATTGTATTATTCAAGTGTTATTGAATTATTTGAATTAATATTTTGTTATTGAAGTATTTGAATTACTATTGTATCATTGAACTGTTTGAATTACTATCGTATTATTGAACTATTTGAATTATTACTGAATTATTCAACTATTGTTGAACTATTTGATTTACTATCGAATTATTGAACTATTTGAATTACTATTGTATTGTTGAACTATTCGAATTACTATCGAATTATTGAACTATTTGAATTACTATTGTATTGTTGAACTATTTGAATTATTATCGAATTATTGAACTATTTGAATTGCTATCGAATAATTGAACTATTTGAATTATCATCGAATTATTGAACTATTTGAATTGCTATCGAATTATTGAACTATTTGAATTATTATCAAATTATTGAACTATTTGAATTGCTATCGAATTATTGAACTATTTGAATTGCTATCGAATAATTGAACTATTTGAATTACTACCGAATTATTGAACTATTTGAGTTATTATTCTGTCATTCAACTATTATTCAACTATTTGAATTACTATCGAATTATTGAACCATTTGAGTTATTACTGAATTATTCAACTATTCGAATTACTATCGAATTATTAAACTATTTGAATTATTGCTGTGTCATTCAACTATGATTGAATTATTTGAATTATTATCGTAGTATTGAGCGACTTGAATTACTATCGTATCATTGAACTATTCGAATTATTATTGCGTCATTCAACTATTATTGAATTCTTTGAACTACTATTGTATTATTGAACTATTTGAATTACCTATTTGAATTGCTATTTGAATTACTATTTCTCTTGACTACTGTATCGTTGAGTTATTCGAATTGCTATCAAACAATTCAATAACATAGCTAAGTAATTCAACGATACATACAGTGTAAAGTAATTAATCTCGAATAAACCCTTGCGTCGTGGCAAACAGAGTGTGGACAGACGCATAGTATTATTTCTGCTACAGCTGTACTACCTCATAAGGACAGAAATAGTTTCGTAAGCCGGTAATCCCCGAATGAAACGTACCGTGAGAGACCGAAGCCCCGTCGTCACGGGAAATCCGTGTTTCAGCGATTCCGTTGTTACCTTTTCCCGTGTCGCGAATCATTCTATTCTGAAACAATTCTCCCGCCCGTATGTGCCCGTCGAAGCCACTAATAAACCGTGCTTCCCGTGCTCGTCCAGGAAAACTTCTATTTTTACCGGGCCTCGTACCTTCAACCCCGACGAGATTCACCCCTCGACGGAGTCTTGACGTTCGATAAGCCTGTGGCAACACAATAACCGTTCCCCGTGCACACCGAGAGAACCCCTATTTTATTTCCTCGCCGACACGTGGTATTTCGAGCCCCTTAGCCGGCGACGAACCGAACAGAACCGACCCCGGAACATCCCCCCCTTCCAACCCCTCGCCGCGCGCGCCTCAGACTCCGCGCGGCCGCGGCCGGATTCATCCTCGCGCCCCTATGCCGGATAAAAACCACTTGCTATCGAGTGGCCGTACGGTTTCTCTCCTTTATTTTTCGCCCGTGCTCGCGCGGATTCACTTTGTCCGACGCGAGCGCCACGCCGGAAAGAGAAACGACCGCCGAGGACACGAAAATCGCGAGCCGGAAACGCAAAGCGTGCCCGCGATTCGAGCGCCGACCAACCCCCCGACCACCCTACGCCGTCTAATTAAGGTATGCAAATGAGCGTGAAAAAGTACAGATTAGCTTTCTGTCCCCCCTACGGCCGCTCCTGGAATTTCATTTTTACGCGGGCACCGATTTTTCCGACGCTTTCGGAACGCCACAATGGCGGCGATGGTAGAAGTAGATGGTATTTAGTCGAGTTTTCGCTCGCGAAAGTGAACCGTTCTTCCGGCGATTAATTGGTGCTCGAGGTTAATAGGCCGAGTTACTGGACGCGGGACGATTGAACCGCGGATTTCACGCGTTTACGGTGAAAATGAGTCGGTAACAATTAAAACGGCGCGGAAGTGGAAGGAAAGCAAGAACGTTGTTGCGTTAGTTCGAGCGTGTAATAAATAATTTGGAGAGCAATCGATGCAATTTTTGTATTTTCATAAAGATCCGCAGTCTTGTAATAATTGAACTGCAGAGAATATATTTATATATTTTATATTGCATAATAATATTATAATATATATTGTATAAATTAATTTTATATATTAATATAACAAACTAGTCTTTTTAACATTAAAAAAAGATCCAAATCATTAATGCAATTTTGGAAGAAAATACCTTCACATAACTCTGCAGAGTACATATTTATATACTCTATATTATATAATAATATTATAATATATAAATATTAAGTATTAAATATAAAATATTAATATTATGTATTAATATATAGCAGCCATAAACTGCAGTATTTCAGTCACTGCACAGCAAACTGGTCTTTTTAACATTAAAAAAGAATTCGAATCATTCGATGCAATTTTGAAAGAAAATACCTTGACATAACTCTGCAGGATATATATTTACATACTCTATATTATATAACAATATTATAATATATAAAATATAAATTAATATTATATATTAATATATTGCAGCTATATAAATTGTAGTATCTCAGTCATTTCACAGTAAACTAATCTCTCAACATTAAAAAAAGGATCCTAATAATTCAGTGCAGTTTCGAAAGAAAATACCTTGACATAACTCAGCAGGGTATATATTTACATACTCTATATTATATAACAATATTATAATATATAAAATATAAATTAATATTATATATGAATATATTGCAGAGCTATAAATTGCAATATCTCAGTCATTGCACAGTAAACTAATCTCTCAACATTAAAAAAAGGATCCAAATAATTCAGTGCAGTTTCGAAAGAAAATACCTTGACATAACTCAGCAGGGTATATATTTACATACTCTATATTATATAACAATATTATAATATATAAAATATAAATTAATATTATATATGAATATATTGCAGAGCTATAAATTGCAATATCTCAGTCATTGCACAGTAAACTAATCTCTCAACATTAAAAAAAGGATCCAAATAATTCAGTGCAGTTTCGAAAGAAATTATACTGTTTAAAAAGCATGTCCGAATAAATATTGCTACGTCTAAGTGGTTCGATTAGGTTCGAGAACGGCAACGGACGAAGGGCGTCAATTTCGATCGGATCGGGGCGGTTTCGAGGCACGAAATCCCCGGGTATCGGGGGCCTCTTTCTCCGATGATTTCAATTAGCACGTATTATCGAGAGCCCGGCATCTCCCCGAGATATATAGGTCGAAGCCCTTCAGAGGATGAAAAGCCCGTGCCGCGAGGAGAGGAGGAAGTCCTTCGATGCCTAGCCGCGCAAGTTTTCCAATTAACCCGAGTTTATTACGCGGGAAATCGAGGTCGAGGTTCTTTCCCATTGGGCTGTAAAGGTGAGAAAGGGTTACACGGCCGAATGGACTTACCTGGGTGATGGTATGGGGCGAGGCTTATCAAGCGCCAGATCCGAGCTCAGGGGCGAATCGGGTCCGCGGACGCTGGAAGCCCTGCGAAAACAGAATTATCGTTAGCTCAGCCGCTGATCGGAAGCCAACCGGCTATCTAAGAACCCTGCCGCGTCTACTTTATCGAGTGCAAAGTGCATTGGACTATGCCGATCTTTCGTCGGTCGGTGATTAACCCCCGCCGCGCGATCCCTGGGTCCGCCGGGACCCGAACACAGAAGGTAAGCTTCGATCATTCTTCTGTGGTTTTTGGGAATTACATTTCTATGCCATTTGCACGCGATGAATGTGTTCGCGTAAATTATAGCAATTTCTTTTTATAGCAATTTTACGTGTGATAATATATGTATTTGTTTAAATTATATGTTATAGTATAGTATAATATAGTATAATTATAGTAATTACGAGTATAATATGGTATAATTATAGTAATTACGAGTATAATATAGTATAATTATAGTAATTACGGGTATATGTACTCGTTTTAATTATATTTTATATGAATCTTGCATACGACATATGCATTTATGTAAATTACATTTTATATAAATTTTGCAGGAAATATTTGTGCATTTCTGTAAATTATATTTTAAATAAATATCACGTATGACATGTGTATCTGTGTAAATCAGATAATTAAATATAATTTACAGAAAATTAGGTGGGCTTTAAGTCGTCGTAATTCTCTCATCGATTTTGTTCACGAACTGTTGGCGAATGTTGCAAATCTTGGCACTTTCGACAAAAATACATTATTATTATTATTTGAGAATTCCCATTTTGCCGAATAAACTGGAGTGTTTCTTATCGTTTAATCCGCAGGTCTGTGCATTTATCGCGAAAATAACTGGACTCGGTCTTAAAAAATCGTACATTAAAGATTTGAGCGCGCCGAAACATTAGTTTCTCGCATTAGCATTTTTTGCGTCTCTGCATCGCGCGGCTCGCAATTAACGCAGCCCGTGTTCCCACGAAATCGTAATCCTTTATCCGGGAGTCACGGCAGCGAGGCGTAAATAACACCGCCGACATCAACGTATCGACTTTCAATTGCAAATAATTTCGAGTTACCGAGAGTCGCTGGCAAGCTAGTACTATAATTACGCTCCTGAAAATAAAAGCCGCTCTCCGGCCGCCGTGAATTACACGGTGTCTGGTTGAAATTATTGGAAAATGAATATCTTCGGTAGACGGATCAAACGATTATTCACAGAACATGCGTTTCAGGAGGATAGTCACCTTTCCCTGCGTATAGTACGACGACGCGTCGCTTCGCCAGCCTTCTGTGCTCTCGTACAACAGCAACCGTGACGAAAAGTTAACTGGGTGTCTTTCTCGAGCTTCTTCGACAGAGCTTTCCGTAAAATAAATGGCATTTGTATGACGCGTTTAATCTTTTTTTTGCGACCGGATTGCCGCCGTTTGACATTTGACAAGTGGAAACATTTAGGTGAACAAAATTGGAGAGTATTAAAGAGAATATTAAATTAAATTATACATTAATAATTATAAATTAAATTATACTAATATTAAAAATTCAACTGTTATTGATAACTATTATTGAAAATTATTACGAACTTGGTGGTCGATGCAAATTGAAAGAATAATTCAAAAATTTGAGGATATTATTATATTTTATTATTGTATTATGTTAATATATAAATATAATAATATATATAAATATATGTAATAATATATAAATGCAATAATATATATAAATATATATAATAACATATAAATATTATATGTAAATATAGTATATACATATTATTATTATTATTATTATATGTAAATATAGTATATACATATTATTATTATTATTATATGTAAATATAGTATATACATATTATTATTATTATTATATGTAAATATAGTATATACATATTATTATTATTATTATTATATGTAAATATAATATATAAATATTATTACTATATATAAATATAATATACAAATATTATTATTCGAACGAACCATAAATAATTTTATGCCGTGCATTTTTGTCAAAATTATAGTAAATAACGGCATCCGTCTCGTTCCCACGGAAAGGAATAAAATCATTTTGGCCAGAGCTTTTGAGGTCACACAGACGGTTTGCTGATCGCTCACCGACGTTAATGCGAAATTATCGTTTTCGCGAGGCGCGCCTCGACAACAACTATTTTCGTCGGTTGCGGCAGCTCCCTGTCGCCTGCATATCGGAAAGATGAAGTCGAGTGTCCCGGCCCGCGATTACGCAAACATCGATTCAGTTCTCCGCCATATTACGGGCGCAATATTTATATTTCATTCGTATGACGACTCCGATATCGTGAGTGCTTGCCCTCGTACAGATAAACCGTAACGCACGTTCTGGCGCCCGGCAACGCGCGGCATAAATTAATAAAATCGCCGTACGCGAACGCGATTCGTGTGGTCGGGCAATTAACAACCTGCCAGATAATTTCGCAATATCTTCGAATGCTACGCGATAATATGGAGAATCTGTCGGAATTTCAAGTTCTATGCAAATGTGTTACAATTTACATTTGTATTTGTATTTTCTGAAAAAATCTGCTGTATAAGTTAAGGTCCTGTGAAAATCTCTGATATAAATTAAAATCTTATGAAAATCTGTTGTAATTTAGAGTCTTATAAAAATCTGTTATAATTGAAAATCCTATGAAGATCTGTTATAATTTGAAGTTCTATAAAAATCTCTTATAAATTAAATTTTTAATTAAATTCGTACAAAAATCTATTATAATTTAAGGTCCTCCGAAAATCTGTTATAATTTAAAATCCTATTAAAATCAGTTATAAATTAAATTTCTATTTAAATTACTAAAAAAAGGTCTATTATATTTGAAACTTCTATAAAAAATCTATTATAAATTAAATTTCTATTTAAATTCCTAAAAAGATCTATTAGAATATAAAATCCTATAAAAAAATCTATTATAAATTAAATTTCTATTTAAATCCCTAAAAAGTTCTATTATAATATAAAATCCTATAAAAAAATCTATTATAAATTAAATTTCCATTGAAATTCCTAAAAAGATCTATTATAATATAAAATCCTATAAAAAAAATCTGTTATAGATTGAATTACTATTTAAACTCCTAAAAAGATCTATTATAATATAAAATCCTATAAAAAAAAAAGAAAATCTGTTATAAATTAAATTTCCATTTAAATTCCTAAAAAGACCTATTATAATATAAAATCCTCTAAAAATCTGTCATAATTTCTAAGTTCAACGTACTTCTTTACCTAATAAATCTAACGAATCGATGATAACGCAATAACGTGAACAAATTCTTTAATCCACCAGTTTTGTTCGCACAAATCCATAAAATCCAGTCTATCGTCACCGCATACGAATTCAGCAGCTTGGTAGACGCAGCAACGATACACCGATTTTCGGAGAAATCGTACTCGACGATCATTTTGTTTTTCGTTCTCTGTGAGAGACATAGAGAGAACCGTGCGCCGTGTTTCCCGTCGCGTTATCGGGCCCGGCTGGCAAAAAAGATGATCGGGACAAGTGCAGCCGGTCAAGCGCAAACTGGAATTTGTTTCTCGGTTTGTCGAGGCCGGGACACTTGTTCCCGTGATTTAATGCCCGCCGCGTAAAGTAAATATATTTCGCCGGTAACGACGGCGACGACGACGACGACGACGCCGGCATCGCCGAAGCTGGATCTCCAGTCAGGAAACGTGTAATTACGGGGCCCGCGGCTAATTAATAATAATCATCCGCGGATCGGCGTCCGTGATAAAGCCTGTATATTATCGCGGCGGCGGCGGCGGCGACGGCGGTGCAGTCCGTGCGCCGATGCAGTCGCTTGTAATTACGTTCGCGGTGCAGAAGTGCCGATACCGGCCGCTGTGTTCGCGCGTATTTATCTCAATTAAAATTGCCGGCTCGCTCTGGAAACCTCTACGACGATTGCTTGTACGCCGCCTAGATCCGGCGTATTAATCAATTAAGAGGAGCCCACGGTGGACGTGGTTGTAATTAGATCCGGCGAGCATCGCCGCTTGTCCGTGGGATCGATTTCGACAACGCCGCGCGAGAAGAACCCGTTCCGTTTCAGCGATGCATTTATGCGCGACGCGATCCGCGGAGTCACCGCGGGTGTATCGATCTTCCGGTTTTTCGCTGATTAATCACGCGACGCGGCTCGCGAACGCTGCATACATATATATACTATATCGCTTTGCCCAAGCGAGCGCGGCCTTTCTCGATGGATTCAAGGGGAATTCGTGGGTGGCAAAGGCATTTGTACCATCGTCGATGACTGTCGTCGAGAGAGCCAATCTCGCCGGTGCTCTCAACCGACATCAATCGGCCGCGCACCGATCAATAATCGATTGCGCTTTGATCGCTCTGCTCGCGAAAGACGCTGCGCGCAGCGGTCCACGCTTCCGCGGCTTCGGACAAACCGGCGCTCGAATTAATCCCTTTCGATCTTTCGTTTGCACGTGCCGCATTGGTTAATTTTAAGTGATGATGGTAATAATGATTATGGTAATGATAATAATGATAACAATAATAGGGATAATTTTATTCCGTTTTTATAGCGAACGGAAAAATAATAATAATTAATAATATTGATAATATTGGTAATGATAACGATAATAATGATAATAATAATTATGATAACAGTAATAATGATAATAATAATGAAAAAAATAATTGTGATAATCTTTTTTTGTTTTTATGGCGAGGGGAAGAATAGTAATAATTAATAACACTGATAATTAATGATAATAATTAATAATAGTGATAATATTAGCAATGATAACAGTGATAATGATAATAATAATGATAAAAATAATTGTGATAATCTTTCTGTGTTTTTATAGCGAAGGGAAAAATAGTAATAATTAATAATATTGATAATTAATAATAATAATTAATGATAGTGATAATATTAGTAATTTTAACGGTAATAATAATAACTATTATTATGATAACAGTAATAATGATAATAATAATGATAGAAATAGTAGTGAGAATCTTCTTTTGTTTTTATAGCGAGGGGAAAAATAGTAATAATTAATAACCTTGACAATTAATAATAATAATTAATGATAGTAATAATAATAATAATGATAACAATAATAATGATAATAATAATGATAAAAATAATAACAATAATGATAATAATAATAAGAAGAAGAACATGGAATCAGGAAAAAATGACGATAGATGACAATGCTGTCACGAATTACAAATTTCCATCGCAAATTTCCAGAGGAAAATCTTCAGTCGAGCGTACAATAATGGTCGCGTTAAAAGCTCGACGGTTGCATCGGCGCAGCTCAGAATCTCGCCGAAGAAAAGACAATCTAAAAGCCACGAAGCAAAAGAAGCTGCCGCGCATCATCATCTTCTTCCTCTTCCGTTTCCTTTTCGTTCCACGGTCCCCGTTTCTCCGGCGGCGATCAAATATTTTTGGACGCCGTTGTACAGAGAGCGGCAGACGCTCGGCACCGGAATTGCCGGCAAAATTGGAGGAAACGCGCGAGCCCGAGAAGTTTTATTCCGGCGAGGGAACATCATTATTTCCGCAACACGCCGTTCGCGCCGGGAAAACGAAAACTTTCGTACTGATTTTATTCTGCGTCGGAGATCGCCTGCCGGCTGAGAGTTGGAAGCTGCGGCGGGGGTGGGTGAAAAGAGAAAAAAAATAGATCGATAACAGCCGCGGGGGCGCAACGCGGACCGGTGAATGGGAAGACGCGAATTTTCATGGTGCGCATTTTCGCGGGACCTCCGATTAAATATGAACAATTTCAGCAAAGATGGACGCGATCGCCGACGGAACGCGCCGTTAACGGAATTGCATTCTTCAATTGCAGTTCCGTGCCGGCGGAATTATACTTTCTCCATTATTTGCCGGACACGGGTTTTATTGTTCGATGCCGGCTCGCTACGGAGCCCGGTTTTATCAACCGAATATTCGAGGTAAAGATAATATTAGCTGCCGGACTGCTGCACACAGCCGCTCGAACAAACACGGGATTTATTGTAATTGGTGGAAATTTCAATTGGATTTTGTTAACTTCGTATCGGTCTATCGTTACGCGAAGTTTCGCGAAGTGAAAATTTCAAGTAAACATTTCCATCGAATTTATCGCGTGTATTGTGCAAATTTTGTAAACGCATTCGTTATGTCTACGGCTCAATAAATATCTGGGATGAAGTGTAAATTTCAATGGAATTTATTAACAACTGTAGGCGCATTCCTTGAATCTATGGATATGCGAAGCTTCGGGAGATGATGTAAATGTTTCAATTGATTTTATTAACTGTATTTTGTATGCAGCTTTGTAAATACGTTGATTATATCCACGGTCATCTGCGTAAAATGAAGATTTTAATTGTGTTCATTAACTTGGCAGCGTATTCAGCTTTTTAAGCAGAGTAATTGAATCTACGATCATAAATAGTTCTGCATGAAGCAACGATTTTAATTGTGTTCATTAACTTGGCACCATATTCAGCTTTTTAAGCAGAGTAATTGCATCTACAATCATAAAAAGTTCTGCATGAAGCAAAGATTTTAATTGTGTTCATTAACTTGGCATCATATTCAGCTTTTTAAGCACAGTAATTAAATCTACAATCATAAAAAGTTCTGCTTAAGATACAGATTTTAATTATGGTCATTAACTTGGCACCATATTGATCTATTTGAGCAGATTAATTAAATCTACAATCTTTCACAGTTCTCAATAAAGCAAAGATTTTAATTGTGTTCATTAACTTGGCACCATATTCAGCTTTTTAAGCACAGTAATTAAATCTACAATCATAAAAAGTTCTGCTTAAGATACAGATTTTAATTATGGTCATTAACTTGGCACCATATTGATCTATTTGAGCAGATTAATTAAATCTACAATCTTTCACAGTTCTCAATAAAGCAAAGATTTTAATTGTGTTCATTAACTTGACACCATATTCAGCTTTTTAAGCAGAGTAATTAAATCTGCAATCATAAAAAGTTCTCAATAAACTAAAGATTTTAATTGTGTTCATTAACTTGGCACCATATTCAGCTTTTTAAGCAGAATAATTAAATCTACAGTTATACGATGTTCTGCATAAAATGAAGACTTCAATTCTGTGCATCAACACGCGCGCGCGCAACGGCAGAAACGAAAACAGCGTACGAACGCGTTTCGTCTCATCAAGCTCGGCAGATACAATATAAATTTAATATGCTGCTTTAATTGGCTTCGTCTGCGTTTCTCTGCGTCGGTGGTAACGCGATGTTATTTTCTTCGTATCGGTGTTCAAAGGCCGGTCGCGTTTCACGGTGATTTTCGGCGAATATTCCGCGAGTAATAACGCGTTTTAATTTGTGCTGGCGGGTCCGCATATCGATCGGCCGTTGCTCGCGAAAGTAGAAGACAACCCGCCCGGGGTGTTTGTGTTCCGCGCGCAGGCAGATGTTGGTTTCGCACACTGTGTACAGGATACGCGTCGAATTCGCGCACAAAGTAAATAAACTATCGAAACCCGAAGAACCAGACAGAAGTTTCAGTCACGCTCGCTTATCGATCCCGGCCGTATCGCGTTTCCTGGTCGAAATAACAGCTTGCACCGTAATCTCTGATGTAACTACAACCGATGTAAATACATTTGCTGTCCAGCGTACGCTATGCCGCCATCGAATCGCCATGTAACAGTGTTCTTATGGGAGTTCCGAGGCTTCGCAAAAATATTTGCGTGTCTCTACGTCGACGTAATTAAAGAAAAATAGATGAAGTTCTCACGCTTCCAACGAAACATTTTGCAATCAATTTCGAGGGGGCAACGAGGGACGACGACGAAGAGATCGAATTTATTTATCCAATTGCGCTCTGCATTTTATTTCGATTGGTTTTTTTTGGATTTTCTGCTACCTTTTTTATTGTGCGATGTGCTCGAGCATTTGAACGAGTCGTTTAAAATTGCCAAATCTTTCTGTTATAATGCAACCTTATTATAAAATGTTTATTTATATACCTTATATACTTGTACTGTATACTTGTATGCTTAAAACGCGACCAGTGGTTGTGAACTTAATATTATTGAAACGGTTAGTTCGATAGTCGAAGAAATCCGGTGGAATGATCGAGCAATAAACCGAGTGCATGAATTGAGAATTGCATTTAATTCGGTGAATGGATTTCTGTCATTGGTTTATGCTGAAAAAACGAATCGAACAAGAAGTCAGATTTTTCCTCTCGCGTAAAATAAGTTCGCCGAGCAGCCGTGCACAATTTTTAACAGCATTAAGTGGCCAGGAAATCCAGAAAAAAATTAAATACTGTATTTATGCGAGGGCATACGGCCAGGCGAAATGAGTTCGAGGCCTTTTTTAAGCTCTTTGATTGCAATGCCATATGTGAAGTAACAATTTGCACGTAGGAATGCTAGTGGGCAATTGATTGCAAGCGAAGCAAGCGGCTGGAAAAATCCTCCAGAAAAATGAGGAGAGAGAGAGAGAGAGAGAACAGACAGATCTCGTCCATCCTTTTACAGGAGCAACTGACAGACCGCCCGGAGCATTTTCATCAGGCGTACCCTTCCGCCTCTTTCAATACCCCTGCTACGATCAAATGTGAATGTTAAAGTCGTTTTAATTAAAATCGACAGGAAGCTCGGAGCGTTCCGAGCGCATGCCTCGCTAAGTTCCACCGTTTCCTATTTATTAAGCAACTGTTTTCCACTGAACGAGTAAACGTAAATAACTGATGCATTCGTGCGCTCGCTCGTTCCTATTATTGCGGAATCATGTCCGGGAAATTGAGAAAGGGGAAACCGTTCGATCGTTAACAATTCCTTCGAGTTGTTTGCGAATTATCTCGCTTCGGAGCATCTTCTGTTTCTCAGAATTCCCTCGTCCTTTACGTTATCAATATTGTTAGCTGTACTCGGAGCTGTTTCGAATTTATTCGAAAAACGTGCTCGAAATATCATTCGATTGAAATTGTATTCGAAGAATTTATTCGATATATTATGCGAGTAGAATTTTATTCGAATAATGTATTCAAGATATTATTCGAATAAAATTGTATTCGTTGAATTCATTCGATATATTATTCGAATGAAATTGAATTCATAGAATTCATTCGATATATTATTCGAATGAAATTGTATTCGTAGAATTCATTCGATATATTATTCGAATGAAATTGTATTCGTAGAGTTCATTCGATATATCATTCGAATAAAATTGTATTCGTTGAATTCATTCGATATATTATTCGAATGAAATTGAATTCATAGAATTCATTCGATATATTATTCGAATGAAATTGTATTCGTAGAATTCATTCGATATTTATTCGAATATAATTCTACTCGAAGAATTCATTCGAAATATCGTTCGAACAAAATTGAATTCGTAGAATTCATTCGATATATCATTCGAATAAAATTGTATTCAATTATCCAAATTGTGATTACTCCACGCTATAACAAAGATCCATCGATACAACGAAGCCGGCGCCGTTTTCCAAACAGATCAATAGGTTCCCCGGCTTAGAGCAACACTAGAAACCACATCAGCCGACAAAACAAGCGCGAGTGGCATGTGTTGCGAAGAAGACGGATAGAGAAGAAGCGACCGGCTGGCTCGGCGAACGAGAATGTTAACCGGAGGGCGTTTTAATGCGCGGCGTTTTATCGCGCGATCCATTCGCCGTTTAGCAAAGCGTTCTCCCGGCAGCCCTCGGAGTTCCCCGAGGAAACCTAGGCGACGTTCAACATCGCGACATTCAGCGTCGCGCAACAAAACGTGCATTAGCGGCAAGGAACAGCGCGCGGCTGGCTGCGTCTCGCGAGAGAGGGCTGTTTCTCCGCTCGACGTCGCCCTTTGTGACTGCAACTCTCCAAGACCGCGTCTTTCGATCCCGATTTAATAAGCCCGCCGCCGGAAAGAACGCGAAGTTTGTCAACTTCGCGGCTTTCTGGGAGCCCCGTGTTCTCCGGAGGAGGGCCGCACTTATGGGGAATGCAGTATGCGCCGGCGGGACAGCTCGCTAAAGCGAATTGTGGGAACAACATGGAATCCCCCGTTTGATCCTGGAACTATTTCAATCAAGCCTTCTGCCTGGCGCGGCGTGTGCAACGAGACTTTGCGTGGTCGTAAATGTTCGCCGCGTAAACAAGAGACATTTATGGCGACGCTTTTAAGGGCGCGGGTAACGAGAACGATGTGATTTTTAGGATTTTTCTCTGATGAAATGAAGTAACTTTTCCTTGAACTGGGACCCGATTTTTGGGAGTTTTATTATTTAGTTAACGCGATTTTTAGCGATTTTATCGGAGCAAATTGATTAATCTTTTCCTCGAACGAAAACTGTATTCGAAGGTGCATGCATGGGGTGAAAGGTCGCGCGTAAGCAATAATATGAAAAGAAACGTGGCTGCCGATAATTTTGCCAGAGAAAATTAAACGAACTTCTTGCCTAAATAAGAACTGTATTTAAAAGCGCACACGCACGTTTTACCGTGAGCAATCATTTTTCTGCTGCGAAATCGTCGAGAACGAACAACGAAAATGATCCGCGCGCAGAACCGCTGCGCCAATATACGATCTCGTTCGTTTAAACATCGGTCTATTAACTGCACCGATAAAAAGTTTCGCGAAGCTGTATTATAAAAGTAAGATCGCATTATTGAATTACGTAGCTACGAGTGAGCGCGGGAGAAAGAACTTGATGCACCGAGAGGAAACGCGACTATAATGCTCGGTAAGATTCGACCGTCGGATCTCGGTGAAATAAAATTTTTTAATGAAGTAGTATAGAACGCCGAGAGTACTTTAGAGAAGGGGCACAGTAAAACTGCTGTTGCAAGAAACCGAATTGTACCCAACTTTCTTCTGCGTGAACCATAGCTGTTGAGCAGACGCCATGGACATCCGTAATCCAGCGATTAATCAGCAAAAACTGTTTCCTCCTTTCTAAAACAGTGAACATGCTACGTTCTGATAGTATAACGAAGGTGGAAGAAGCCGTGATAGGTCTAACTCCTAGATGACCGCGGATATTTTACTGATTAAAAGTCATGCGATTGATTGCTGGACCGCGGATTTTATGCAATTACGATAAAAATGGTTTGAAGATACGAGGAAATGCAAACATGTTAGATAAAGTTATGAAGGTTGCCATTTTTTCTTCGATTTATTGAAATTATTAAAAGAAGAATTTTTATTTCGTTTGTTAGAATTAATTAATGTAATTACAATGTAATTCGTAATTGCAGATTATGGTTCAATTAGATTGTATTTGAATCACGTTGTATTTCAGTTAGATTGTATTTGAATTACATTGTATTTCAGTTAGATTGTATTTCAATTATATTATATTAATTAGATTAGATTGTATTTAAATTACATTTTATTTCAACTAGATTGTATTTCAACTAGATTGTACTTTAATTACATTGTACTTAAATTACAATGTATTTAAATTTCATTGTATTTAAATTTCATTGTATTTAAAGTATATTGTATTTAAATTACATTGCATTCCAATTACATTGTATTTCAATTACACTGCATTCCAATTACATTGTATTTCAATTACACTGCATTCCAATTCCATTGTATTTCAATTCCATTGTATTTCAATTATGTTGTATTCTAATTCGATGGTACTTCAATTACATCGTATTTCAATTCCACCCTAATTAAATTCCATTGTATTTCAATTACACTGTATCCCAATCGCCTCGCATCCGAACCAAGCTCGCGATTAAAATAATCAGCAATCGAACGAGAACAGACATGCCCGAGTCACGCGACTGAATTACAACGTAGCCTAAGTACCATGTAACGAAATTAACATGCCACGCGACGCGATGAAATTTGCGAGACTGCATGACAATGCAATCGAGTCGACAGAGCTCGGCAAGCGACGACAAATTCTCTCGGCAACGTTCGATCCTTGTTATCCCCCTTGGTCCGCAGTTTCTCAGACGCGGCGCGCACACCTGTACACCTTCGTTCGTTCATCGGCAAAATTTCCCAGACCTTGTTCGAGCGGTCTGTGAACGGTCGGGCACGCCTTCGAAAATATTCCGATACTCCCCGGCGCGTCGGGGAGAGTTTCAGTCGAGGCAAACAGCCGTCCATTGACAGGAACACGGGAATCGTGTCGACCGTGGCAACAGAACCGACACGCAACTTGCCAAAGGGAAACGAAGTTCGCGGGGTTTCACCCTCCGCTGGATACGTTTCACCGTTTCCGTAATTCCCGGCGGCCGATCGTGACGCAACGTTTCCTACGTGTCGGAGAGGGCCCCCGCGTTATTACGTGAACGGGCCCCGGACAATATACATCCTGATCCTGTTCTCGAGTTCCGCGCGGATAAATAACTGTGGTTAAAAACGCGGCCGCGGACCGGCCGATATCCGATCCGCGCTCGAATCGCGCGGAAAATGGAAACGCGAACTCGCTCCCGGCGAAAATACCGCTCTCTCTCTCTCTCTCTTTCTCTTTCTCTCTTTCTCTCTCTTTTTCTCTCTTTTTCTCTGTTGCCGGGAATGCCGACACTCCCGCGTGTATGCGCCCGTCTGTCACGCTCGTCGATGTACCTGCCGCGGCCCTCGTATGCAGTTTCGTACGCCGTTTTTCGTTTTAACACGATCGCCGCGGATATTATTTCCCGCGGGCCGACTTCCCAGAGTCATTTACAGATTTTTACCGAACCCCGTTTTCGAACGCTTCGCGTGCGAACTGCGGTACACGCGCGGCTATAGCCGATTTTAATGCACATTATCTTCCGACGCATTGACAGCTTCTGGGAAAGTGATTGCTACTCTGGCGAGGTTTAAGATATCGTAGCGGGAAAATTTGTACGTATTGTAGAACGTGTGCACTTTTTAATTGGGGTATTTGTTCGGAGATTGGTGTACTCGTTCTCTCGACAGAAATTGCTAGAAGAGAAGTTTTTTGTTCGGGTTGTTGCTAGTTAAGACGAGGTTTCTCAATTATTTTTTTAGTATTTCGCAATCATGGTATTATTGTATTCTGTGCAATGTGCAGGTACTTGATCGAACAATAGATTGTTCATTCTTTCAAGAGAAATTTTTGGAGATTTTCTTCTAAGTGTTCATTAGAGACGCGCCATCTTAATAGGAAGCCAATAAGCACTTGATGTTTTGAAGACTTCAGTTTACGTTCATTTTAGGTCTGAATGTTGTACGCTCTGAAATTGACGTCTTTGAGACGTCTTATTTTAGACTTTAAGAGGACGTTCTGAATTTGGGACGTTCTGATTGATCTGATTCTTCTGATTCTTCTGATTCTTCTGTTTCTTCTGATTCTTCTGATTCTTCTGATTCTTCTGATTCCTCTGATTCCTCTGATTCTTCTGATTCTTCTGATTCCTCTGATTCCTCTGATTCTTCTGATTCTTCTGATTCTTCTGATTCTTCTGATTCTTCTGATTCTTCTGATTCTTCTGATTCTTCTGATTCTTCTGATTCTTCTGATTCTTCTGATTCTTCTGTTTCTTCTGATTCTTCTGATTCTTCTGATTCTTCTGATTCTTCTGATTCCTCTGATTCTTCTGATTCTTCTGATTCTTCTGATTCCTCTGATTCCTCTGATTCCTCTGATTCTTCTCATTCTTCTGATTCTTCTGATTCTGAGTGCCCTTCAAACTGCTCGTTAAAACACGCCCGACTCAAAACTGATGCTAAAAACTTCACGCTCGAAGCGGTTGTTGCATCAATCAGTGCAACTGCCTCGCTGCATTCGATCCTCCAAAATCTCGCAAGCGAAGAAATATAACCTCGTATCGCGTGCATCTTGTGTACCTTCTAACCGCGCAGCTCGTTCCACGGAAACCCCGTTAGAGTTCGCCGAAGAAAAACTCATCAAAGAACCCGGTTTCCCTTCAATTGCTCGCCGTGGTCCTTTAATATGAATGAGCCAAAAGGGATCCGAAAGAGCGCGCAGCAGCCGGAGAAACGGTCGCCGCTTGCGTTCGCGGTCTCGTTCGCGGAACAAGTGTTTTACTTCGAATTTAGGATCGTCGGAGCACCGAGAAGTCCCGCCGCGATTGAAAGGAAGATTGGAGGGTCGGAAGTCCCGGGGATCGGAAGTAATTTCCGTCGAAGCCGAGCTGGGAAAGACGAAGAAGACGGTCCGCCGGCCGTATTAATCCGGCCCCGTGTTTAGCTGATCAAACAACGAGTCCAGAAGGAATCTCGAGCCTCGGCCCGGCAGCTTTCCTACGGATCGGAGGAGAGCCGGCCCCGCTTTTACGTCCATCAGAGGCTCAGGGAGTGGAACGAAGGTACTTCCGAGGTGCAAGAGAGGGTCGCGGAGGTCCGCACACATCGTTGCCCCGGCGCACCGGTAAGCCAGGACGTTTTATTTCTCCGGGAAATAGGATGAAGACGTGCACCCGAAACGAACTCGTGCTTCTTCGTTAAATATTTACGCTCCATTAAGCTTGTTCCCAGCGTGCCTGTCCCCGGGCTTTATGACGCAACGCGTCAAGTGAATCGAATATTTCGTGCGACGCGACGTCCGGTTTTCGTGCGAGCCGGCCGCCGCGTTACCAGCAAAATTCTTCGCGTACGGTTCTTCACGCACGCGAGGTTTACAGCCCGGTTGACATATTTTAAGCGCTCATTTGACAAGCCGTTTATTGCACGCGGATCGATTAATACGGATCCGAAGCGGCGGCCGTCGCCGCGTCAGCTGCGCCGGATATTTTTTGCCCGGACTTTCCCCCCGGGTTTCGTAAATCGTTTTACTCGATCGAGATGTTAATTAGAAATTTTATCTGCGAATTAGAAACTTATCTCGGCTCCCCGGACGCTTGTATGGCCTTTAGTCGAGTAATGTGATCGCGGGGTATTTAATCTGTCAGGTTCGGCATCGTCTTGACACGCTTTCGATTTTTTTTAGTTTAAGCACTGCCGATGTTTATGATGATTGAATGGGTTATTTTTATGGAGCTGCGTGTATTTCAGGCTTCCATCGACCTTTTCGTAATTTTGGCAAGTAAACGACGGAGTCGAGAAACGCTGTAAGCGAATATTCTATGTTATTTTATAAAAATAGCAGAGATCTACTTACTCGGATGTTAAAATATATATAATAATATAAAATATACATAATATAAATATAATAATATAAAAATATATATTTCGTGTTAAAAAATAATTTATTTTCTTTAGTAACATTTCCAATCGAATTTTTCATATACGATTGTTCAAATACGATTTTTCGTATACGATCTTAAAGTGTAATTTTTGAAACACGATTTTTCAAATACGATTTTAAAATACAATTTTTGAAGCACGATTTTTCAAACACGATTTTTTTATATACGATCTTAAAATACGATTTTTCGTGTACGATCTTCAAATACAATTTTCAAAGCACGATCTTTCAAACACGATTTTTCATATACGATTTTAAAATACAATTTTTAAAGCACGATCTTTCAAATACGATTCATCATATACGATTTTAAAATACAATTCTTGAAATACGACTTTTAAAACACGATTTTTCAAATACGAATTTAAAAGGCTATTTTAAAATATAGTTTTTTACGTCACGATTTCTCACGTACGACTTGAAAATACAATGTTTGAAATACAACTTTTAATACACGATCTTGAAAGGCGATTTTGGGAATAAAACTTCGAAACGCGACCAGAGCGGTATCGTGAAAGCGAGATAAAGCATTCTGAAAAGTCGGTATCACCGCGAGAAAAGGAGGACGAAATTTCCGTGCAGCTTCCGCGATAAAAAGAAGGGGCTAGGCGACGTGACACGAAACGCGGCGAAACCGAAGGAAGCACCGCGCGGCGCGGCGAGGGGAGAGTATCTCGTTCAGGTCCCCGCGAAACCTAATTTGTCGGGTGCCGTGGCACCGGGGTCCAGTCGTAAAAAATGCAACGGGAACGTCTGGTCGGCCGAAAATCATGCCGGAGGAGGAACGGCCACCAAGAAGGCGAGTTATTTCGCACTCGGAGGATCCTCCTGGTTGTAACTTAAACCGCGGCGGCTGTCGCTCGTTCCCGGGACCCGCGGCAAAATAAAAATATCTCCCGCAGAAAATGCTTGCCAGATGCCGTTCTCCCAGCAGCTAGATACGGAAAAAAATATTGCTGATTCGCGGTGAAACGTGACAGCTATTTTATAATGTCCTGGAATTATGCGAAACTTCTCGGCGGTCTTGTCGCTTCAATTTTCTACAGCGAGATGCGCGGATGCTCGTTTAATATTTTATACGGAGGATGTTTCGCAACGATGTACCACACGGTGTATGTACATGTGTATTCGATGTCTGTCGCGATTCGGGTTTAATTAAACGTTATGAACATTCGTTTGGGATAATTAAATATGTTCTAGGGTTTTACGGAGTATCGGAATTCGAGGACGATTTTAATACAAATTATGATGGACTTCGTAATTATAATGTGTTTATAATATATATTATGTATAGTTAGTTTATATAGTGTAATTGTAGTAATTACAATTATGATATTTATTTTATATATTATGATTTTAATTGTATCGATTATAATTATGACAATTATTATTATATGACAATGTATTTATAATATATATTATGTGTAGTTAGTTTATATACTGTAATTGTAGTAATTACAATTATGATATTTATTTTATGTATTATGATTTTAATGAATAACTAGTTTGTATATTATAATTGCCTCGATTATAATTATGAAAATTGTAATCATATATTATGATTATGAAGGATAACTAGTTTATATGTTATAATTATAATAATTATAATTACAATGCATATTTAGTTTATATATTTCAATCGTATTAATTATAAATACAATATATATTTAGTTTATATATTATAATCGGATCAATTATAATTATAAAAATTGTAATCATACATTATGATTATAAAGCATAACTAGTTCATATATTATAATTATAACAATTCTAATAACATATTATGATAGTAAACTATAACTAGTTTATATATTACAATTATAATAATTACAATTACAATGTACACGTTTAGTTTATTTATAGTAATCGTATCAATCATAATTACAACTGTAATTATGATGATTATATATAATTATGATTAACAGTTGTGATCATGATTGTAATCGAAATATATTAAATTTCATGCAAATAACCTGCTCATTTCGACTCTATTTATCGTTTCACGCGACGAAATGCCAATCGAACTGTAACAAACGACAAAATCTCGTCCGCGCGTGGAACGTTATCTCTGCGAGGTCGCGTATAGTAACGCGGCGAGCATTTCCACGTGATTTAAACGCGAGTTCGCGAAGCAGGATGCCTCGAAATCGTTCGGTAAATCCCGGGACGCGAGGCGAACGGAACGGGACGGGACGGTCGCAGGTGGGCAAATACGGTTTTCACGTTAATAAATCGAGCCACGAGGTAACATCATCCGAATCGGAGTTCTTCCACGTTCCAGCAACAACGAGGAAGTCGGTAATAGGATATCTCGATCCTAAATTCAAGCACTAATACCAAAGGTCAGCAGCCGGCGGTCTCGGCGGCGGCCCGAACGCCACGCGATGTCAGCCGTTCGCCGGTGGAAAAAAAGAGAAAAGCCCCGTAACAATTTAATTCCGCGGCCGGTTCGGCCGGGGCCGATCGGCCGGTAACACGATAGAACGCGATTTAATTAACAAAGGCGGAAAGATAGAGAGCGCGAGACGTTTCGCCTGGTCGTTTTGCATTGCATAATCTGCGACGCCGCAGCCCGGTAACGGTACACCCCCTCCGACGCATATTTCTCGAATGCAGCCGGTGTCAGATGCCGGTGCATTAGCAGCTTCGGATCTCGTCCCGGTGATGTAACACAATATCCTTCTGAAAGAGCCACAGCTTCCACTTGCGCCGCTGTCGCGAGCTTTCCGCTAACGAGACTGCCGGCCCGCGGCTCTCATTGTTGACAGAACCCCGACGGAAGTTTAGCCGCGTGGAATTATCCTGCCGCGAAATAATTGCGGCTGTCGCCTGGGCCTGATCGCTCCGGGCCCCGTGCCGGTCTAAACATTGCGAAACGAGACCGGACGGGACCTTCGTGGCGGGCCAGAAATGCGTTTCGGGTGTCGGCTGGATCGCTTTCTCCGGAAAGCGATAGCATAAAGCGGGGATCCGAGAGAAAATTGTGATGAATTTAACGGAACGAACATGACTGCATTTCGCACGGAAAATGCACTAATTGAGTACCGTGTAATATGATAATGTTATTGTAACATCGTAATATAATTCGCGTCGCGCGTGTTGTATCGTGCGCTTGACACAGGCGTGGGACCAGCACTGGGAAATTCGCAGCAATTCTAATCGTGGCAATTCCGGGAGAAATTACTGTGTACCGTGGTTTAGTGAAACTATTTTGAATTTATAGTCGGAACCTCTTCGAGCGGAAAGGGTTCGCCGATCTCAGCGAAAATAGCAAATCTTCCCGGCAGTTTCGGCCGAGCAAAAATGCGCGCAACTGTGCACAAAGGGCGCCGCCGTTTCGAAAAATGTCTTCGAGATTGTCGTTCGAGTATAAAATTCGGCGTTCGACGTGCTCGCATCACTGGGGGAGAGGCACCGAAATGCAGACGCCACCTCGGCCGAAACGAGAAAAAAACGGGGACAACGTTGCATCCTCGGAATATACAAATCCGTCCGCGCCTCGGGCCGAAGATACCGTAAAAGCGGCGAAATAAAAGTCCGAGAGATCGGGAAACCTGTCACGGTCCCGGCTGCACATCGCTAACAAATCCGAACGATAGTGCTCTGCCATTCCGCAGTTTTACGCGACACGGCTTTCCATCAGGTGCGCGACGAGAAAATAAAATCGCAGGTGTTCAACGACTTCGTGGATCCCGGCGGGATCCGCTGTCACGAAGTTTCCATCCTGCTTTTCATCCTGGCAGCTGTCTCCTCCTCCTTCCCCCCCCCCCTCTTCTCCACAGTTAAAAAGAAACGAAGAAAAGGAAGGGAAAGAGGGCAAAAGAAGTAAACGTTTCGCCAAGAGTGAATGTGACCGGGGAAAGAGAAGATCGTGGACTATATTATTCGCGTTCCCCATTCAGCCGCCATCTTTTCAGCCACTAAATATCTCGGGAAGCTGCAACAAGATTTCCTGGCTACCTCGTGGTCCCGTTTTCGTTCGCCGCGGCTTGCAGATTATTTACGCAGAGGCGGCTTCTTTGTTAATTTGTAAATCTAGATTTCTGTAATTATATTCTTTCTTTTTAGATTTACGCGATTTATGCTGGTGATTATATTCTTTAGAAATTTATTTTTAGTAATTATATTCTTTAGAAATGTATTCTGAGTAATTACATTCTTTAGAAATTCATTCTTAGTAGAGTTACATTTTTTAGAAATTTATTCTCAGTAATTATATTCTTTAGACATTTATTTTTAGTAATTATGTTCTTTGGACATTTATTCTTAGTAATTATATTCTTTAGAAATTTATTGTTAGTAATTACATTCTTTAGAAATTTATTCTTAGTAATTACATTCCTTAGAAATTTATTCTTAATAATTATATTCTTCAGAAATTTATTCTCAGTAATAATATTCTTTAAAATTTATTCTCTGTAAGAAATTCTTTAGAAATCCATTCTTAGTAGAGTTACATTTTTCATAAATATATCCTTAGTAACTATATTCTTTAGAAATTTATTCTTAGTAATTACATTCTTCAGAAATTTATTCCTACTCGACTTACACTCTCCAAAAATTTATACATTTATCCTCAACAATTATATTCTTTACAAAAGCATACGTTTGATTAAAACAAGATTAATTCACGAAGAAAAAGCTCCCAAAATAAAATACTCCCATAAACAGGGTAAAATCGTTCTTAGTGAACTTCGTCCAGTTAAAATGGCGGCCGACGAAGGCGTCGATCCTCGACGCACCGTTGAACGCGTTTCAGAAGCGGCAGCGATATTTCGCGGCTATCTTGCGGTGCCGTTTTCGTTGAGAGCTTGTAGCAACAACGGCGGTGCTTTAGGGCCGGGTCGGTGGTAGAACGGTAACACGGTGCCACGGTGAAAATGAAACACAACCCCGATGAGCATAAAATGTCCGGCCGGCCGGCCGGCCGGATTAATATTATCTGTTGCCGCGATGGCGGTCGGGCCGGGCCGGGCCGGGCCGGGCCGCGGGGGTGCGGACGAGCTCCTCGGGCTCGTGTAGCTGTCGCCAGCCTTTAATGATAATGCCGGGAACGTGTCTCGAGTTCGCGTTCTGCGCAAATATTACACGTTTATTGCTATCTGGTAGCCGCGGCCCGTTTTACGGCCTCGTTCGCCCTCCGCCGGGACAGGTTACTATTAATTCGGCCGTGAAACCGCGCAGATAAAATCGTCTAATTCGCGGGCACGATTCAAAGTAGCGCGAGCGCGCGAACGTCGCTCGCCGGAAACCGTCGCCGTTCTCGGTTTAACCGTCGCCAAGACGTGAATTGAGAAGCCCCGGTGATTTGCCGCGGGCGGTCTTAATGGCCTGTTCTTCGAATTACGCCGACTTTATTGCCGCACGTGGGAATAACGCTTATATACGGTTTATTGGCGGAACCCGCGGAACCCGCGCCTGTGACAATGTAGAATTATAGACGTCGGGGAGTGGTTTACGATGGATGCGCCGTTCCTCGGCCGATTCGGGGATGTTCGGGGTTAGTTATTGCGACGGATGAGTGATTCAATTGCGAGATTAGGCGAGCTTGTGTTTCGCAGAGATCTCTCGGGGAACGTCGCGCGGATGCGACAATTCTTCGTCGACGGTTTCTGTGAATGAGATTTGGCGTCTTGGATCCTTTTAACGCTTCTCGGACGAGAATATGAATACCTTTGATGAAGAACTAGATCGTTTGTCAAATCGAATTAGATTTATATGTGTTAATTATACAATGAAGGAATAAGGGAAATAGAACAATGAAAATCGAACGAACATTCGTCATTTTTTCAAGTTCCAAGCGTATCATTTTATTCTGCGATGAAAGGACAATTTAATTTAAATGCGAAAGTCAACGTCGAAGTTGAAAATTACGAATGTTCATTGCTATTTTGTTATCCTAATTTTACTCCATGTTTTTTACTTTATATACAATATCGATCGGGAGTCGCTTCTGAACACTACTAGTCACCCTAAACGGGGATGCACCGAGTGCATCATCGCACTGCAACCGTAGCACCCAGTTAACGCGACAGTCGAACTACCAATAGAAAAAAGACGGCGAAAAAATCATTGCAATCTGAAGGTTCGCGCTGGCCTCGGACAAAAAACGAGAGCTCGTTCGGGAGCCGTGCTTAGCGGGACCGACAACCGCGCTGGAGAAGCGCCTTATTATTAAAGTAACACTTCTCGAACGAGCATAAAATCCGGACGAACCGTCGTAAATCTTACTCCGATAGCGAGCCGGTGGCATGAGAAGCGGCCAGAGCCGCGGAAAAACGATGGGAGAACCAGTCAAAGTGGGCTCCCATCGCTAACGAGCCTAAAAAGAGACGGGGCTGGCTTCCACGGGGAGAGCCACCGCGCTCCGGCCGAAATAGTTCCTGTTGCCAACAACCCTCGTGAATTATTCGCGGCGATTTCACCCGCAATGGATGTTTAACTTCGGTTACACGGACGCGAATGTAGCGCGCGTGTAACCGAGCGTGTTGAGAAACATTGTATTCGAGATTTATTAGGATATTCCCCTGAAAACGTCTCAGCAACGTAGAATAAAATCAGAAGCAATTTACGTCTGGAAACTTGATAGTTAAATGGAAAAAAAAGTATACGTCGGTCGAAGTTGCAGTCAGATTGAATTTAACAGTGCATCGTTACTTAAAATGGTTATTATTTATGGATTGCTTTGGATTGTTTCGAATTATTTTGAATTATTTAGAATACTTTCGAATTCTTTCACATTCCTTCGAATTCTTTTGAATTATTTCGAATACTTTCGAATTCTTTCACATTCCTTCGAATTCTTTTGAATTATTTCGAATACTTTCGAATTCTTTCATATTCCTTCGAATTCTTTTGAATTATGTTGAATACTTTCGAATCCTTCCACATTCTTTCGAATTCTTTTGAATTCTTTTGCATTCTTTCTAATTCTTCTAAATTATTTTGAATTCATTTGCATTCTTGCGAATTCTTTTGCATTTTTTCGAATTCTTTTGAATTATTGTGACCTATTTTGTATTATTTTGAACTATTCTGAATTATTCTGAATTATATTGAATTATTTTGAATTCTTTTGCATTCTTTCGAATTCTTTTGAATTCTTTCGAATTCTTTTGAATACTCACGAATTATTTTCAATTATCCTGAATACTTTCGAATTCTTTGGCATTAGCACCAGCCACCGGCCATCGAGGGTGAACTAAGGGGAAAAAAAATCATTGTGATAGCGAGTTCAGTGGCCACGACACCGTTCCAAAGGGTCGCCCGTGCCTCGCGAGTGATTCTAAGTGGTTGGTAATAGACTTTCGGGAAACGGGCGCTTTTAGAATTTCACCGAGTCCGCTGATTCACCCCTTCCCCACGTGAGAATGCGAGGTCGGAACGGCGGACGAGGAAGAAGGGGGTCAAGCGAGAGATTTCGGCCGCGATTCCCGTATGCGTGCAGCTGTCGAGCCGCGTAACCGCTGCAACTCCTCGCGGGCCTGGCTCCTCGCTAGTAAACCGGCGTGCCGAGCCGAGCCGAGCCGCGCCGGCGATTTCGGTAATTGGTTAAGTTTAGTATGCGTGACGCGGGGACACGGGCCACGCCGAGCCGCGTCGAGCCGAGCACGCCGAGCCCGTTTCGCAGACGTTCCGGAGCTATCCGGACTCTCGGAACGAGGGACATCAGCCTGCGAGCACGGCATCCCCTAATTACCTGAACCGATCTTAGCAGCTATAAACCGGCAGCTTCCTAATTAGATGGGAATTATTTCGAACTCTGGCCATCTTCCCGTTGTTACGCTCGTGATTAGGGTGTATCTAGGGTATCCCGGGCGGGACCTGGCCCACTGAACTCTTCCCCCGTGTTTTGATAACATTGCCGAGCCAATTTCTCTCGTGGCCCGGATTGCGCGAATGTTGATCACTCGACGACGGCATCCGACGTTTTAATACGAAAATAATGTCACGATCGCAATAACCATTAGTCGAATTCTAAGGGAGAGAACGCTGTAGTGCGGATCTAGAATTATTACCGAGCCCTAAACGCGATAAGCGCGATAAACAATGGCAAGACTGGATTTATTTATACTTCCTATGGTTTTTGTTATAATATTTGTTTCAAGAAGTTCACATAAAAATGTCTAACAAAAACATTTCTATGGCATCAGGAACTGTAAAAGAAACAAATCAGAAACGACTGGCTCCTATTCGTGACCAGATTTTGTGTATTTCGTTTCCACCGTGTCTTGTCGGCCAAACAACGAATCCAGAAAAATGAATCGTTGCACTGTGCACTCTGAGAAAATCGAACGAAAGAAAGATTCATTTATGCAAAAGTTCGAAACCATAATAGCCCGATAATCCGCGAATCCCGTCGGGACCAAGGTGTTATAAACGTCGGATCGAGCGTACGCATAGAAGGCCGCATACCACAGACTTCCTGGTTCCCGTAGGAATGCCGGGACGCGGGACTCGTTGTCTCTTGAGCTTGATTTTCGCGCGTGCAGGACTTCCAGGTCGTTTCGGACGCGGCCGACGGAGAGATCAAAGTCAGCCGTGCTAGATATTTCATGTTGAACGTCTGAGCGGCTGCCAAGAGCTCCGAATGCGTCCGTCCGAGGATTTGCGAGCGGAAGTGAGCGGCCGCGAGGGAGGAAAAAAGGAAAAGGGCGGAGAGAGCCGGCGGGCCGGGCCGGGCCGCGCCGCACCGCGCCGCGTAAACAGAGCCGTCGCGTTGTTCGCGCTGCGCTTCCTAGACTGCGTCTTGTTGCACCGGCGCGGCGGCCGGAGTACCGTTGACCCCGTCCATGTCAGGAAACTTTCATGAGAACTCCCATTCCAGACCGCCGAACCGCGCCGCGCAGCGCCGACAACACGGCATTCATATGGAGCGGGGCTCGATTTTGAAACCGGCCGTTCTTCGGCCCCGTTTTCGGCCGCGTTAATGCACGAACGCCGGACAAAAATATCACCGAGCACGCGTTTTTAGGACGAAAACGCGACGCGGGAATTTTTCGGATGCTTCACGATTTTATTTAGATACCTTTTCAACGGATCGTTTAACACCTATATTAATAACTGGTGGACTTTATTCTTAATTAGTTGAAATATACTGTTTTTCGTGCTATCATCTAGTTTCTGGATTTTATACCGATCAGATCTCATTACAGGTTCACGTAAATCTGTAATTTCAAGTGAATCTAATATTATTGTAAATATAACGATCAGACACAAGTTATTGTGCAATGATCTATATGATAATTGTCTACGATAATTCAATGATCTAATGTAACCGTATAAGTTATTCCTCGTGTCACAGTAAACCGTCAAAATGCTATAAATTAATGTAAAAAATTCAGCTTGTCCCAAAGTAATGGTATTTCCGGGAAACTAGAGATTCCTGAGATCATTCGAAGCAACTTTCTCCTTTACAACAATTTTCTACGAGGCGTCGTTTACGAGTTATCAACGAAAAACACTGACCAATGAGAGGCGAGCTCGCCTGCCGCTAGGCGGCCGAGCCAATCAGCGGAACTGGGCGTCGTTGACTCGGCCGCCGCGCGCTAGCTGAACTCTCCTCTCATTGGTCACTGTTTTTCGTTAATAACTCCTTAACGAAGCCTCGGAGAAAATTTTTGTGAAGGAAAAAGTTGCTTCGAATGACCTCAGGAATCTCTAATTCCCAGGAAGTACCATAATCTTGGGACATGTATGTCAAAAACCGTCAGAGTTCGGCGCAACCGATAATCGATGAGAAATACAGCAAATTCTGCATAATCGACGCTCAGCTCGAAGACAGAAATGGACAATTTGGGAAGAGAAGGCTCGAATAATGGTACCTTTCCTTCCGAAATTGTCTATTTTTTTATACAATCCGAGCGTCAATTAGGGAGAATTCACTGTAGAACGATGTTACAGGTTCGCAGCGTGCAAGAATTTCAGGCGGAAGCGGGGAACAGGTGGCAGAGGAATAAATCGGCGTTGGTCGGCGACCTTTTGGCTCCGGACGATCAAGAGGGTTGCCGGGTACCTAAAGAGACATTTCCGTCGCGCGTTCCGATCCATTCTTGCCGGCACGGCTCGGCGGTGGCTCCGAAGGAGGTTGCACGAACGAGCCGCGGGAAAAGAGCAAGAAGACGGCCTCTGGTACAGGGAACGGGCGCATCCCTCGAACGAAACGAAGCGCTTCCCACGGAGGGCACCTGCACGACTCGCTGCTATTTCTGCTCGTCGCAGGCCGATGTCACTCGCCGTGCTGGCTGTTCACGCGCCGCTGAAACGCTGTTATATTTACCGCTTCCTCGTACTCGAGATGTTCCGCAGCTACTCCCCGTTCTGGGTCAAAAGTCTCCGCGGCGCGGCGGTCGGCCGCCGAGAAAGAGGCTCCCGACGCGGAACAAGTGGCTCGAGAGAACAGAAGTGGACTATGCTGCTCGGGTGCACCCGCGGATCTCGCCGCCGAGAACAATTGCCAGGAAGCCCGATCTCGCCGATCCGAATGAAAATCGATCGGCGCGGATCCGTTCTCTCGTTGCTCGACCTTCCTGTCCCGTGGAAAACTTCCGAAGTGTGTACGAACGGTTTATTTGTTCGAGAGAATGCATTTTTATGAGGAGAGGATTTTATTGTTTGTAGAGAATTTTTTTGATGATGCGTCGAATAGTGTTTTGTTCGAAGAGCGTTGAAATGATTTCTGCCAAGAGAAATAGCAAATGGCACATATTTAATATTTTATTTTAGATCGTGCGTGTATTTTTGAAAATCGAACATTTTATTCGTGTGAAAGAATGCACTTTTAAGTGCAAATGATTTTATTCTTCGTAAAGAATTTTTTAGATGATATATCAAATAGTGTTTTATTTGAAGAACATCGAAATTATTTGTGCAGAGAAAAATAGCAAATGGCATGTATTTAATATTTTATTTTAGATCATGTATGCATTTTTGAAAACTGAACATTATCTTTCTTCGAAAGAATGCACTTCTAAACATAAGAGATTTTATTCTCAGTAAAGAATTTTTCAGACAATATCTCAAACAGTATTTCATTAGAAAAACATCGAAATTACCTGCGCAAAGAACACCAGTAAATAAAGCAATAATAAAGCGGCAACTTCAATAATCATCAGAATAAACCCTTTGTTATACCGAGCACCATCGACGAAACACAATTTCATAACGCGAGTATCGCGCAACGGAACGAAAGTTCAAACAGAAGAATGCGAAAGCAACGAAACGAAAAAAGCAAGAAGCAGGAGAAAAACGGCGAACGCGACGCAGAAGGGCGAACATAACGCGAGAGGATTGGTCACGGCGATTCGTCACCGGCGAAAGAAGTAACGATGAATACTATGGGACGTGATGGCCGAGGCGCACGTAAAATCGCCTGTATTTTCTTCTAAATGCCCGGAACGATTGTACATCGAGGGAGAGACGACGCGCAATAGGATATTCGCGTAAAATTCTCCAAACTCTCATAATGCACTGTATCGCGTGTTGGCGTCGGGAAACGAAGCTCGGACGGTAAAACTTGATGGTTCGTGATAATGAAAGTGTCCGGCCTCGGGTCTCTCCAGATTTTCCATAGAACGCGCGACCAGTCTATACAGGGTGTCCCAAAAATCTCTCGCAATCCGGAAATGGTGGGTTCCTCGGATCATTTGAAGCAGTTTCTTCCTTTGCAAAAATTTTCTCCGAGGCACCGTTAACGAGTTATCAACGAAAAACAGTGACCAATAAGAATCGAGTGCGGCTGACGCGAGGCGGCCCAGCCAACCAGCGCACGAAGCCTACTGGCTCGGTCGCCTCGCGCCGGCTGAGCTCGCCTCTCATTGGTCACTGTTTTTCGTTGATAACTCGTTAACGGTGCCTCGGAGAAAATTTTTGTAAAGGAAAAAGTTACTTCAAATGACTCGAGGAACCCGCCACTTTCGGATTACGAGACATTTTTTGGGACACCCTGTAGTTCGTCGTCCCGGGTTGCATGAAATGAGCAATCGGTTATGTATGCTTTTTCCGCGCGCATCTGCATTCCGGCTGCGCTAATGTTCCCCGGCTCGCGCTATAAATATCGAGAGCTATAATTTTCGTAACAGCCGCCGGTGTACATCTCTGTTTTCCCCTTATTTTAATCTCGGCGAACGCGAGATTAGAAGGCCGGCTGGTACGCGTGTCGCGTCTAGAACGCGCGTTTAATGCATTCATAAAGCACGGTACCAGTGAAACTCGATCTACTAAAAGGTTTAATAAAGTATCGCGAAGTTTCGAATCGGAACGTTTGCAAGAGCCTCGACGATGTCGAGGATAATTCTTGACGTTTCGTTGCTGCTTTCGCGCGGACGTTTACTGGCTGATTCGAGCGCAACGTGCCGGAGTGGAAATATTAGATCTGGGTAATATTATTATTTATGACGGAGCTTCTTTTTCAATACTTCTATGCATTTTAATGTTATGCAACGAAACATCGAGTTGGACGGAGATTTTATAATCTGATAAATGGACTGCGGATTTTATGCATTTACGGCGGAAAGAGCGAAGTGAAAGAGCGATGAATACATTGCGAGAGTTGAAGCATCTTGTTATTTTGTTTTTAATTTATCGACGCTTTAAGAAGAACAAGTACGTATTTATTCAACTTTCGTTCTGCAAGATTGATGGAAACCATTTTTATTTTGCATAAACACTCGCAGTTTACTGGTAATTATCAGCGTTATTTGCTTATTCTAAATAGGAACAAAATGCATATATTTAATTTATAATATTTATTACATTTTTA
Organism: Megalopta genalis; assembly: GCF_051020955.1. NCBI lineage: Eukaryota > Metazoa > Arthropoda > Insecta > Hymenoptera > Halictidae > Megalopta > Megalopta genalis. The sequence continues at coordinate 20,583,679 of NC_135017.1, read as the reverse complement.
TAGAATATATAATATTTAATTTATAATATTTATATAATATTATATTTTATAATATTTATATATTATATAAATATTTAATTTATAATATTTATTGCATTTATAAAATATATATATTTAATTTGCAATATTTACTATATTTATAAAATGCATATATTTATTTTATAATATTTCTAACATTTATAAAGTGTACATACATAATTTATAACATTCGACGCCATCGAATAAAATATCCAATCGAACGCAGCTCGTCCAGCAACGAAGTGGCGGGTCAAGCGATCGTTGACACGATCCGGCGGTAAAGAGAACAAGAAAAAGAGAAATCGCGGCGGCGACGCAGCGGAACAAGAAGCCGTATAATGTCACGAAGAAGAACGGAACGGTTGGAAAAACACTCGGCGATAACTACTTCCGGCGGATACGCCACTCGCGAATCCCTCCTTCGCTGGCACCGCTCTCCATTCGGTTCGTGACTCTCGATTTTATTTCTCCCTCGGAACACGGGCCGAGATTCAATCGCGATTCGATGCCGGGGCCGCCAACCCTCGGACCCGTTTTATCGCGCTGCCCCGAGCCGGTTCGCCCCGAAATGAAATCCTCCGAAATGATGGACGACTTGTTACAAAGTTTCGCCGGGGGTTGCCTCTATCTTACGCTATCGATCGCTGGCGGAACCATCTCTTCCTCCATCGTCGAAGTTTCCATCGAACAATGGCGAGCTGCGGCGGCTAACTTGGCCACTTCGTTTTCATTTCGTTCACCGCGGAATTCTATCCTCGACGATGTAAACCGTAAACGCGCGTCGCGACGAAGTTCGCCGGAGCTTTTGTTTTCCGAAGTTCTCGAGTTATGGTGCTCCGGATGGACAGATAAATGAATCGCTTCTGTGGTATTTATGGGCTCGTAAATGAGAAAAATATTTGTCGTATCCAATTTAAATAGTAAATTTAAGTAACTTGAATAATTGGAGTAACTCGAATAATTGAAATAACTCGAATAATTGAAATCACTCGAATAATTGGAATAACTCAAGTAATTGAAATAACTCAAAGAATTGAAATAACTTAAATAATGGAAATAACTCAGATAATTCAAATATATAACTCAAATAATAAATTTAGATAATAAATTCCTTTGGGAAAACCAGCGCAGGAGTTTCGACGGAAGGAAAGGTCGCAGGAAAGTGGCTGCGGCAAAGGTCAACGGAGTATCGCGGGAAATAGTCGGACGATTGTTCAATTATGCAAGAAAAATAGCGGGAAAGCGTCGCATCCGCGTTGCCCCGAGCGTGTACCCCTTTTCGCGATGCATCTCGAAGCCGTGGAACGCGCACGCATACGTCAGCGGATAATTATCATCGCGGCGCGTCTCGGTTAACACACGGGAATTACAATGGCGAGTCGGCGGTCGAGCGAGTCGAATCGCTGGCTATATCGCGTTTCAGATTATGTAAATAATCGTTCACGGTAGGTGAAATTAAAGAGGCGCGCGTGTCGCGAACAACAATGACCGTATCCTCGGCTTTTTAATAAACAATCGCGCGAACGTAGAACGATCTCTCTTCCGCGACACACTTTCGTGCGATCGTGGTGCCATTAGCACCTGGACGGCTTCGGCTTAATCGACAGTTCCGCGAACTTTACATTGTATTACAGCAGCAACTTCGACTATACGAATTCGAAATTGATAGTCAATTTCTTTTTATTTTCTGCAAATGCAATGGTAATACTTAAATAATTGAAATAACTTGAGTAATGGAAATAATTCAAATAATTGAAATAACTCGAATAATTGAAATCACTCAAATAATTGAAATAACTCAAGTAATTGAAATAACTCAAATAATTGAAATAACTCGAATAATTGAAATAACTCGAATAATTGAAATGACTCAAATAATTGAAATAACTCGAACAATTGAAATATATATAACTCAGATAATTGAAATAATATTATATAATAATACTAATGCAGTATGCAGTATTTTATTTCTGGAAATAGTCGGGTCTCTGCTTGCTTGAAGAATATTTTGAAATGTTTCAAATCGTTTTACCGATCGTACAAAGAATATATTCAACGGTTACAATCGATCATTATGCAAAACAAGCTGTTTATGCGTGAGTTGCAACGAGAAGAAAGCGAGATAGAAACGCGTTTCTTACTGTCAATAACATGAATTATTTTATTTGATTCTCATACGCGTTCGTCGTTTAACGTTTCCCGTAGTCACGTTTCACACGAATACATAAAATCCCGCCGTAAACGTCCAGGTTTGCGCGATCGGCGCGTCAACAAATGAGAAATAAAGAACGAACGTCGGCAGATTTGTAATTGCAGTTTCGTCGTTTACACGGTGTCGCGGGGCCGCGCGAAGCACGCAAAAATCAAAACAGCCATTTGTATTTTATTTATTCGCTGAAAACAGCGAAGTTTATCGTCTTTCGAACCGCATCCAGACGCACGATTTATTACTGCATAGACATGAATCATTCGTAAGTACTATGAGCGCGTTCGCTATCGGAACGTTTCGGATCGCGACGCGACAGCCGAAACCGCGAACAAGGAAGCGAACGGAACGTTACCGAATAGTTTATGAAAAAGCTGTCGGGAACAGCTGTTCTTTATCCCCGGGCGATCGCCGGGGCGCATGTATTTCTGACCGAGAAATTCATTGGCCGGGCGGGCACAGGTCCGCGACAAAATGCCACAATGCGACGATATCAGGGAGTCGCAACAAGTCCTATTTCTGCGACAATTTACAGCTGGTTCGCGAACGCGAACCTTCGCTATAAATATAATCCACGCCTTTGCGAACAGCGGCGCGGATCACGGATCGCGGGATGAAAACCGTGGGAGGCGGCACATGAAAAACTTCCGTTTTCCATATTCCGCGTTCCATTGTCTTGTTTTATGCGTCTCCGCGGCTCGCAGAACTTCGCGGTCTTGTCCAACGCTCGAACAGACATACTTCCGACATTCTTGAACGCCAGAATTACCAAACCAATCGAAATGATTGATTCCTGATTTTTTCTTCTACGATCACTGATGCTGTAAAAATATTTCCGACGGAAATCTTTGTACAATTTTTATACATCGAAGCATATGTTACAATAAAAATCGTTGAATCTTGTCATTATTATAAAATAATATATATTAGTCATATCTAGGGGGTGGGGCTTGGTAGTTTTAGTGTTAAATAAAATAAATAGTCGCCAGCGCACTGCGCATTTTATGCATTTTATGCATTTGTGACAAAAGCGAGTAAATGAAATGTTTCTGCTGTGCCATTAATTAACCCCTTGCCGTGTCTTCGCAGTTGCCGCAATTAGGACCTTTTCGATCGTAATAATTTCGTCGAAGGAAAGGAAAAACGTTGATCCTTATCGCGTGCCTGAATTTTCCGGAACAATGATCGAATTTAAATCTCGAAATTAAATCGAAGCGAATGGAATTTTATTCCGATTTAAACAGAATAAAATTCGTGCTTATCGGATTAGGACGTATCGCAGGGCCGGTGAAGTTCTCGGCGGGATGAACGGGTTCCTCGTTGCCGGATCGACCGTTTTATTCTCCCCGATTCGTCTATAGCAATCGGGGCCGCCCACCTCGGTCGATCGTCGATACGTCGCGCGTCGCCTAGCTATCGCGACGAGCTCACGAAGGAGAGCCTTGTATATTCCGTTCTATCCGTCGCATGACTTCGATCTACCATCACCATCCTGCTGTTTCTTATTCATGGCGGAATTGAAAAGCGGTGGCAATGCAAACTTCGCAACGCGCCGCGGAAACTTGCCGCGTTCGCGCGCGCGCTCGCGCGAGCGAGCGAGACATCCCTCTGAAGAACGACGGGACAGACAGCCGGTCGTCCTTATTCTTTTACGGTGAATTAACGCTCATCCTCTGTCGCGCAATCTTTCCTTCTACGATGAATTATTTATAGGAACGGAAATTTTGTATTCGTTTCGCGGGCTCCTTATGGCGGCGAGCTCGCGATTCGAATCGCGAGGACTATGTCCCCGGCTTTTTATTGCCGTTCGATTGGAATATTTATTGTCGGTTGAAATCGCCGCTGATATTGTTCGATTGTTAGGAATGTCGATCATGCGATTATTCATTTTATTATGAAGGTTATGGGGTTATTAATTTTATTGCAAAGATTGTACGATTGTTGATTTTATTATGTGGATTATGCGATTGTTAATTTTATTATATAGATTATACGATTGTTAATTTTATTATATAGATTGTACGATTATTAATTTTATTGTATTGCATGATTGTTAATTTTATTATAAAGGTTATCGGATTATTAATTTTATTTTAAAGATTATGCGATTGTTAATTTTATTATAAAGATTACGGGATTATTAATTTTATTGTAAAGATTACACGATTGTTAATTTTATTATAAAGATTATACGATTATTAACTTTATTATAAAGATCATACGATTATTAATTTTATTATAAAGATTATACAATTATTTGATGATAAAGAACTCGTGTAATCATGGTATTTATGGCTCAGATGATTAATTCTCAGACGACTAAGAAAGTCATGTTGATTATTGAATCATTGGTCAATAATTACAAAAATCGTGCAGTATATACGATCATTTAAAAAAAAAAAAAGACGTGGAACTTTTTCGCCAAGAAAAAGCATAACGCTGAAACGAATTAGAGAATTATGTACCTGTTTCAAAATCTTGAACATCAATCTCATCCGAACGTAATCGCAAGAAACGACGAAATTTCTGCATAAAACATCGAAGAATCCTCCCGATTAATAAAACATTTGCAGCCTAGCAAACCGCTTTCGCGTCGTTCGAAAGTGTTGTGCCGCGCAAGCGATCAGCGGTTTCTCGGCCGATGCACCTCAGGTGATGCACTCTTGCGCCGGTGACGCAAAAATTTCCGGCGAAAATGAGGTGCCCTATAATTACCGAGGCAAGAAGCTCGCGCGAGTGACCGCCGCGCATTCTTCCGTGTTCCGGAAAATCTATTTCGGATTCGGCTCAGCCACCGCGGAATGTAATTACGGGCTGAATCATAGGCCGGTGCCCACTGTAACTTCAACGAATCCCACGGGGGTTGAGTTAGCTTTCGCTTGCGGCCGGCGTGAGTCATTGCGCCGTTGACAGAGTCTACTCTGTGCCTCGGGACCGCGGTGCAAAATAGCCTTTCAGAGCGCCGCGAGATACGTCTAATCTTCCGTTTTCTTTATTAATAGACCCTGTCCGGGTTTATTAATAGTCTCGTCTTCATTCAATGATCCCGCGTGTTATTACACCGATGTACGAACCGTACTTACGGGATTATGAAATCCATCAAGCAGCGATTACACCGCAACCGGTCACTTCGGGCTCGCGGGGTTGCGAATTCCGGTAACGTGTACGTCATCGATCATCCACGTTCGCTGCCCCACAGTTGTCCAGATGTTAATCGAATAACGAGTGCAATTTTATTCGATGAATTTATTCGGTATACTATTCCGGAATATTTTGTTCGAAGAATTCATTCGATATTACATTCGAAGGATTCATTCGATATTTTATTCGAAGAATTCATTCGATATTATATTCGCAGAATTCATTCGATGTATTCGAAGAATTTATTCAACATTTCATTTGTTGAATTTATTCGATATTTTATTCGACGAATTCATTCGATATTTTATTCGACGAATTCATTCGATATTTTATTCGAAGAATTCATTCGAGTGAAATTTCATTCGATCCTGAATAAATTCGTATAAATATATTTTATACAATTACGTAAAAAAGAACGGGCAATTATACGCATTACTATTCGAATAATTTTACAATCTATATTCGAATAATTTATTCGAAAAAAAAAGAATTATTCGAATAAATAGATGGAATACAAAATTATTCGAATAATTCGACAGTATAAAGAATTATTCGAATAATTCAACAGAATAAAGAATCATTCGAATAATTCGACAGAATAAAGAATCACTCGAATAATTCGACAGATTAAAAAGCCATTCAAATAAATCGACAGAATAATTCACGACGAATAACGAATAAAACAAACGAATGAAATAATTCGAATAGAACACATTCCTAAACAAAAAAGCTATTTGCTCTCTCGGACAATTACCTCAATTATAAATATCGATACGAAACAATTCGAGCAACGCCACGCTCCGTTCCAGTTCAGGAATTATCGTGCTATTTTAACGCGAAGGGATATTCGGTTGATTAATATAGGAACGAGTTACGTACGAGCTAGACTCGCCGACAGATTCGGTATGCTGCGCCGTTTTATCGTTTCCATTAATTCGCGGTTAGCAACGAGTCTCCCCCCGGCTGCATTCGTCTCAGTCTTTTGGCCGCGTCGCGTCGCCTCGCCAACAAGATTAAATATCGGCGCGATCGCAACCGGACCTCCTTCCCGCGTGTTTCGCCCGCGGACGGAACGAAATCGCGGGGTCTGATTAATCGCGTGTCCACCGAAGTCGCAAGAACGAAATTCCGCTTAGACAAGGAACAAGTGTTCGCGGCTACCGGGCGTACAACGGTGTGCTCGTTTTGCGCGCGGTCAGCGATCGACTTTGATCTTCAGGTAGTGTATCGCGGGATGTAAACTTTATTGCTGTCTCACTAAAACCGCGGGTTTATATACCGCCCGACACTCGAAGTTTCCGATGCCCCGAGCTCGTGCCGCGTGTTATGCTATAGCTTGTTTCGCTTTGTGCCACACTCGTAATGTATTTGTTTCCTCTGTCTTCGCGGAGATGCGTTTATTTCGCAGGACGTTCGCCGCCGCGGCTCGCGATTTTTCAACGTTACAGCTCGCAATTTTTTACCATAGATGCTCGCGCATCTTTCGTCAAGGTAATTTATCAATTTTTATTTTCATTTTTATTCATATAAAAACGACGCTCTAATGATAGTAATATAACCGTTTAAATAATCGTTTAAGTAACCATTTAAACAATCATTTCACTATTTCAAAAACACCATTTCCAACTTACCGAATTTGTTAACCGATTAAATGCATTTTCATTCGATTTCGTTTTATTGCGATCGACACAGCGAATCATTACTTCGCGTAAAAACCGGCCGCCTAATCGTTCGAAATCCAGATGAACCGAACGCAGCCGGCAAAACCGAGCCAGAAGAAATATCGTTCCCGCATTATCGCGGAGTTCGTGAAAGTTTGCGCGGGATACCGTTGTGCAAAGTCTGGCCGCTGCACAAGTGATCAGTTTCTATTGTGCGATTCCGGGACGCCGGTATGAAAAGAACCGCGTGAAAACGTAAACCGTACCGGCGCGGCGCGGCGCGGCGGCGAGCTGTCAGCGGCGGGTACGCCACGCTCGCGAATAGTGTATCCGATAACAATGCGCGCGAGCCGCAGCTGCCGGAGACGAGAGAGGATCGGCCGCGATTCGGGGCCTTGGCATCCGGCGAGCACGGGCAGGTTGTCCGACTCTCTGTAATTTGTAACGTCGGCCATTCGAGCGTGTAACTCTGTAATGACGCGTAATGATCCCGCCGCGAGTCCTGAGCTTCGTGGCAGCTGCAACGCTTGCATATGCAACCGCCGCCTCTCTCGTGCCCTGCCGTGCCGAGCCGTGTATCTCGTCTTCCCTCTCGACCATCGCTCCCCGGCTCCTCGTGACTATACGTCTCCGTCAATTTCCGCGGCCGGCCGGGATCCTTCCTGCTCGTGGATCACGGACGCGGATCAACTTAATGCTTCGCCTAGGATCGAGCGGATCCTTTTACTGAAAAACGCTCCGCCGGGGCGACCGGTTCTCTGGGAAACTCATTTCAGGAGACGAACGAAATGTCGCTCTATTTTTTATATAGTAATAATAATAGTATAATAATGCTATAATATTGTAATACCATAATACTATAATACTATTATGATATAATACTATAATAATATAATAATATAATACTATAATACTATAATATTATAGTACTATAATACTATAATACTATAATATTATGGTACTATAATACTGTAATACTATAATAATATAATAATATAATAATATAATACGATAACACTATAACACTATAACACTATAATACTATAATAATATAATACTATAATACTATAATACTATAATAATATAATACTATAATACTATTATAATACTATAATACTATAATACTATAATACTATATTACTATAATACTATAATACTATAATACTATAATACTATAATACTATAATTCTATGATACTATGATACTATAATTCTATGATACTATGATACTGTAATACTATAATACCATAATAGTATGATAATATAATAATATATTAATAGATTAATATATTAATAATATGACACAATAAATTTTGTGTGTACAGTGATCCAACATTTCTGAACTAATTGATTACTTCTTCGATCAACAAATAGAGAATTCGAACAGCTTCAAATGTGACATTTTTATGCAGCATGTTACTTGAACGTTGCACAAAATCACACGGTTTCGGAGCACGTTTTTTCAAGATGCAGTAAATTCTCCCTAATCGACGCTTTCAGCTTGGAAACTCTTCCCAAATTGCCCACTTTTGTTACCAAGCAGAGCGTCAATTAAGGAGACAAATCAATAACATATGCAATTAAACCGACAGACGAAAATTGTGTTTGCAACCCATCTGAATATCTCACATCTTTTCGAATAACTTTCTACAGATCTTAATAATGCTTTTAACAACGCTACGTTGATATCTCGACATACACCACTACAATTTAGAGGCAAAATTCATGTCTTTCCAACCCTCGTACATTTTTGATCCCCACGAAAGTCAAGAAAACAAAATTCCTGTCAAGCTTCCTTACTCCCTTTCGACACCTTTACTAAAAAACAAGTCGACGTCGCCATTTCACTTCTCCCACATCTCCGCCGTTTCCTATTCCATTTTCGATCCGCGTTCAAGCGCACAAAAACCTCGCAATCTAATTACGAACTAAACACGAAGCGGACCCGAGCGGACCGCGCGGACCGAGCATAATTTCCGACGGCAGAAGCGGAGATCGCCGTGATCGTCGGAAACTCGCTCGTAACAGCTTATCCGAAATCATCTCGATCGGATCGAACGGCCGAGGGACACGTACGCCCCACTTTCCGCAGTTCCCTGATCGGCGATCGACGCGATCCCCGTCTCGATAAATATTCAAATGGGTCTAGCGAACGCGTGGGAGTCTCACCCACGAGACTCTCCGGCTCCCTCTCTCTCCCTCTCTCTCTCTCTCTCTCTCTCTCTCTCTCTCTCTCACGCATCGATAACGTCCCGGCACCGCGTGTATCCGTGGCCCGAGGATGTTTTATACGCGCCGGGGAAATTCTGTTCGATAAATTTCGGCGCGCCTGGGCTCGGCCCCCGGACCGTTCCTTCACGGATCGAGGAAAGCCGGGGCCCGATCATAGGTGAAACGTACGGCCGCCTCCGCCCACGCGGAATACGCTCTCCGACAGCCGCGCATATTCTTCTCCTTATCGAACAGATTTTTCCGTCGCGCCTCCTCTCCCGTCGTTTCAGAGATGCCCGGCTCCATCATCGAACGGTACACGGGATCGTTGCTTGATGCATTGTTCCCCCCCGTGGCCCCGGCGAACGTCGAATATTATGTTGAGCAATGGCTCTGTTTTCGGAGCAGACAGGCCACTCGGTGCTCGTCCGAGCACGCGTTCTACGACTACGCAACACGGTTTCAACGACGTTAAGCTCTCCGATCCATTATGCCAGCCCGAAAAGTACAGCTCGGCGAGCCGGCAATCGGAACGACGCGGGAACCAACTGGAAAACGTCTGTTTCGAAAATGTTCCGAACGCTTCGAGTCTGAGGAAATGCTCTGGGTGATTGGGCGACGGTGTCGGTACAATAAATTCTCCCTAATCGACGATTAAATTGTCGAATTCGCGAAGGGGAGATGCGATTATTCGAGCCTTTATAGTTACGGATTGTCGACGACTATGGAAAGTATTTGTAAAAAGCGACGCCTCTTCGCAAACTGTTCATTTTCGTGCACGGTAAAATTATTTATTATCTGTTATTATTACCGGAGCGTCGATTATTATTAGGTCGCGAATTCGCGGCTGATTCGCTCCTGGCGAGGAATCCTCGGGTTCTTCGCGAATTCGCGGCAGGCCGAGATGAGAGATGAAAATTCTGAATAATTGCCGGGAGTGCGGCGGCTCTTCGAACCCCGGCGGCCGTAAATCCTGAAACCGTATCCTCGTGGCTTTTCTTCGAACCCGGGGGACGAAGCGTGTGCGAGCGTGTGCGAGCGAGGATTTATCTCTTTATAGAGAACGCGAGCCTCCAGATAGCGAACGGGGGGACGCGAGGGGGGAGGGACGAGGAACGCGCGAGCGTTATCGTACGACGATTACGAGGCTGTGTGAATTTACGTTCCGCGATGCTTCGAGCTTCCTGCTGTGGAAGCCACTTCGATTCACCCGGCTGTCTGGTTTCCGGTACCGCGATGCATTTCCGTGCACCTCCACCCTGACCTCGTGAAAAAAACGAACCGTTCGATTTGTTAGTTCTGTCGCGACTTTCCTGGTCAGGAATGGTCGTCGAGGAGGCTCTTTCGTCGAGGGCGAACGAAGTTTGCCATGAAAATAGTAGGAATTACGATTATTCAGTTACTGCAGAATTTATTGAAATTGTTATTAATGGTTGTAGAAATAATTTATCTAGGGATGTTTTAACAGTGAACCTATCGAGCAGTTTCTGCCTCATATTCACAGTTTTTGCCTTGAAGTTGTTGAAATGATAAGTATTCTTTTGTCGAAAATAATTCAATGTATTTGTTAATCAAATTAATAATATTCTAATTAATAATAACTCAATTAATAATGCAATTAATAACAAGCCCACCAATAATAATCTAATCAATAATGATCCAATTAATAATAACCCAATGAATATCAATCCAATTAATGATGGCCCAATTGATAATAATCCAATTAACAATAGCCCAATTACTAATAATTCAATTCGTAACAACCTAGGTACTAATAATCCAATTAATAGTAACTCAAGTAATAATAACCCAATTAATGATAATCCAAATAATCATCCATACATTATAATAAAAATTCTTAATGTCTAAATATATATAGTGTTTTCGTCGTACTATAAAGCACGGATATGTATAGGTATATAGGTATAGTACATACACAAGTATATTTTATAGCAATTTCTATTTAATTTCTGATTCGAGAAATGCATCCTTAAGTACCTCGATTTGCATAAACGCGAAGAGAAAAATGAAACTTTCTCTTTTCTCGTATGACAAGACAAGCATGAATATTCTCCGAACAATTAAAATAACATATTGTATTATCCTGTTGCGTCACGCTGCATTTTGCTTCAATGAAGAACGAAAATTATTGACACTCTTGTGTGTGTGTGTGTGTGTGTGTGTGTGTGTGTGTGTGTGTGTGTGTGCGTGCGCGCGCGCGTGCGACTTCGCAGAGACGTTTAGTAAATCGTTCTTCATTTCAATTATTAATGAAGGTAACTAACTTCCACGGGATACCTCGATATCGAGCTAACTTCGGAGAAGATCTTTTGGAGAAAGCGATAGCTTTCGAATAATTACAGTTATTTACTTGCAACTTCAAAGCAGGAGGTAGAAAACCAGTTCCCCCGGCGCATCATATTTGTGCATAAGAAATCACTTTGTAAATCGTTTCTCTCGGTCACATTCCATACAAAACGAAATTTATTATTTATTGTTCGAAGTCAACTTTATCCAAATACTTTCTTCGCCGCTATCTTTTTAACTCTATCATAGTTATTCTAACACGAGCTCAGCGATTGTCCAAGTTTGGAAAGCAAGTGTACACGTTTTAGAATCGAGACTTAACACTGCTTACTGAGGGATCACCGGTGGATTTCCAAACGCGGAAGCTTCGGGGAGGACTTTTAAAGGTCTGCAAAGTTCTTCCAGGATCTCCAGGGACTCCAGAGGTTACTGGAGATCTTCGTGGGCTCTCCGAGGAATTCGGGGGTTGCCGAAAGTTCACGTTACTCGAGATTTCGGACGTTGATGGAGACCGTTTTAAGGTGTTTAGCCTGTCGGACGGTTGTTGTTCTTTTTCTAGCGTGTTGTAAAAGCTTCGTAAGTTTTATTGAACGCTTCAGCGATTGCCGTTGGCTTCTGTGCGCAGCTTCGGACCTCTGAAAACGCGGCGGCACCACCTTCGCACGAATTCCCGACAGGATCTTTGGACTTCGAAAAACGGAGATAAATTGTCCGGTGCGACCCTGCGAGCACGAAACAGGTTTGCCTTTGGTGGAAACGGGCACGTTTGAGCGTGAAAACGGATTCGTTAATCAAAGAAACGATCGGAGAGACTGTCCTAGTAATTTACTCCGTGCCCCTTTGACGCTGGCTAGAAAATGAGACAGTGTCGATTCGAATCTTGGCCTGTCGCAGCGGTAGGTGGAACACCGCTGCGACAAGTAGAATACACTTAATTGATCCTATCGGCGAATGCTAATTTGATTTAAATTCAGGCTTCCCGTTCCTTTCGAGCTCGCTTAAGTGTGAACTTATGTAAATCGATATTTCGCAAACGCGAAGCCTTTGTTCTTTCGACTTGTCACGCCTCGAAAATCGAACGTTGTAACGGGCCTTTTTTCCCGTCCGCGAACGCGATGTTCGTTTGTCGATCACGGAAAAAAACCGCTGCAACGACACCGCGGTCACGATGAATACGTGAACGGACGACGTAATTCGATTCGACGAATATTGCACTCGGTCCTCGATGTTCGTTTGTTTATTCGAATGATCGAGAATAATATAGGATTATTCGAAGCATTTATTCGAAAGAATCAGAATAAGAAAGAATTATTCGAATAATTACGAGTACTACAGAATTATTCGAATAATTGAAAATAATAAAGGATTATTCGAATAATTCATTCGAATAATTCAGAATAATTCAGAATAATTCATTCAAATAATTCAGAATAATTCAGAATAATTCGGAATAATTCAGAATAATCCAGAATAATTCGGAATAATTCGGATATAATTCAGAATAATTCGGAATAATTCAGAATAATTCAGAATAATTCGAACTAGACCCCGTCGAGACGCTTAACATCGAGGTTTCGTCGCGCGAAAGATTGAAGAGAGGATCGAAAGGCAGGCGGTAAAATCTGGAAAGCGGCGAGAAGTTGCATGGGCGAAGTACATATAAAGCTGGAAGTTTATGCAGACGGAAGCGTTCAAAATAATGTTCGGTCGAAGATAGCGGCGAAGAGAAACTGTAATCGAACGATTCGCGGAGGACCGAAGTTAATTAGCGTGTTTCTTTACGAGGAAACGTCCTATCTTGTACGTACTTCGGGCACCGCGAAAGTAACAGACATATACCGTTAATCGTATATATCGTAAGCGACATTCCAATGATCGTTCCGAGTACAGTGACACGGGAATACGAAACGTTGAATTTTCTCCGCGGATACCGGCCGGCCGGCCGGCCGTCGCAGCTTCGACTCCGGTTCAACCGATCGGGCCTCGATTCTTCAAAGTCCGGCGTGAAACAAAAACTGTGTCAATCGTATGTAAATGGTGGCGGCACAGTTGCTGCGCTAATTGACTTCGCTGCTCGGTTTGTTTCTGCGAAATGGTATTATTCGAACAGCAGTATCCGGATCAATGGACCTCTTCATTCGACGGAGCGAACGCCGGCGGCAGAGATTTTCTCTCGGACGTCTTTCGCCGCTGCCAGGTTCCGTCGATCCCGTCGACGAGGACGATGTCGTCGACGAATTATACGAATGATAAATTATTCGAACAAAGAGCCTTTCGAGTTATTCGAATGAAAAATTCGAATTGTTCGAATAAAGAATCTTTCGAATTATTCGAATGAAAAGTTCGAATTATTCGAACGAAGAATCTGTCGAATTATTCGAATAGAAAGTTCGAATTATTCGAATAAAGAATTATTCGACTAAAGAATTTTTCGAACAAAATAAAAGCTGCCTTGTTCCTCTTTTAATCATTTGAACAAATCGCACGCATTAAGAAAACTATTCGATTGCATCCGATCGTATTTAACCCAGTTACTTTAGCGAACCGGTAAAAGTATACGATAAACGATGAAGAAAATATATTTCTGCGGGCGGATAATAGGTCGAAAATTATTATTATTACGGCGCGGTGATACTTCGGTCGCGATTTAATCGGCCATCCGCCTCGCGTTCACAGCTTTCAAAAGCGACTCGCTCGATCGCGTATTAATAATATGGACCGCTCTGTCCGTCTGACGGACAACTCTTTTCCTCGCGCGACGAATTTATGCTCGTTATACGCCCGCATTAACCTCCTTGCGTCGAACCCGCCGTCGCGGGGGCCAATAACGTGAACGTTTTATTCGCCGATGACCCACGGCGACGGGTTACCACGGTTCGCCTTTATCCCCCGACCCGATCGTCCTTTAATTAACATTCTTGTTAGTTTCTCGCCTGCGATGCATAACCAGCGTAACATTCGATCGCGATGAAGCATGCTGACGTTGATCGTCCATAAGGAGCTGCTTCGAACTTCGTTCATTAACCCTTTGCGCTCGAAGCTTAACTACGAAACGAAGATATTTCATCCAACGCTTGGTATTTCGATTTCGTACTGTCTTCGTGTTGCGTGTGCATAAAATTGACAAATTAGTAACTCGATAAATATATCGACCAATTAGCTGTGGCGCCTATATGCGCACCTAAAAAGCGACGCAGCAATTTTTCCTGATTCGTCCGAGTCGCCATTCGAGTGCAAAGGTTTAAAGCGACGAACTAGATTAACCGGAGAACACTTAGCACGCCAGTGTTTCGCGACGAAACGTCGATGCTTCTTACCTATGGAGTACTAATAAAGCTGTTCGAATTAATAAATGTCACCGGAGTCGTAAGCGAGATCGCTTTAAAACGCTGTCGAGTGAATTCTTGCGACACCGGGGCAACGCTGCTCTTTATATCCTGTCAACAACTCTTTCATCTTTAATCGCCTCCGGGAGATCAGAATAATAAGCAGGACTTAAAACCACAATCTGATGAAATTCTTGATCGAAAAATCGATACGTCTTTTAATCCGCTTCGCCCGGACAGCTTTTTCTGCTTACGAGATTTTAGATAAAACGTGGAACGACGTTAAATCGTTTTAAAATGGCGAACAGTGCTTAAATAGAATTTCGCATAAAATTGTGGTATATGTAGAATAAAGATTATTAATCTAGATAGTACGTATTATATTATTATTTATTATAATATATTATTCGTTATTATATCATATATTGTGTTATTTATTATACTATATTATTTTTTATTATATTATATTGTATTATTACTTATTATATTATATTATTTTTTATTATATTATATTGTATTATTATTTATTATATTATATTATATTATATTATTATATATTATAATTTATCAGCGAAGGACTAATAGTTAGTGAAATGTGATGTCATTGTTTCATGCTAAAAATATTATTTAAAACACACATTCTCCATTTCGCGCAGAGACGAACAAATTCTTTGCTCAACGATCATGTGAGTTTTCGAGCGAATACTATGCCACCCAGGGTGGTGACATCGAGCCGTTCCCCGTGTTTTTTTTTGTTCAACGGCAAATATTGTTTGCGCGGATAGACCAAAGAAACCGGGATACACCGGCTCGTGAAAGCGTGTCCCTCGGTTACGCTCGTGGAAAGATGTCGTTCGCTTTCACGATTTCTGTCTTCGTTTCATATCGCGTCGACGCGATTTTACCGGTAACTCGATATTTGATTGGGCACGGACGTGCTCGAATTTTCAGGGAATACGGTTTCGGCAGAAACCGGTCGGCATGTCTTTGCTTTCTACGGCGCGAGAATATTCCTCGGGATCGTCTTATTACACGTGTTTTTCGGCCCGGACGAGCTCCGGCGAGGCTGTAATGTCTGTACGTTTAACCAGTTGGCTGTATCCGACGAGTATACTCGTCACGAATAAATGGCAATATTTTGTGAAATGACGAATATATTCGTCGCGATGAAGTGACAATATTTTGTGGAATGACGAGTATACTCGTCGCGAATAAATGGCAATATTTTGTAATAACAGGAGTATACTCGACGCAAATAAATGGAAATATTTTGTGCTACGACGAGTATACTCGTCGCGAACAAATGGTAATATTTTGTGAAATGACGAATATATTCGTCGCGATGAAATGACAATATTTGGTGTTACGACGAATATACTCGTCGCGAATAAATGGCAATATTTTGTAATAACAGGAGTATACTCGACGCAAATAAATGGAAATATTTTGTGCTACGACGAGTATACTCGTCGCGAACAAATGGTAATATTTTGTGAAATGACGAATATATTCGTCGCGATGAAATGACAATATTTTGTGTTACGACGAATATACTCGTCGCGAATAAATGGCAATATTTTGTGCTACGACGAGTACACTCGTCGCGAATAAATGGTAATATTTTGTTACGACGAGTATACTCGTCACGGATGGAAAATTGCTTTTCCCACGAAGCGTGCAGAGAGAATTACATTTTATAGAATTCCACGGGAAGCAATATTCACTTGCCGCTTCTTCGGCGATATTTTATCGGTGTCGCGGCGTGAGAAACCGTGCTCGCCGCGACCTTTCCCAGAAAACACTACCCTCTCGGCCCGTTCCGGAAAAACGGGCCGAGAAAACCGCGCGGTTCCTATCTGATGGAGACAAATTCCTGCGGCCGGCAGTTATAAATTAATGCCGCGCGACTCGATCGAAGTGGAACAGTTTCGACAAAACCATTTATCTTAATTAGACGACAGACGTTTTTCCCCGGTCCTAACGGTGTGTCCGCGGTTCTATTTGCATTCGCGTCGATAAGCGCCTTCGGTATTGTGCAATATGTTTGAAACGCCTTCAATCCGCTTTATCGCGGTGCAAGTGAAAAAGAGGACGTTGCGCTAGATAGTGTCACAACACCGCGGCTTTCTCGTGCCGTGCATTTTCTCGCGATTTGCATTTTTATGTTTCTAATCGAATCCGAAGTACGGTGTCATCGTTTCGACGCCGTTCTTCCGTGAATTCATCCGCGAATCTTCTCGTTGCATTTGTGAATGCAAGTTCGATGCTGTTCGAATTCAAAGCTTATTTTATCTTAATAATTTATACGTCGTGTGTGCTTAATAAATTACGCAATAATCGCTTAATAAATTTCGCAATGATACCTTAATAAATTTTACAATAATATCGTAATAAATTGCGCAATAATATCTTAATAAATTACACAAATAATGTCGCAATAAATTGCACAATAATACTTTAATAAAGATACGAAAACAAATCGCGAAAGCGATTATTTCGTTTCGTGTTAATTATTATATTAAATCGTATTAAATCGTGTTAATTATTATATATAATTAAAAATTGACAATTTGGGAAGAGAGGATACGATTATTTGAGCTTTGTGGCTCGCTTTTATAGTTGTTGACAATCGGTAACTATAAAAATCGTACCTAAATAGTTAATTATTAATATTTATTATAATATAATATTATATATTAATAATAAATTATTAATAATAATAAAAAAATATAATGATATACTATATAATAATATATATAATATTATAATAATATATAATAATATATATAATATTATAATAATATATAATAATATATATAATAATATATATAATATTCAATATAATACAATATTATATATAATTATTTACTGCATTCGCTCGGCGAGCTCGCTCGAAATTAATCTCTCCCGCTAAACTTTTTGAACATTTTATTTGCTAAATACGATTGTGTTTAGACATTTCAACGCATCGTGCGCATAATTTTTGTGAATAGAAACGAAGCAGCGATTTCTTCGAATTTCGTTCATCGACGGCCGCACAGTGGGTCCGGTGCGAACCGTTCACCGTCCCCGGCCGCAATGTAAACGTATTCCGCGGCGGAGCGACGCGACGCGGGCTTAATCACGAAGCCGTATTAAGTTCGATTTAACGGCGGCCATTAAGAACGGCCGGCGAATCGAGACGTCGACCACAAAATCGGTCATCGCACACTAAACCGTCTTTACAGCCTGACAGCGGCGACCACACCGCGGTTAGTATAAAGTTCTACGAAGGGAACCCGCGGCCGGGTGACGGATTTAACGCCTGCAGAGGAGACGCCGCGGCGCGTTTCCGTGCCAGAAAATCCCGCCTTGTGCACGGACAACAATCTCGTTTCGCTCGCTCGCACGTCCAGGCGGCGATCGGCTGGATTTAGCGAGGACGGTAAAACCGGCTGTACCAACAATTTAACAACTTCGTAGCGGCGCTCGTTTAACGCGAAATTGAGGGGCCGACGGCCGATGCTCGCGTCCGCGGACCTACGGTGTGTTCTCGTTCGCTCGGCCGAGCCAGCGATTTGCTGGACGGAATAACGGTGCACAAGCGACGCATCTGTGTTTATTTTTAATTGCCGTGATTGTTCACGAAGCATCCTGGAGAATTGTTGAATTGTTGAGCTGTAGGAAATATTTACAGAGGTAGTACAACCCTTCGAAACTGTTGCAGAAACTTTTTTGGCTTGCATCGTTGCACCTGCGATATTAATGGACGATTTGTTCGACGAAGTTAGGGAGAACGTGAAAATAGTTAATTATTAATACTTGTTATAATGTAATATTATATATTAATATTTATTATAATATAATATTGTATATTAATACTAATTATAGTATAATATTAGATATTAATACTTATTATAATATGATATTAGATATTAATACTTATTATATTATAATATTAGATATTAATACTCATTATAATACAATATTTTATATTAATACTAATTATAGTATAATATTAGATATTAATACTCATTATAATAGAATATTGTATATTAATACTTACTATAATATAATATTAAATATTAATACTAATTATAACATATATTAATACCTATAATAACACAATATTATACATAATTATTAATACCAAATAATGAAAATTGTTCCTCAAAAATTGCAAAGAATTATTGACAAAGAATCAACTGTTTATGCAGTCCACTCTACAAAACACTCGTGAGACCACGACATTCGTAAAAATCGCTATAAAACCTCCCTACAAAAATGAAAAATTATATTCATTTCAATCAATCTTAAACATCAGTTTTAAAATCATAGAATGGTAACATAAGAACGCAACGTACGCGAAAATGATGGATAAATTGTTTTCTGCATTCGCGAGAAAGATGACAGAGCGAAACACGTGTCACCGAAGACGAAAACATCGTACGATAAAAAGCATCGAAGCGTTTTTCCCAGAATCGACACACCTGAAACGTTTGCTTCAACGGCGAAAAGAGGAGCTTCGCGGCACGAGCGCGTCCTCGGCGCGGTTTTTTTCTGGACAGCATTCTGCAGGGATTAGTGCAACGGCGGCGGTGCAGCAGGCAGCACCGCGTTAGGGGATAAATGGCCGTGCTGCAGGCTGCGACCACTGCCGCATTCGCCGTCGCTGTCACTTGAAACGGCGCTCGCAAACGATACGGATTGTCGCAACACAAGCGTCCGCGTGTGTCTGCCGTCTCAACGATTCGGCGGCTGTGACGAGACCGGCAGGAATTCGATTACGCGCCAGAGGATATTAAAATACGCGGGAGGAGAGACGGGAGGAAGAGATGGAAGAAGTTGTCTCAGATTCCGGGTGGCGGACGCATTCAAAGATGTTTTAATATCAAGAGAGAGCCTAGTTGCGACGGGGACGCGACGAGTCGCCTCTGCCGCGCCGGAACCGGGGAAAATATAATGCGCCCACTTTCATTATCTTAACGAAAACAGCGAGGAAGCCTGCCAGCGAAGATTGCACGAATGTAATATCCCACACGCGATCGCATGGCGACGGGAGCTGCCGTTGTACTGCTTTTCTGCCGCAGTCTGCGGTCTGACCAGCACTGTTTGCCTCGTTCGTTACCATCTGATCGAGAGAAGACCTTGAAATTTTAACGATAAATCTCGAGATTTTTTACGCGTCTGATGCGCGTCTGAGTTGGCCAGAATTTGATTCGGACGACCAACGATCAAGAATAACGAATAGATAATATAAAAAGTTCGAATTATTCGAGTAAAGAATTAGTCGAATAAAGAATTACTGGAATAAAGAATTTTCGAACTATTCGAATAAAGAATTGTTCGAATTATTCGAACAGAAAGTTATTCGAATAAAGAATTGTTCGAATTATTCGAGCAGAAGGTTATTCGAATAAAGAATTCTTTGAATTCTTCGAATTATTCAAACAGAAAGTTATTCGAATAAAGAATTATTCGAATTATTCGAACAGAAAGTTATTCGAATAGAGAATTGTTCGAATTATTCGAACAGAATGTTATTCGAATAAAGAATTCTTCAAGTAATAAATTATTCTTCGAACTATTCGAATAAAGAATTGTTCGAATCATTCGAATAAAAGAATTCTTCGAATAAAGATAGTAATCGCACATTAAACGATGAAAAAAATACTTGCCCGGACGTATAATATGATTGAAATGATTGCAATTACGTCGCCTGCAAAACGAGACGGAAATTTGCCCACCCCTTTGATGTTCGGCGGCCTCGGCCCTCGAAAATTCAATTCGCGAAATGAGACTATTGTAATCGCACAGCCGGTCTACCGCGTTTATATTCATATCGAAAATATTGCAGTTCGATGGGATCGCGAATTGAATTTAAATCATTGAACAAGGGACGCGGCGGCGCCCCTGTCTCCTTCCTCAGTTGGGAAATACGTTTATCAAGTTTGTTTGCAGCGAGCGCTGCTTGACGCATTCGGCTTTTATTAAATGAAACACAGTCATTTATTAAATGAGTGAGTCGCGATCCGGAAATGCGATGAACGCACGAGAATCTCTATTGTTCTTTTGAAGGTTTCAATTATCCTCTGCACATTTCATTTCAATCTGATGATTATTCAAATTTTCGAAATAAAACGCCTCGAATGTTTCACTGTCGGAGGGTAGATGCGACTTCGCGCGTGAAAATTGGGCAATTATTTCGTTCTATACTAATCAATTACTAATTGCATACTAATCGAATTGAATTATGAGCTCTGAAATTTTATCCGCACCGTGCGAATGGAGCGTCGAGGAATATATTTGTCAGATTATTATTAATAATTTCGGTTAGGAGCTGGGAGTCTCTGATTTTGTTCTCGATCTTAATTATTTAAATAATCCTGATTTATTTAGCGGCCGTGAAAGGTTCGACGAAGCTGCACCGACGGAAATATAAAGAGCCCGAGGAGGCGAGCCACCCTCCGCTCCATTTTCAATGATTCCAATTCGCGGAACCACTCTACGCGGAGTTCTTCGATACTCATAATTTAGGCGCGGCCGTATTTCAATCAGTCGCTCGCGTTTCCTCATATATTACGGTCGTATTAATGGCTACCGGCAGCCGTGTCGTATAAAGTTCGCGGACCAGCCGCGTTGTTCGCGATAATCGCCGATTTAAACGGCGGGTCCGCGTATCGCGATAATTTGTTCCGACCTGTTCCGAGTACGCGAGCCGATGACATACCGTTTCGAACAGGTCTGCGCAAACTCGAACCTGGAAGCTCGAAGAAAGTTCGGGTTTTGATTTACACCGTCGAGAAGAAAATATATCGTAACTACTAGCTTATCGCAGATCAAAATAAAGGGGAAACGGTATATATCTTGTGAAGAAATTCGACAGATTTATAGGACAGGAAACGAGTGATGTTTCACTTTTAATAAAATCCCAGATGCGAATCACACCGATTAATCGATTAGGTGCGAATCGAAAGAAATAATTGGCACGATGTGAGTAAGAACAAAATAATTGTTTAGATAGGAATCGAGAGAAATAATTTATTAGATGTGGGTTCAGGTGCAATCCAGACTAATTGAATTCAGATCAAAACCAGGCTAATTCAGACCAGATCAAAATTAGAATAATTCGGTCGAGATCGAAATTAGACTATTCAGTCCAAATCAGAACCATACTAATTCAGTCTAGATCAAAACCAGACTAATTCAATGTAGATGAAAACCAGACTAATTCAGACTAGATCAAAGCCAGACTAATTCAATCCAGATCAAAGCAAGACTGATTTAACCAAGAGTCAAAACCACACTAATTCAGTCCAGATTAAAGTCAGACTAATTCAATCAAGATCGAAATCAGACTAATATAACCTGGATCAAAACCAGACTAATTCAATGCTGATCGAAACCAGACTAATTCAGCTCAAATAAAAGACAAACTAATTTAGTCCAGATCAAAGCAAGACTGATTTGACCAAGAATCAAAACCAGACTAATTTAGCTCAGAACAAAGCCAAACTAATTCAATCCAGATCAAAACCAGACTAATTCAGTCCAGATCAAAACCGGACTAATTCAGTCCAGATCAAAGCAAGACTGATTTGACCAAGAATCAAAACCAGACTAATTTAGCTCAGAACAAAGCCAAACTAATTCAATCCAGATCAAAACCAGACTAATTCAGTCCAGATCAAAACCAGACTAATTCAGTCCAGATCAAAAGCAGGCCAATTCAGTCCAAATCAAAACCAGGCAAATCCAGCCCACATCAAGACCAGGCTAATTCAGTCCAGACGAAAACCAGACTATCGGTGCAACATGTAATCGCAGAAGAGACCGCAGAACCACAATTCCGCGCAGGTGGCCACCAATACAGATCGGTGTGTGCCATCGCGTACGTCGAAAAACGCGTTTACGCAAGGATCGTTAAACCGCGTCTGTATTTTTGCCGGGGCGGTAGCCAGTTGCGCGAGCATTGTCTAATCTCCTCGCATTAGTCGTTATTCATTGCTCGTGTTACAATAACCGGCCGGCTTGTTCGCGGCGAGATACGATAAGATCTGTAGAAAGTGTGGCTGCCGCTAGCTACCAACCCGGACCACATTGTTGCGGGCCGGAGGCCTTGGCGTTGACACAGGCCTAGCGAGAAACGGAACATGGCTTCTACGAAAAAGAACAATAGGCCTGTCCCCGAGGTTTCAGCGTGCCAGAGGGAACGAGACGCGCGGGCCACTCCGGGGCGAGAGCAGCGCGCAGCCCGCTTGAAATCTCGCTGCTGATTCGAGCTGGCACGCTCGCTATAGCCGCTCTACGGCATAGTCGTCGCGGCCATAGCGTGGCCGAGACGCTGCTCTGGCGCCGCAATGGTATGCCAGGGCTAACTAAGGGATTTTAGAAGGCTGAATGGGGAACTGATTAACACATTCACAGAACGCCGACGTAATATTACGGCGCGCCGGGAGCAGCCCGGCTGCTTGGGTGGCTGAAGCTGCGCCGGCTCGTAAGATGCGAGCAAGAGGCATCGTAATTAGGATCTTTCGGCGGTCGTGGGAAACGCTGCTGTCTCGGATCCACAGTGAAAAAATTAGCACGCGCGGTTAATGTGCTTCTTTGTTTCGGGAAAATATTCTCGAACGTTTCGCTGTTCCGGAGACATTTTTTGAAAAATCGTGATTCGGAGATATTCTACTGTTTTATACCGAATACTATTTATCTGGATAACGCAATACTGACATATTGAGATGTCAGATCTTTTAAAATTATATTTACTTATATTTATATTTATTTTATTTCTCGCAATATTCATGAGAGTACAAAATTTAGAATAAAATTTTGAATGGCTTTTCCTCTAAACTGTTCGCTTAAATGTCACTAAAAATGCAGAAGTTACTATAATAATTATTCGCAGCATCATAAATGCTTCTCTATATTTACTTATATTTATATTAATATCATTTCCCTCAATATATATAAGAGTACAAAATTAAAAATAAAATTTTAAATGCCTTTTCCTCCAAACTATTCGCTTAAATGTCGCTAAAACTGCATAAGTTACTATAATAATTATTCGCAGCATCATAAATGCTTCTCTACATTTACTTATATTTACATTAATTTTATCTCCCTCAATATATATAAGAGTACAAAATTAAAAATAAAATTTTAAATGCCTTTTCCTCTAAACTGTTCGCTTAAATGTCGCTAAAACTGCATAAGTTACTATAGTAATTATTCGCAGCATCATAAATGCTTCTCTATATTTACTTATATTTACATTAATTTTATTTCCCTCAATATATATAAGAGTACAAAATAAAAAATAAAAATGCTTTCTCTAATGCTTCACAAATTTGCCCCGTGGCATAAATGCATAAAGATGCACGATCTAGCAGTTATGCCCTGATTGCATTTGTTACAAAGCAACGCAGGTGCCGAAGCTTCGCGGCGGAAGTTAATGAAATCCAGAAGAGCGCCGGCTTCAGTTTCCGATAATCGCAGCTGTTTACCGTCCGCGCACTATCAATAGATAATAATAAATTCGAGCCTCTCCGTGCCGGCGGCCTGGCACTCGTTTCGCCAGCACTCTCGTTATCGTATCTGGGGTGGAAGAACCAACGGCAAGGATCCATCGAACGGTTCATCGATTATTGCCGAGATCGATCTCACGCCGGCCGACGGTTACGTAATAAATAAAACGTGCTCACCTTCTCCGTCCGCGTAGAATGATAAAAGAGTCGCGCGGCTCGCTGAACGGATCATTAATTTTCGCGGACGAATACAAACAGAGTTCGACGGCGAAACGTGACGGATTTTTCAGATAATCGCCGCCTCGTTCTTTCGACCTGCTTCGTTCGGCCCGACCGTTGATCACGACGGTTCCATTTCGACAAGCGTGCCGCCGTTGATCGCGTGTTTACGGCCAATTAACCTGCCAGGGGCGCAATTAAGGTCGCGGGACAACCGCGATCGCTGCGAATTAGACAATAACGAGGGAGTCTGCGCGCGTGATTGATCGGGCTCCTCGCAATACAAAAGGTTCGGAGACGAGATAGAGATCGATCAAAGCGCTGTAACTCCGCGAAAAAAAATCGCAGACGAGTTTCTTTTTTTTCGAATTATAGAGGAAGCATCGAAGTACGTGACGTTGTAAACGGCATGTCTGAGAAAAATTATACGCAGTCCGTGCATTTCGTCAAACTTTCGATACGCAAGCCTGGCAATTTTCAATATGACAGAGACGACTTCGCGTTTTGTCAGAGCGTATCAAACTTGAAATAAATTTTTCTCGAAGATCCCGTTCACAATGGAATTAAGTTCAATTCTCGCCCTTTAATTTAAAAAAAGAAGAACCTGGCTGCGATTTTTTTTCGAGAAGTTATAGAACCTTAAAGCAACCCCTTGCATTTTCTGAACGAAATCAGAGATGAAGATGCAAGGGTCACTTTGAAGCGCTGTAACTTTGCAGAAAAAAATCGCAGCTGAGTTTCTTTTTGACTAAATTGAAGGGGAAGGATCGAACTTTACTCCACTGTAAACGGCATCACCGAAAAAAATTTAACAGGGTCCATGCATTTCGTCAAACTTTCAATCTGTAAACCTTGCAATTTTCGACACGACTAACAAGACCTCGCATTTAAAGCATGTCACAGTGGCGAGGGTGCATCGAACTTAAAATTCGATAAGACTGTCTCAAAGTACAGATTTCAAGCTTTAATTTACAAGAACACTCATCATTCTGCGACGATTTCCCGCGGAGTTATTGTCGGTCAAAGTTGGCCAATTTTCACCAGAATTTATCTACACTGCAATTTGTTCGAGCAGCGTATTTCCAACGCAGGTTCGATCCGGGACCGCGGTATCATCCGCGCCACGCCTTTTATTCCGCGCTCGGGATCCGGCTGGAATAGAAGGTGGACGAAGGGAGAGGAGGAGGAGGCCGGTAGAGTCCGAAGACGCATCGGCGAGACGAGGGAACAATGCAACGTCGACGTTCGCCGGCGTAACAGGCCCCAATTGAGTAACAAAACGACGGAAAGAAGAGCGGATCCCGATATCGCGTCGGTGGCCCTGCGGCCCCGCCGCGGAGGAAGGAGACCGAAACAAGTTTCGGGAGTACCCTTAGGGTCTCATCCGGAATAATTGACCGAAAGAACCCGGTCGACGTCCGCGGATAATTTACTCTTCGCCTCGTCCCCCTGTGCCCGGGCTTATCCGTCCGTCCATTCGGATGCAAAGGACGCACGGCATCGGCCAGTCGATTGGGGACTTAGTCCTGGACAGAGGAAAAAAGAGAATGCATCCAATACCTTTCTGCATTTGCGTCGCCGTGACGTCTGCTCGATAGCCAGCAGCCTTTATTCGAGGCTTCGACGAACGACGTGTCACGTCGCGGCAGCCGACGAGCGCGATTTCGCGGGATCAGGTGACGAAATTTGCATTAACACTTTATCTACCGGATGCCAGAACTTGACATAATCTTGACATAACCTCGACGTAAGCTTGATGTAACTTTGACGTAACCGGAATGCCTAACGAGCTCTAAAAGCGGCTGCAACAAATATTGCCTCGTAAGAATTACGAGATAGAATTTATTCCCAAATTGTTCACAATTTTTATAATAATGCGCGTGCTTGAATAAAGAAATATACCCGCTAATTATGTCAACAGTTGAAAAGGATGATTCCTGAGGCCAATCTAAGCAACTTTTTCCTTTACAAAAATTGTCTCCGACGCACCGTTAACGAGATATTAACGAAAAACAGTGACCAATGATAGGCGAGCTCGACTGACGCAAGGAGGGCGAGTTACCGAGCGGTCGACGCCCAGTTCCGCCGATTGGCTCGACCGTCGTGCGCCAGCTGAGCTCGCCTCTCATTGGTCAGTGTTTTTCGTTAATAACTCGTTAACGGTGCCTCGGAGACAATTTTTGTAAAGGAAAAAGTTGCTTCGCATGACCTCAGGAATCATCTCCTTCCGCGTGTTAACATAATTATGGGAAACCCTGTACTGAACAATTTTTTAATGGAAGCAGTTTTATCGCTTCGATAGTTATGAAATAAAGAATGTGAAACCGATCGCTTGACCGGAGTTACAAGTTTACGAACGAACATTAATAAAGACGAAGTTGATTGCTTCTGTCATTTTCATTACCGTTTCCTATCAGTAAGATACGATCATACGTTGATCGAATCCCCCAAAAACCACAGCTATATAATTTATATAATTTATATAATTTCTGCCAGGTTCTCGTGGCTCCAACGACGCTGTGCGACGCTTAATAAATACCGGGCCAACAACAATCATCAATCAGGTCGGTCCAGTCGCCGAAACGAGACGAATCAATCAAATTAATTTCCGCTCGTACCTCGGACAGCGAGCACAAAGGACACACCCCACCGGCTGCGGAGTCCTTTATCCGCGACGCGGATGCACAATGGGGTAGGAGGGAGCGGAGACAGTTTCGCTCGTCCCTCCGGCATAAGTGGATTCAAAATATCGAGAGGGGATGGGAAAATCGCCGGCGGGCCAATACGGACCTCGGAGTAACAAGCTGCCCCCTCGCCACTTCCGCGCGAGATTATCCGCGCGGCTCGATGATTTTACGCGAAAAGGAAGCCCCTTTCGTGTACATTGATGGCCCGTGGCCCGGGCCCGAAACGGGCTCGATAATGTCCACCGATAAGAGGGGGTTCCCGAAAATCTCCTGCGGCGGCCGTAAGACGATTACGCCGGAGCCCGGCCAAATTTATTCGGATAAAAAAGACGCAGGCCGACGAATGCAATTTTATCGGATATTAAATTACGCCGCCGAATGGAAATTCATCGCGATAAAAAATGCGTCGGAATTGAATTTGATTCGAAGAGGAATTCGCTCGAGTGTTGTATCGAGGAAAAAATGCACGGCGCGTCGTACCGGCGGATACGCTTTGAAAATACGCTCAGATCACGGCGTTCGTTTTAAAAAAATATTACATCGTAATATTTTTAAAACGTTACATTGAAAATATGTATGCTTTTTAAAAAAATATGGCGACTCCAATTCGAAGACTTTTAATATTAATTTAAAATTAATGTTTCTATCGAACTTAAAAAGGCTAAATATAATAATAATGTTAATAAATGCGATAAATTTCAATATAATAGTACAATAAATACGATAAATTTAAATACAACAATAGAATAACACGATACATACAATAAATTTAAATACAACAGTGGAATAATACAATAAATACAATAAATTTAAATACAACAATACAATGATAAAATAAATACACTAAATTTACACACCACAATACAATAATAAAATAAATAAAATAAATTTAAATGCAACAATACAATAATACAATAAATACAATAAATCCATAATGACGTTAATAATAAAATTAATAATAACGTATTTTACGTATACCTGCACATTTGAAACAATGATTTCAAACATTCTGTACAGTCCCAAGAGGTATTTTATCTGGAAGCATTGCAGCTATTGTGATCGCCGTTGAATTTATCAGAGGAGAGGGCGCAGAGGAGGCGGAAGATGGCAGAAGGGACTGACGAAGCGGACGATAAATTTTTGGCGGCCGCCGGAAGGCAGAAAAAGTAACGGGCCATCTGCGAGGGGAGGATGGTGGGTGGATGTGGATCAGAGGGGTACAGAGGCGGGCAAGAGGGCGTAGAATATCGGGCGTGCGAGCAACTGATTGCAAATGGTAATGGCGGTTTGATTTATAATCGGGGACAAGAAACCGGAACGTGTTGTTCGATCGCGATCGCTTGCTCTCCGAGATCTACAGATTCGAAGCGTCGTGCGTGCCTGTTATGAAGAAAAATTTAGAGATTGTTGTTCTGTATTAAAAATCACGTGCTTCGTGATATCATCAATCGTAAACTACGCTGTTCAAGAAAATTATAGTACGATTGTGGATAAAAGTTGACCAACGTTGACCGACGATAACTCCGCGAAAAATCATCGCAGCATCATGACTCTTTCTTTAAATTCAAGCTTGAAATCTCTACTTTGAGACAGTGTTACTGGACTTTAAGTTTAAGTGCAGCTTCGCTGCTGTAACGCTTCAAATGTGAGACCATGTTCGTCGCGTCGAAAATTGCACGGTTTGCATATTGAAAGTTTGACGAATTGCATGGACTCTGACAAATTTTTTTCGGAGATGCCGTTCAGAGCAGAATAAAGTTCGATCTTTTTTCTTTAATTTAAAAAAAGAGAAACAGGGCTGCGATTTTTTCTCGCAAAGTTACAGCACTTTGTATTAACCCTTGCATTTTCGGCATGAAAACAGAGCTTCGAATGCAAGGGTTACTTTAAAGTGCTGTAATTTCGCGAAAAAAAATCGTAGTCACTTTCTACTTTTCTTAAATTAAAGGGGAAGAATCGAACTTTATTTCTCTGTAAACGGTATCTCCGGAAAAAATTCTACAGAGTCCGTGCATTTCGTCAAACTTGGCAATTTTCGATACAACGAACCATGGCCTCGCATCGGAACTCTAAAAACGAGCACTGAAAACGTAGCATTACTAAGCAAATAGTTTGCAGATAGAGTTCCGTAGACATCGATCGGTATACACACGTGCGAAAACAGACGGTGATCACGATTTGATAAAATAACGATTGAAAAATCGGTCGTCCGCGCCGCTGTCGATAACAGATTATCAAATATTGAAACAATTCTGGATAAATATGCATCCGATGATGGACGATGCGGAGATACGAAAAACGAGAGAGAGAGAGAGAGAGAGAGAGAGAGAGAGAGAGAATAACATATTATTCATTTCGTGCAGAGCGGCAGAAAAAATAGATGGTCTGTGCAACAGCGCATCTCTCAATATTCGCGCTAAATTTCACTCGACGAAGCGAAAAATATATTTTAATATCAAGTTCCTTAATCAAATATTCGCGACGAATAATAGCTTCGATTGAAACATTTATATCGATACAATTGATTTCGATGGGGCTACTCACAATTATATCGCCGGCAAATAATGCTTTCCAAATAGTTCCTCCCGCTTACCTGAAACAAACATGATAATTTATTAGGATCAATTTTCATTAACTTTTTCCATGCAGGTTTTAGTGTTTTTCAACTCTTCCCGCATTGAATCAATTTTTGATGCATTTCGGGTCCGTTTATGACTAAACTGCGGATCTTTATGGAAAATAGAAATTGTTTATCATAGATAGTAAGAAACAAAAATCGCTTAATTTCATTATTTCTCTGATCATTTTAACACCGTAACATTTTTATATGGAAAAATGCTTTTCGTAATTTTCGATACTTTTTTATTTGTTTTAATCTATTTTAATGTATTTTAATCTATTTTAACCTATTTTAATCTACTTTAATCTGTTTTAATCTATTTTAATATATCTGTATCTATTTTAATCTGTTTTAATCTATTTTAATATATCTGTATCTATTTTAATCTATTTTAATCTATTTTAATATATCTGTATCTATTTTAATCTATTTTAATCTATGTTAATCTATTTTAATCTATTTTAATCTATTTTAATCTGTCTTAATCCATCGCAATCTACTATAATTCTTATTTCGTTAGCAATTTGTAGGCCGCGCAAACCAATGAATGCCAATATATCTTCGGAAAACAACGCACCCAACAACAATCTATGCAACCGAATCGCCGAAAAGCTCATCGCTGGACGCATGGCGGGAGATAGGTCGAACGGCGGCGCACAAATTCCCCGGAAAATTACGCGAAACCGTCAGCACGTGGCCCGAGCCTCGTAATTCTCCATTCCGCGCGTGCTGCGGAACGGAAAGCCAATTCGGCGTCAATTTTCTCTCGGGGCGACTCGCGTCGGCTCTCCATCAGCCATGTGACCCCGTTGAAAATCGAGTTGTCGCGATGAAAGCCGCCGTAAGATCCCGAAAACGGTGAGTCATCGTGAACGGGGTAACCCGGAGGATGGACCGGAGTGTCCCGCGATGATGGATGATCCTGCAGGACTTGCTATTTCCGTTCTTAATTAACTTAGTATTTATCCAATACTGCATATTACATTTGTGTGTTCTTTTGCTACGACTATTTTTCCATAGAAAAATTTGATATGTCTTATTCGATAAATATGGAGTTTGTATTCCGACGTAATTAATTTTGTATTCGATTGATTAAGACATATTAAATTTTCCTATATAAAAATGCACGAAATAAAATATGTCTTAATATTAATATTTAATTAATTAATCTTTAATATTAATATGTCTTATTCGATAAATATAAAGTCTGTATTCCGGCATAATTAATTTTGCATTTAATCGAATAAGGCATATTAAATTTTTCTATTAAAGAAGACGCGAATTAAAAGGCTAGAAAAATGTAATATCTTTTATTCGATAAATATAAAGTTGATTCATGCCCAAAAACAAACTCGTATCAAATTTTCTATTCTTTTAATGTGTTTATCTTTTATTACAAGAATATAATACATCTTGTCGGATAAACATAAAGTGAATCATGCCCGAAAACAAACGAAAGGCACGGCAACTGATCAGTCCACAGTAACAGGCTCCACCGTCGTAGCCTAAGGGCGAGACTCGATTCTCGAAGGGCGGGCCGAAAGATTAATTGTGCCGCGGCAATTCGGCCCTTCGCGAATGTTTCACTCGTGCCTATCGAACGGTTATTCGGTTATGCGAGCGCAGATTAGCGTGTAGCACCGGCCGAGTCCACGTAATTGGCCCCGGGCCGTTCGAAAACGGAACCCCATAGTCGTCGGCCTAGAAACCCCATAGACCAAGGGTCCTCCCGGCGAACCGTATCGATCTGACCCCGTCGATTCCACTCGCTCGCAATTTCCCGCGGTTGAAATACGAGGCTCGACAGTCAAATTCGGGAACGTGCAGCTCCCGGACATTCCGGCGCGACTCGTTGACGAATATCGCATTCGACACCTTCGATGCGCTTCTCCCGGGCAAGTCGAGCACCGCCGACGAGTGTACTCTCCGAAACAATTCGAGAAATGGCCCCCGTCGCGCCGGAAATGTCATCTTGCTTTTTACTCGTCCGCTGCCGTGCCCGGCGTAATCGAATGGCTTTGTCGCTGATCGAAAAATGCGTTTTCGTTTATGATTAGGGTGCGGATCTTGTGCGATGAAGGAATTTAAGAATATCGATGCATTGTACTTCTCGTTCGAGAGAGACAATTTTATGTAGCTGCTTCTTCTTACAATTAATGCAGTCATTTTATATTTTCGAATGAAGAATTCTCGAATTATTCGAATAAAAGGTTATTCGAATGACGAATTATACGAATTATTCGAATTATTTGAATGATTCGAATAAAGAATTCTTCGAGTAATAAATTATTCGAGTAAAGAGAATTCTTCGATTTACTCGAATAAAGTATTCTTCGAATTATTCGAATGATTCGAATAAAGAATTCTTGGAGTAATAAATTATTCGAGTAAAGAAAATTCTTCGATTTATTCGAATAAAGAGAATTCATCGATTTATTCGAATAAAGTATTCTTCGAATTCTTCGAATGATAAATAATGAATTCGAATAACGAATTCTTCGAACTATTCGTATAAAGAATTCTCTGAACTATTCGACTAAAGAATTCTTCGAATAATAAATTATTCGACTAAAGAATTCTTCGAGTAATGAATTATTCGAATTATTCGAATGAATAAATTGTTCGAACAAATGAATAGAATAACCCGCGGCGAATGACTCGAATAAAATATCCGACTAAACAACGGTCTTAGCTAAATATTTATTCGAAACAATTCGACTAACACTCGGCCCAGCCGTAAAGTCTTGTAAAATATCGACGGGGTGTGCCGGCGAGTAGATATCCGTCGTTTTATCGACTTCTCAGTTAATTTTCTGGCGTGTCCAGCCGATGATCGTATCTTTTACGGCTGCGAGGGGACATCGAGGCCAGTAAAACGGGGAATCGGCCGGGAACGGAGTGACGAACGAGAAAGGAGGGTGTCACGAGCCCGCCAGAAACGAATCCCGTCGATGCGGCGCGGCGCGGAACGGCGCGGAACGCGCGTCGCCGTAGCGTCGATGCCGATCCGAGAGACACTCGACACAAAAATGGAAAGCGACCGCGTGGGCGTTGTCCTCTTCGACCTCCTCGCGATCGCGATACAGTTTTATCGGAGCCGGCCCTCCCACTGCATTTACGCCGCGCGTGCATCCCCGCCTATCTGCCGGTGCATCTGCCTCGATACGCATCGTACCTGTGTATCTGTACATTGTACATGCACGAACGCCGAGCACCGGCAGCAACGCCGCTGAACCGAAGATTTACTCAGCCGCGCGTTCCCTCGAATTCGACGGGCGAACACTTCGCCGATATTCCCTCGGGGTCTCCTCGACGGCCCTGTGTCGCGCGAGAGGTTATTCCCGCTTTCGAGAAATATTCGGGACCGTCGTTTCGACGGGACTTCGTCGCTTTTCGTCGTCTATTCGGCGAACTTCGTTCGATGGGCGCGCCGCGTGCGGTTCTTTCAGTTCCTAAATACAGTAAATTCTCTCCAATTTTTCTTCATCTTGTGAACAAAAGTGGACAATTTTTATAATTGCCGATTGTCGACGATTGTAAAAACGATGTCCAACGATTGTCCAATTTTGTTTACAAGCTCCAGAAAAAAATTAGGGAGAATTTACTGTGTTTATCTCTCGCGTGAGTCTTTTTGCAAAAACTTTTTGTCCGTATAATTAATGTCCTTATAATGATAATCACCTAATCCAATTATCCAGTACAGTAGTATTGAGATTTTTGATGAGAAAAAATGAACAGTCGAGACACAAAGACAGGTTGCAAAATGTTAACACGATACCGACGCGTTACCTTCCGCCGAGTTGGAACGATTAAAGCAACAATAACAGTGAATTAACTGTATTGGTTCGTCCTTCTGAAATGCATTATTAATGAATAAGAAGAGCCACTGAATACAGTGCTCCCACGAAACCGCCCGGAGAAGGGAAACAACGACCGGAGGGGCCACGTGATCGTGGAACGCTAATTAATGAACAGAGGTCGACTATTCTCGTTAAACATAGGGGAGAGTCATTCGAAGCCGCCATTTTATTTCACGACAATGCACGGTCGCAAGCTGTTAATTGGAGAATCGAAACACGATCTAACGGCACGTGAATCTCGCGTGATCGTTCACGGGGCACCGAGAAACATGGGAAAATTCGTTCCTTTCGTGACGTTTGCTCTGCCATTAGCGAGCATAATAATTTCCCGGTTATTCTATTTCGTAAGAGCATTTTTCTTTGTCATCCGTGCACCGTTTTATGCAATTAGAATAGATTGCGATCATGTACCGAGTACCGTTTAGCAGTCGAGTCTGATCATTGTCGGCTAGTTCTACTTGTTTTGGTCGCTGATCGTGACGGTATACTGTTTTCCTGGTTTTTAAGAAATTCTCGGCGTCTACATATTTATATGAAAATGTTTCGAAATTGTGTACCATTGTTCTCGTGTGATGGTAAAATTGTTGAAAGCATGAACTCGATTTTTATTACGTGGAAGCGTATTTTGTGAAAATATTTTGACGTCGAGAAGGGATTAAAAATTGTTACGAAAGCATGTGATAAAAATGGAAGATGAACGCATGCGAAAATAACAGTGGATTGCATTTTAAGGGAATGGGTTTTGGAATTCTATATCATTCAGGATGTGGAAAATTCAATGAAAAGAGTATATAAAATGCAATTATTTCATCCGATATTGATCGAGAAAGCGAAGTTTGAAAACTTGCTCGCTATATGTGCATTTAAATAGTATTCGTACTTAGTAGAAACGGTACATCATGGTCAGACACGTCGATTTCTATCCAATATTCCTCGAATCTGTCATTTCTTTAAAATTCGAGTTTCTTGAAAACTAAGATTTTAATGTAAACGTGTTTTATTTTGTTCGAATGCAACTCTCGTTCTTCATATAATATAGTTAATATTATATATAATATAATATAATATATATTATTATAACGTAATTTAACGTAATGTAATTGTAATGTAAATGTAATGTGAATGCAATGTAAATACAATATAAATGTAATGTAAATGTAACGTAAATGTAATGTAAATGCAATGTAAATGCAATGCAAATGTAATGCAAAAGCAATGCAAATGCAATGTAAATGCAATGTAAATGTAATGTAATTATAATGTAAATATAATGTAACGTAATGTAATTATAATGTAAATATAATGTAATGTAATGTAATTATAATGTAAATATATTGTAATGTAATGTAATTATAATGTAAATATAATGTAATGTAATGTAATTATAATGTAAATATAATGTAATGTAATGTAATTATAATGTAAATGTAATGTAATTATAATGTAAATATAATGTAATGTAATGTAATTATAATGTAAATGTAATGTAATGTAATGTAATGTAATTATAATGTAAATGTAATGTAATATAATGTAATTATAATGTAAATGTAATGTAATGTAAATGTAATGTAATATAACGAAACGTATTAAATCATTATAAAAACATAAAACAATATAGTACAAGTTATTATAAAACCGTCCACAATAATTTATAACAATTTCCAGCAACGAACGAGTACAACGCGAACAAACCGCGTGAAAATGCGAATAAATTGGCGCGAGTTCACGTCGTTCGAGAGTCCTTAATCCTGAATACGGTGGAGGTCCGGACGCGGCCTTCGAGCAGGTCCCGGCAACATTGTCGGGTGTCAGCGGCACCTCGGCTTATTAAGATTTCCAGAAATCGTAGCTGGGATCGTGATCTCGGCGGAGGAGGCGAGCCGAGGAGAAAGTGGCTCGGCTCACCTTTTGCATCGGACGTGTGTTCCACGTGTTCGTGCGAGCGACACGAAGCCCGGAAACGGCGTCCGCGGCGGGATAAATCCTGTGACACGTTCCGAGTTCGATCTTAACGAGGAGGAATACGCGGGCCGCGGGTTCCCGCCGTAAATCATTCGCGGGTTCACGCTTATCTACGTTGTTATATCTGCTTAGCAGAAATGTTCCGTGCTCGGGGCGACCTTTCCCGGCGAGGGCCCGGCCCGGCCCGGCGAACAGTGTCACAGTGGACACACCGGGGCCCGTTCGCCGGATGAAGAACGAGCGGAGAGGTCCCATTGCCGGACGACGCTCGCCGGAAACGCGATTGAACCTTAACGATTCCAACGTCGGGGCGAGACCTCGACGAATAATCCCGACGACAGGACCCTCCGATGCATCGTGATTCATCGTCGAGATCTTCCACCCAAGATCGGCGATCAAGGGCCGATCAATGGCGCGAACTTCGACGTGAAATTTCGACGAAAGTCGAACGATGGGCCGCGGGGGGCGCCATTTCTTCGGTGGATTTGAGGAACGTTGCAGAGAAATCGAAGGGTTTAACCATTTACAGTAATGTCTCCCTTATTGACGCTTAGATTGCGCACGAAAATGGACAATTCGGGGAGGGGAGATACGATTATTCGAGCCTTGCAACTGGTTTTTATAGTTACCAATTGTGAACAATTATAAAAAACGAGCTACAAGGCTCGAATAATCGTATCTGCTCTTCCCAAATTGTCCAATTTCGTGCACAATCTGAGCGTCAATTAGAGAGACATTACTGTAATCTTAATTATATTATATTATTATTAACCATTTAATCTCGATTATCTAAGCAAAGGTGGCTAACCATTTCTATGTTCTCTGATAACTTTTCAAGTAATATTGAGAACTGTCGAATATATTTTTTATACAGAGAGCTCAGTTTTCAGAAAAAATCGTGCTGAAAAATTTGTTGATTCAAAGGGTTGTTGTATGGGGATCGATGACCATCCCTTTTCTGTAAGTATGTAGTAGTGAAAAAGTATGTGAAAACAGTGGGATTCGATATTTATTAATTATATTATAATTATAATATATTATATATTATAATATATATTATAATTATATTATATTATATATTATAATATATATTATAACTATATTATATTATAATTATAATATATTATATATTATAATTATAATATATTATATATTATAATTATAATATATTATAATTATAATATATTATATATTATAATTATAATATATTATATATTATAATATATATTATAATTATATTATATTTATTAATTATATTTTACATAACACTGCACATAACACCGAACAAATTTCGATACTGGATTTTCGACTCAAAACAGTTCGTCATTAGGCAGTCGCTCGCAGAAGCGCGGAACGATCTTCGCTCTTTCACGGATCCTTCCTGGATCACGACTTGGAAGATAGCCGGGTGCATGCGCTTTCTAAGGCGAGGATTGATTTGACGAAACGGTTCCAGAGTATCCGCGCGATCTCGACGAAAACCTAAGAGCGATTTCTCGAGCGGATCACGAGGGGTCACTCGCGCGAGGAAGCTCTCGGCGCACGAGAATCGGTATCGCCGGATCTGAAATTCCCGTGGAGGGCCCCGCAGAGTTCGCTCCTTTTTATCGTAACCGCGGAGCGAAAAGAATCCCCCGCGCGGCGGATCGTGCGAGAAACCATTCGGCTTAGCCGGGGACGTCTCCTCTCTCGTTCGGGGCCTCGCGAGGAATCCAACGAGATTGGAAGCTCGATTTCCCGTTCCTCGCTCGTTCTCTCAGCTTTTAATGCCCCCACGAACGTTCTCTCTTTTTCACCCGGCCTCCGTGTCGAAGCCCGTGAATCGTTATTCGGGATCGAACACGCGAGACTCCGCGCTACGACGAATTTGATCGTGGGGGCCCATTGTCGGGGCCCTTTTTCACTCGAGATCGCGCCACCGTGTGCGAAGGTGTTCGCCGAAGATCCTCATTAGGACGATCTTCTTCTCTTTTTCTCTCGTGGATAATGGGGGGACGTTCCGAAAAGTCGTTATCGTCTTTTCCGTGTGGTAAATTAACCCTTTGCGCTCGAATGGCGACTCCGAGGCGACGATAAAAATTGCTACGCTATTCGCGAAAGAATTTTCGTGATATTAAATCTGTCTTCGTTCGATAAATCGTCGAACAATGGAATATAAAACAAATTAAAACAATCATACCAAATGGAAATAATGTAAGTTGGAACAAATTTTTTCTTTTTGCAGTTAAAATAGTGTTGAGTGCAAAGGTTAGTTAGCTGTGTTTGACGAGTATACTCGTCATGGAGAAGTGGCAGTATTTTTTTCAGGACGAGTATACTCGTCACGGAGAAGTGGCAGTATTTTCTGTCACGACGAGTATACTCGTCATAGAGAAGTCACAGTATTTTCTGTCACGACGAGTATACTCGTCATAGAGAAGTCACAGTATTTTCTGTCACGACGAGTATACTCGTCGCGCGTAAAACCATTGACCATTGGCTATTTAAATTGCAATTTTAATGAGAACAAAAACATATTCTCAAATTTCAAGACGTTTAGAATATTCTGAGCCCAATCGAATACGAAATTGTTTACATTGTTATAAATCTAAAATTAAAAAAGAATCACGTGCAAAGTATGTATTGCTGCACGATAAAATAATGGTAAATAAATATTCCGAATTTTCTGAAAATTCATATCGTGCCCATGAAAGAGTTAATTAGATCCATCGAGCATCTGTTCCTCTCGCAGGATTTTCGAAGCCAGATTTCATAGATTCCCTATGAAATACCAAGAAACGAAACGATTGGAAGAACATCGGAACGCAATCCATAGGCGCAGACAGAAACTAACTTCCCGATTTCCTCGCCGGACCAGTTCGACGAAGAAGGACTTCAGGAAGCAGCGACAGCAAAATAGTCCCGGTCCAGGATAACTCCGGCATGAAATCACGCAACCTTCGCAGTCTAAATATAACGCGCGGTGTCTAGAACGCGGCGCACAATGCAACGTTAAATAAATAAAGCGAACGACCCCGACAGCCCGCCGTGGAATCTTTACAGCATCAAACGAGACCTCCCACTGTCCCGAACACGTTATCTTCGGTCCGCCGCTGAAATACAGTTCCAAACTGTCCGGGTCTCCGGCCCGAGCCACCCCATTTGCATGCAAGAAATCGACGCCGGCTGCGAATTTTCGCGAGACGTTCCATCATTGCCTTGTCCGTTCGCGAATCGCCGCGTACCCGTCGTTCCGGAGTTTATACGCGGCCGCGGTGGAAGCAGCGTTATTATAGCTCGCCGTTGTTGTTACGTCTTAGTGCAGCTGGACATCCTAAAGGCGTATCTGTAGTCGGACGCTCCGCTGTTTACGTCTTCTGGTTCTCTCGCGCGCGCTGTGTCTCTCGCGCTCTCTGTCTCTCGTGCTTTCTGTCTCTCACGCTCTCTCTCTCTCTCTCTCTCTCTCTCACGCTCTCTGTCTCGCTTGCTCTGCCTATCGCGCTTTCTGTCTCTCGCGCTCTCCGACTCTCGCGCTTTCTGTCTCTCGCGCTCTCCGACTCTCGCGCTTTCTGTCTCTCGCGCTCTCTCTCTCGCACTTTCTGTCTCTCGCGCTCTCTCTCGCGCGCTCTGTCTCTCGCGTGCTCTGTCTCTCGCGCGCTCTGACACTCGCGCTCTCTCTCGCGCTTTCTGTCCCTCGCGCTCTCTGTCCCTCGCGCTCTTTGTCTCTCGCGCTCTCTGTCTCTCTCGCTCTTTGTCTCTCGCGCTCTCTGTCTCTCTCGCTCTCTCTCTCTCGCTCTCTCTCTCTCTCTCTCTCTCTCTCTGTCTGTCTGTCTCTCTGTTTCTTGCTCGAATCGGCGCGGCGATCGTGTGGGTGCGCATTGAAATCGTGGCCGCGTCGTTTATCGGCGCGGAATACTGAATCATACGCGGCCATTTATTTCGGGTATCGAACGGCCGAGGATAAGCGTTTTATTGCCGTCGCTGAGAGATCCCGGCGATCGCCGCCGCGTGTATAAAGTATCTCCGCGAAAACGCTAAATAATCGCGAGCAACCGGCGCGATTTCTGCCTCGCAACTCCCGCCGCGATTCTTGTCGCTATTTTTACGGTAGGGCCTGCGTAGGCATAGTACTGTTGCCGGCGACCAGCCCTTTTGTAAATCTTACGCGGCGCTGCCGATAAACTTCGGTACCATGCTGCGCGTAAAAGCGTGCCCGCCAGCAATTTTCTACGCGATCGAATCGATTCGGGGACAGTGCTCGGTGAAATAGTGTTTTAAATGCCGGATCGCACGGTAGACGTTTTGTTTCGGACCCTCGCACGTATTGTTGTAAATATTTTATTCGCTCGAGAGAATGTGCTTTTGTGAGTCAAATATTTTATTCTGTCGAAAGAATGTGCTTTTATGACTCAAATATTTTATTCGGTCGAAAGAATGTGCTTTTATGACTCAAATATTTTATTCGGTCGAAAGAACGTGCTTTTATGAGTCAAATATTTTTTTGGGGTCAAAAGAACGTGCTTTTATGAGTCAAATATTTTATTCGGTCGGAAGAACGTGCTTTTATCAGTCAAATATTTTTTTGGGTCGAAAGAACGTGCTTTTATGAGTCAAATATTTTATTCGGTCGAAAGAACGTGCTTTTATGAGTCAAATATTTTATTCGGTCGAAAGAACGTGCTTTTATGAGTCAAATATTTTATTCGGTCGAAAGAATGTGCTTTTATGACTCAAATATTTTATTCGGTCGAAAGAACGTGCTTTTATGAGTCAAATATTTTATTCGGTCGGAAGAACGTGCTTTTATCAGTCAAATATTTTTTTGGGTCGAAAGAACGTGCTTTTATGAGTCAAATATTTTTTTGGGTCGAAAGAACGTGCTTTTATGAGTCAAATATTTTATTCGGTCGAAAGAACGTGCTTTTATGAGTCAAATATTTTATTCGGTCGAAAGAATGTGCTTTTATGACTCAAATATTTTATTCGGTCGAAAGAACATGCTTTTATGAGTCAAATATTTTTTTGGTCGAAAGAATGCACTTTCAAGAATGAAATATCTTATTCACTCGAAAGAATGTACTTTTTCAAATACAATGTTTCATTCGTTCGAGAAAATGTCCCTTCGAAAACGAAATTATTTCACTTGTCCCAAAGAATATGCTTTTAAAAATACAACGTTTTCTTCGTTCGAAAGAGTGTCCTTCAAAAATCGCTGTCCTCCGAAAGAATGGCTATTCCGTTCGCGAATATCGTTTCGTAAAACAACGAAATACAATAATGAAACAGAAACAATCGCGCAGAAGACGAAGCCTTTCGGCGGCAGACTGAAGACAAGGAACACGCGGGAAGTGCCGGGGCGAACGACGCGGACGTAAAATGAAAACGAGAAGAGAAGAGCTGCGCGCATTAGAGGAGGGCGTCGTGAATTCCAGAGACGGAGAGCCGGGGAACGTGGAAATCGTTTGGCTTCGACACGCGCGAGGAACGCGCGCAAATTACAGGCCGCGGGCTGACAGAATAAACTCGGGGATGGGGCCTCGAAAGGTGGCCAAAAGGTTCCATTAGAGACGGCCCTGGGGCCGTGCCGTCTATTTAGCTGTTTCCGCGGAAGTGAAATATCGGGGGGGGCCGGCCGGCCATACTCCTCGATAAATATACGCGGGAACTGCCACAATGAGGCGTAAATTACGTCCGCGTCATTAAAATGCTGTTCGACCCACGCGTTCCCCGTGTCAAGCAGCTTGCGCCGGGACGGCCATCGGCCACCATTAAACGTTTGCATTTTATCTGTACGCAACGGAGCGAGCGGCCGGCAACGGGAGAAGGTGCGAACGTTTCTAATTGCGCTCGCTACGTGTCCCTCTTTACCGTCGCCTTCCCGACGAGCCCGTTTCTTCCCGCGTCCCTCGTTCCTCCACAACGTTTCCGTGACATTAGAACGCGAAAGGTTAATGGACCTCAATTTCCTGGCGATGCAATCGGCTTCGTTACCGCGTTTCTTACGGGACACCGAACTTTTATCGGCCGCTTACACGGACGCCTCCAATGGGCTTTGATTGGCTCCGATTGATTCGCCCGTTTTCGCAATTGTTTCACCGGAAGGCACCATGTTGCGAATCTCATTGCGTTTCGCTCGGTGAAACCGTTGGATCGAGTTGGGAAGCTTCGATTTTTGATTGCGGTAAATCTTGATTTATTCTTCATCAATTTATTTTGTATTATATTTTTGTATATTTATTGTGACGTTTTCACTGTGTTTGATTTTGTAAGCTTGTTTGCATCGTGAGTGAATAACATTCGTAGTTAACAAATTCATTGAAATCAAAGATATCTTCGATTTTTGGATCGAGTTGGGAAGCTTCGATTTTTTACTGTGGTGAATCTTGATTTATTCTTGATCAATTTATTTTGTATTATATTTTTGCATATTTATTCTGACGTTTTCACTGTGTTTTATTTTGTAAGCTTGATTGCATCGTGAGTGAATAATATTCGCAGTCAACAAATTCACTATAATCGAGTCGAATTCAAAAATATCTCCTGCTATTTTTCAGAAACGAAGCTAATTTTAACCAAATGTTAAAATCGAGAGTAATTAAATATACGAAACCCTAAGTTGAAAACCACGATTTTAAGCAGGAATAATTATATGCACAAAATACTGTGTTTATTAACTAAATATTATAAATACTGTGTTTAAAATAATAACTTCAAACAAAGCCAATTTTATGGACAAAATACTATGTTTAAAACCACAACTTCAAACAAAAACAAATGGATACACAAAACACTGCTAGCCTTTATATTTATAATAAAAGAAATAAGAACATTTAAAATCACAATTGTTAGCAAAACTAATCAAATACACAAAATACTGTGTTTAAACCACAACTGTGACCAGAAACGATCGAACACACAAAGCACTTCGATCCATTATACTTTTAATAAAAAAAAAAAAAACATCTACAACCACAACTCCAATCAAAAACCAATTAAGCGTACAAAACGCTGTATTCGAAACCACGGCAACGAAACAGCAACAAAAAAAAGTACAGCAGAAGAAAAACACAGAACGTACATCTTCGTCGGAGAAACGGAATCCTGCGATCAATAAAATATTCCGGCAGAGGTCAACGTTATCCCACGAAGCGACGAATGTGTTAATTAACGGTTGTCCCGTTGATTACAGAACCTTGTAGCAGGGGAAACTTCGATTCGATCGAATCCTACGCAATCCGGACAAATTTCGCATCGGACACGTGAGAAATCCGTGGAGCAGACGTTCGCGGGCTGCAGGCGATCGATGTGTCCCCCCTTTCGTCTTCCCCTTCGACTGATAGGGACACCTGGACCTTGCTAATTAACGCCAATTTTGTCGCACGCGATTCAAGGTACAAGCGCCGCCGTTATGAGACGTTTCGCGCGGCCGACGCGCGCTCGATGCCAGACTTTCGTTGCGATCGAAGGGGGAGGGAGGGGGGATCGGATCGAGCTGGGTGTACCCGGCATCGACACCTTCGAAGATTTATGCTTCCGGGGAACTAATATCCTCGGTATAATGTGCGTTTGATGGAGAATCCATGGGGATGGACGCTGCGCTTCCGGCTCCGGATTTCTGAAATTGACTCGACGGATAATCGAGATCGAATTTATCGGACATGCTGGAGACGCTTATGCTAACGTCGAAGACGTTCTATTCGAGGTGTTTAGATGACGGGGATGGTTTAAATAATATTTCGAAAGCGTGTGACATTTTTTATGGAATATTTGAAATCGTAGAATTCATTGTTTCGTTTCTTTTTGGCGGATTGATCGAATGATGGAGATAATTATTGCACGTACTTCGGTGTAAAAGTTAACGAAATGAGCGAAATAACTTGTTGTTAACTTACTGCGACAAATTTATTTTTATTTTCACAGGTAGAAGTTAGAACAATTTTTGTGTCCCGTTGAAATTTAACAATGGAATTCGAATGTTACTTTTTATTTTATTTTATTTGCTGTCGAAGTGATACATTACTCGAATGATTTTTCTCGTCAATAATATAACAATTCTCTAATAAAATTGATCACTATAATTCGAACAATTACCATTCGCCCAACATGAATTAGTTTCGCGAATCGCCCAATGAACAGCTGATTGCGACCGCTTCGGCTGAACAGCGAAGAAATGTGCGAACCTAACATTCGAAACCGAATAAAAATTAATGAAAAACAAAGTCGCAGCTCAGCCACTGATAATGTCCCGTCTGAAAACAAAATCGATCCCGCGAATAGCAATGCAATCCTGGCTAAATTCGATTCTCGGGGACCGTTTGAAGTGGTTTGGCAATTACTGTGTCAACAATACAGTGGCGTAAGCGTAGATATTACTGTGGTTTCTCGATGAAGGCGAACTTTGACAGAGAGAATAAGACCTTTCGATAATAAACGGTTTTATTATATTTAAATATTATTATTATTTAATAATAAAACGCTCGATCT
The DNA here is from genome assembly GCF_051020955.1 of Megalopta genalis. NCBI lineage: Eukaryota > Metazoa > Arthropoda > Insecta > Hymenoptera > Halictidae > Megalopta > Megalopta genalis. The sequence goes on along the minus strand of NC_135017.1, from coordinate 20,539,493 downwards.
CATTGCTTTCACAAAATACCGCAGTAAAGTCTCCCTAATCGACACTCGGATTGTGCACAAAAGTGGACAATTTGGGAACAGAAGATACGATTATTCAGCCTTACTGAATATACACTATTTTATAGTTTCAATTAATAATATTTAATTTATAATATTTTACAGTTTTTATAACTATAAAATTTAACCGATTGTCAACAATTACAAAAACGAGCAGCAAGTCTCGAACAATCGTATCTCCTCTTCCCAAATTGTCCACTTTTTCGTGCGCGATTCGTGCGACAATTAGCGAGACATTACCGTATTTGGTGCGTCCGCAGTAATACCAACGTTTACCCCAGATTTACACAGCTCGCAGAGTTGGGCCCAAGTTCCGACGCAGTCGACGGATGCCTCGGACCTTGACTCCGAGTTATTTTATCCCCGTGTATCCGCGAAACGGTCGAAAAGTTTCGAATTAGCCGATCGCGCGAGCACCGCGTGTCAATTGTACGGGGCCGGATCTCATCTCTTGGCGGTCGCGCACGTCGCGCACGTACGTACATACGAACGAACGAACGTACGCGTACATAGGTGTACGGTCGCATACGTGTGTCGTATTATTTATAGAAGCCCGAGCCGGGGAGTCTGATAGGCAATCAAGGCAGGGCGCGTGTGCTGCATTCCGCGGCTGAGTCACCCGCTCGTACATAAACCAGTCCTCGCGGTAAAGCGGCGCGACGATACGTCGTAATAATGGCAAACCCCTCCGCCATTGTTTACGTCTATCGTCGGATCATCCGGGGCCCTCTCACCTGGCGGATCCGCCGATACAACGGCCGCGGCAACGATCAGATATACCCGATGCCGGACAAATACGAGGGATTTATCGTGCGAACGGGCCGACGTCGCACCGCGCCGGCCCGTGTCCCGGCACCACCCTTTGGATGTTCCTACCGGCGACCAGCGTCTGTCACGAACGTGACGGGGTTGTTTCGATTAACCTTTCACCCCTCCCTCGACCGAGCACGACGTATCTAGCGAGACGACGCGACAACGACGCTCGGGACGCGGCCCGTGGGCCCGACGAGTGGCGGCCCGCGGTCGGGGTGAAACGACGCTTTAAGCCGCGGGACCATTTTTACAGCGGCTGGGCCGTAAGTTATGCTGCATTCGTTAATGTTAAACAGTTGGCTCGGACTGTTTTCGAAGAGATCGCGACGGCTGATTGGTTTAAGGATGTACGCGGTGATGTTCTTTATGAAATTATGTGTTTTATGAATAGTACGGAGACCACGTGACACGATTCGAAGGCTATTCGAAGGAGATTCGGAGGCAATTCGGAGATTCGAAGGCGATTCGAAGGCGATTCGAAGGCGATTCGAAGGCAATTCGAAGGCAATTCAAAGGCAATTCGAAGACAATTCAAAAGAGATTCGAAAGCAATTCGAAGGAGATTCGACAGCAATTTGGAGATTCGAATGCAATTCGAAAGCAATTCGAAGGCTTTTCGAAGGAGATTCGAAGGCAATTCGAAGAAGATTCGAAGGCAATTCGAAAGAGATTCGAAGGTAATTCGAAGGCGATTCGAAGGCAATTCGAATGCAATTCGAAGGCAATTCGAAGGCAATTCAAAGGCCAAATGACACGATTTTAACCTGACACTTAAACAGACTATTTTGCATTATTTTCTTCTAGCGAATCTTAACATCGACGTAGCAATAAATCACACAGGCGTAGGACTAAGCACAGGGAAATTCACAGCAACCCGAAGTTTGGCATTTCCAGGAGAGAAAAAGTAATTACAGTACTATTAAAATTATCAAATTATCTTCGCCGTCATTTGTATTAAAATCTCATTACATGGAGCTTGTTAGGATCGCGTCGGTCGCCAAACCCGCGAGAGGAAGCTTCCGCGTGATCTATTATAACAATGAACCCGATTAAACCGTCGCCTTCTGCATTTCCATGGCAACGCCTATTAACGGGAACCGTCGTTAACGCGCTACGCTGCAACCAATAATTCTCCGTTGATCTAAACTAAAGCGTGAAAGAGGATTATGTAACGATGGATATCGAATCCATCCCCCCTCCACCCCTCCTGTTCGTCTCACGAACCAAAGAGACGCTCGACCAGCTCGTAATCGCATGTTCGATGAAAATCGAATTACCGGAATTCGATCGCATGTACCTAAACGATTGCTCGACAGGAATATCGAGCGACTGTTATGTTTGTTTGCGAAGAAACAACGATTTAAAGACATGTTTTCTATTTTTTAAATTAAAGAAATGTTTCCTTCGTCGACTGAAAGATCGCTCGTCATAAAAGGAAAGTAAAAACGCTTTTTCATCTTGTTAATTTAGGCAATTCCTTGCATTTTAAGAATGCCATAAGTGCGTTAATTTTGTAATATTGATTCGATCAAATAAAATACATTAATCGTGCGCAATTTTTGAGAATATCAGCGCGGCAGTCGAAGCGTCAAAAAGCAGCAGCGTCGAAGCATTATTTTTGTTTCCGGTGAAAATGGTCCCCGAAAACATTGTTATTCGAACATTATATTTCACGCCGACTATAATCACGATGATTGTCAGTCAACTCCGCGCGCAATATCGTCGGCTCTACGCGGCAAATAATTTCACCGAAAACACCTGGAAAAACGGAAATAGCCGCGTGCGCGCGGCTCGACGAACTTTCATATTCACCGTCGTGTTTACGCAGTTTTTTCGACGAAGCGGCGGCCAGAGAAGAAAGAGAAAAAGAGCCAGGGGAACATCGACGGGCATAATAAGTTCGCCGGGATCCGGGCTCACTTCGCATTCGCGCGAAGTGAAATTTTAATGGAACATAGAAAAGGAACGCGGGCCGGTCTCCGCGCGCGGCCTGTCCCGCGGGCGCCGGATTTCGTAATGCCGGAGGGGGGCTTCGAGGAGGCAGGCCCCCGACGTAATTACACGCATCCACCGAAGACCAATTAAATTCGCTGGTAATTGCGTTTGCCTCCTTTGAGAATGGCTGCGTGGAAATGGAAACGCGGCGCAATATACGAAATGCCATGTGTCGTTTGAATAGTTAAAGAGACGTCTCTCGCCTCGGGCCTTTTCACCGAACAGTCTTTTCTCTTTTTTTATACGTTTCCCCACGGTTTACCCACACGGGCGAACCGTTGTTGTACTCTGGCCCGATGACGTTCGATCGACGCGCGCCGGCAACCTGTTCGTAAAATGCTGACTCCTTGCTGATTTGCGCAATCCTCTGTGCCGTCGGCGAGTTTACGCGATTGCCGCGTTACAATTGCGCTACGATTTCTTTCACGAGTACCATTCGATTAACGTTTGTTCCACTTTAATCGTTTCACCTAATCGAACGGGATAATTTTTGTTTATTCGACGGTTTCGTTCGCGTTCGTTTCTAGAATAAATTCGTTTCTTAATAAATAAAGAATTGTTTGATTTATTGATAATTTTATTATTTTCTGTTATTATAGTTATTTTATATTATATATTAAATTATATATTATATTGTGTATTATATTATATATTATATTTATTTTATATTATATGTATTATATATTGTATTGTGTATTATATTATATATTATATTATATATTGTATTATGTATTACATTATACATAATATGTATATTATATCATATATTGTGTTATATATTATATTATATATTTATATTATTTATTATATTTTTTTATAAAAGGTTCTCAGGGTTTCTTTTATTTATCGACACACTATTATCATAAATAGATATTAATAATAACTTATATTAATAATAAATATATTAATATCAATATTATTTATATCAGTATTGATCAATGAAAATATTAATCACCAATTTATTTTCTAAGTTTAACGTGTCACATAAAATCGACGCAAAGTTTATTCAACCTTCATTATTGTTCATCATTGCATTCTTTCAGTTCACATTTCACAGAGAAATAATAAAGTATAAAATTTCAAGACGCATTTCGCAAAATAACAGTGAAACGAACAAAGCGCGAAATTCGCTCGTCTGAAAATTAGCTCGTTTCATCGACCCCAATCAACGACGGACGCCGCAAATCGCGGCATACATGTCCCGCGGTCGAAAACAAAAACCGGAGCGAAAACGCAACAAACGAAACGCAACACGTCGTACAGTCGACTCTCGTGGACGAGTTTTAACGAAGCAAATAATGGCGTAGAATGATTCGGAACCACGCCGGCAAACGGTGTTCCGCCGGCATTGTATTATTCATCGCGTCGCGTGTTGCAGACAGGAAGCTTTTACGTTCCAGAGACGGGATAGAAAAGTTCGCACAGGTGGATTTCAACCGATTCATCCTATCGGATACAAAATATTCAAGGCACGCTCCGGACAATGGGGGCCGGTCCCGATGCCGTGGATAACGATTGAAACGATCAATAGGAAGATCGATGACCGTTCGCCGGCGCTGAATGAATATAAAGGCCGGCTCAAATCTTGATCGATCCCATCGACGTGTCCCGATTAAATTCCGATTCCGATCGAGCCGCGGACGCGTGTCAGCGGGGCCCGGTTCCCGGCCGATCGTCGAAAGGATCGATGCTCGACAGAAATCGGATCGGCCGATCAGCGTGCGCGCCTTTAAACGCTAACTCACAGACGGACGAAGAATGCGCGTTTCGAAACGGTCTTTGTGTAATTCGAATGCTATTTTCGCGCGGATTCTTCAGTTATGAAATTGAAAGAAACAACGCATTTTTTTTTCTTTTTATTGAAATTAGTATCGAGCGGTTCGTATTATTATTGTGAAATTATTCATTATTATTTGGGAGACTGTTTATTGTTGTATAAGTGACTATTTGTTATTAGATGCGAGGCTATTTATTATTATTTACAAGACTATTTATTGTTATATAAGAGACTTGCAAAGTTATTTATTATTATTCATAAGACTATTTATTATTTAGAAAACTATTTATTATTATATATGAGGCTATTTAATATCATTTGAGAGACTATTTGTTACTATATGCAAGGCTATTTATTATTATTTACTAGACTATTTTATTTATTTATTATTATGTAAGAGACCATTTGTTATTAGACGCAAAGGTATTTATTACTATTTATAAGACCATTTATTATTTAGAAAACTATTTATTATTATATATGAGGCTATTTAATATTATATAAGAGACTATTTGTTATTATATGCAAGGCTACTTATTATTATTTGCTAGACTATTTTATTTATTTATTGTTATATACGAGACTATTTATTATTATATAATAGACTATTTGTTATTACATGCAGAGCTATTTATTATTATTTACAAGACTATTTGTTATTATAAACGAAACTATTCATTATTATACACAATGCCGTTCATTATTATTTTACAAGACTATCGATAAAGATTTAATTCTCCATTGTTATTATTAATTGTTCTAGGACACGAATTGTACAGCAAGAACATGAATTTTTCCTTAATAATAATCTTAAGAACCATTTGAAAAATTCTCCAAGAATTTGTCAATGAAGCGCATCGATAAGAATCGATCGTACACAATGTACACTAAAAAGAAACATATCGATGCTCCGATCGAACGGCCGAATTAATAACAGCGGCGCAAAGTGGATAGCCGATGAAACGATCAACGTAAATCACAATTCCATCGGAATCCGGGGGGCAAAGCGTTCCGCGAACCGATGGGAAAAGAGCGAGCCGCGCGATCAATCAAAACCCTTTTCGCCTGTTCCGGCCGGAGCCGAGCGGGTTCATAAATTCCGAGATTAAAGGAGAACGCATCCGCGGGAGACGGCCGTAATTAAGAGTAATTTTAATTGGCCCTAAGTGGCCGGGGCTAACCGGCGAGAGCGTGCCTTCCGCGAATCCTCTCGTTTCGATCGCGTGACCGTGCGCGCCAGCCGGAGGACGCGCGTGCACCTGCTGGCTGCAACGAAACGCGACCGTAGGGAGGGAACGCCGCTATTTTCGTCGGTCGTGGAACCAGAAACAGCCCCGCGGGAGCGTCACACTGTCTGTTAACCGCGTTCTTCTTCGCACCGACTGCCTAATGGCTCATTCAACTTGATCATCCCGCGCCGCGGTAAAACAATGTTCCGCGAACGAAACGCCCAAAACGATTATATTTTGGTTCAATTTTTATTCGTTTCATTTAATACGTCCCTTTCTCTATTCGTTCTAATCTTACTTATTTTGTCAAGGTTAAATTCTTTTTATATTATATTTCAATATGTTATGTTGTATTTGTTTAATTGTTCTTTGTCTTAGTTCTTTTCATATTATATCTTAATATGTTATATTATGTTTATTTTATTGTTCTCTGTTTTAATTCTTTTTATATTATATTTTAATATATTATATTATGTTTATTTTATTGTTCTTTGTTTTAATTCTTTTTGTATTATATTTTGATATGTTATATTATATTTATTTAATTCTTCTTCGCTTCAATTCACTCTATATTATATTTTAATATGTTATATTATATATTTGTTTAATTCTTCTTCGTTTTAATTCGTTTTATATTATATTTTAATAATTAGTAAGTATTAAATAATTAAAATAATAAAATAAAGAATAAAATAAGAATAATAAAATTAATAATAAAATAAGAATAAATAGTAAAAGTATTAAATAATTATTTAATACTTTTCTTCATTTTAATTCTGTCTATATTATATTTTAATATGTTATATTAATTCTTCTCCGTTTTAATTATCTCATACAGTATTATTCTCTAATATTTTCTCCAGTTTTCACTTCATTTAATTATCTTCTTCGAGGTTATGTCTTTTATTGTACCTTTTTATTGCATCATTTCCTTTCTTTGTTCTTTATTCATTTTTGATATGTGGTACATATTATTATATCATTATAACACGGGCACTCTCTGCCATTGGTCAAATAAATATCGTTAATATTATTATTATTATTATTATCATTATAAGAAGACCGATTTATCCTATTTTATCGTATTTTCTACGAGTTCGATTTCTTCTATTTCGTTCGAGTCCAATTTATCGTACTTCAATCGACTTCAATTCATCGAATTTCATTCTCTCCCATCTTATTCCACGTTACCTTATTTTCCCTTATTTTCGTTTCGTCTATTTCATCTTATCGCCTACTCTGCGACGTAGAGCATAACCTTGACGTAAACCATAGGGACGTACCGCCGGTAATCCGTAAGGAAATCAATGAAGGCTCCAACATTAACAAAGAGCACGGGGCGGCTCAACTGTTCGTTCACCCTGGATCCGATCAATTCTCTCCGTCTGCTCGCCGCGCACAGTCGCGGAGAATCCGTTCCGGAGCACCCGCGAGCCGTCCGCGGCGAGAAAAAAGGAACGCGACAGGACGCGCCGCCGCCGCCCGGGGTGGATTTAAAAATCAGCAGCTTAAAAACGGCCGGCCATGCACGGGTTGGGTATATAAGTAGACAGCATGAGCCGACGCCGTAATTTTTCCAGGCTCCGATCCATCAGAGATCCCGGAGGAAACACGCGATCCTCTGAGGTCTGGCGCAACCACGATATACACGAGCGTGACGTGATACCGGATCCGCCTCCGGTTGGACGTCGAGCATCGCATCCGAGGCAATTCAGCTCCACCACTCGGTTATTACCCGGAGTAAGTAACTTCTCGTATGTCTCCGCTCTCTCACCCCCGTTTCCTTCGTCGGAGTTGCCCCCTTGCTGCGAACAAATCGACCCGGACGTTCCCCTTTCCGCGCCGAGCCGAGCCGAGCAGGGCCGAGCCGGGCCGCCATCCCTCCGTAGATCATCCTTCTGTCCACCTTGGCTTCTTTACCTGGCCGCCGACAGCTAGGCAGAACTCGCATGGTTGCAATAAAGGCGGCTGGGATGATCGTCGCGATGTCTTTGCGGGGAACGTAAATTCTTCGAGCCACTCGATTATTGGAACGTGCAGTTTTATGGGAGATAAAAATTGATTAAGTTCACGAGATTGCTGTGTTCGACGAGTATACTCGTCATGGAGGAGTGGCGGTTTTTTGTGTCACGACGAGTATGCTCGTCGTGAAGTAGCAGTATTTTGTGCCACGACGAGTATACTCGTCGTGAAGTAGCAGTATTTTGTGCAACGACGAATATACTCGTCATGGAGTAGCAGTATTTTGCGTCACGACGAGTATACTCGTCATAAAGTAACAGTATTTTGCGTCACGACGAGTATACTCGTCATGAAGTAGCAGTATTTTGTGTCACGACGAATATACTCGTCATGAAGTAGTAGCATTTTGTGTCCGACGAGTATACTCGTCGTGAAGTAGCAGTATTTTGCGTCACGACGAGTATACTCGTCATGAAGTAGCAGTATTTTGCGTTACGATGAGTATAGTCGTTATGAAGTAGTAGCATTTTCTGTCACGACAAGTATACTCGTCACGGAGAAGTGACAGTATTTTATGTGACGACGAGTATACTCGTCGCGCGTAAAAAACTAGTGACCACTGGCTACTTAAATAGCAATTTTAGTGAGAACAAAAACATATATTCTCAAATTTTAATTAAATTTAAAAAAAATACATCTAAACGAAAACTTAATAAAATATCATATTTTTGTATTCCTCTATTTTCTATTGCTCTATTTTTTACATTTATTATTATTATTTTTCTATTAATATACAGGGTGTCCCAGCTAAATGATGCCACCTGAAATGCTGTGAATAACTACGAACTAAAAAGACTAAACTATATTTTAATAAATATATAGAAATATACAAATACGATGTATACCGTTAAGTTATTATTTAAACAGCGCCAAAGCTGTAAAATTTACTTCGAGTCTACGATTATGCATACCGACGCGTTCCAATCGAAATACATATATCGAAATAAGAAATCCGTCCAATTTGCGTTTCCATGGAAGAGTCGATGAAGATGATACAGGCTTATTAAAGAGTTTAATCACCAGCGATGATTTCCGTGGGACGGGAAAGGTCGATCGATTAGCGGCGAGGTAATGACGGTTTTATTCGTGCGGTTGCATCGCGAAATACATTAACAATAAAATAGGAGCGGCCAGTTCGCGAATAATTCCAGCGAGATAATCAACCGTGATGAGAATGGAATCGCGAGCGCAGATTAGTAATTACGAAAGAAGCGAAACGACTCGGGTTTACGAAATAATGCAATTAACCTTATCCCGATGTAAGAAGAGCATCGCGTAACTGCATCCTCTTTACTGCGTTATGAAATATAACAGTACAGATATAATTATGCCTAATTGCGACGTATTCGAAATGGAAGCGCGCTCCGAGAGGAAGACAGCAGTCATCGATTTCCCAGTTCCCCGGTTAACGGCAAATAGACGGCGCAGAAAAACTGTTTGATAGAGCTTGACGGAATTTTACTGACGATAACTGAGCTAAAAATCATCGCCTGATGATGATTTTTCTCTGGATTTTATGTCTGACGCACCCTCGCCAGCCTTTAAATGCCACCCTTTAAATTGTCAAGTTTGACGAAATGCACGGACTTCGAAAAATTTTTCTCGGAGATGCCGATTACCAGGAAACGAAGTTCGATCCTTCCTCTTTAATTAAAAAAAAATCAGACTCCGCTGCGATTTTTTTTCGCGAAGTTACAGCACTTTAAAGCAACCCTTGATTTTTTGGCGTGAAATCGCAGCTTAAAGCGCAACGGTTGATTCAAAGTGCTGTAACTTCGCGAAAAAAAATCGTAGCTGCACTTTCTTTTCTTTAAATTAAAGAGGAAGGATCGAACTTCGTTACACTGCAAGCGGCATTTGCGGAAAAAATTTTGCAAAGTCCGTGCATTTCGTCAAACTTGACAATTTGCAATGTGACAAACACGGGGGGTGGTTTTTTTCCCGTCACATTTAAAGAGTTACCGTATCGAGGGTGCATCGAACTTAAAATCCGCAAACGGCATCTTAAAGTAGAGATTCCGAGCTATAGTTTGAAAAAAGAGTCATCACCGTGCGATGATTTTTGGCTGAGTTATCGTCAGTCGAAGATCGTCAATTTTTGAGAGCGATAGGAAACGATTTCTTTAGGTCTCGAAGAACGCTTTAAACTTCCACGAAGTATTATATCGTCGACGGAGAACGAATTATTAGTTTTCATTACAGCATCGAACGGGATTTCTCGAAGCAGCCGATTTTTACGGGCGCCCTATCGATCGCCAGAATTGCATCTAGGAGCATTAATCTCAAGATTTATGGTGACCAGCGCTGACAACGGCACAAGGGTCAGAATTCACGGTCCCCCCTTATTATAACATACGTCACCTAATATAGTCCCATCCTCCCGTGTTGCCATGCTATTGATTATGTCGGACGTTTCTCATTGTGATATATCGCCCTGCCTTCCGTTCTGCGTCCCGGAAAAATAAAACGTTGCTGACCCCGCACGAGCTGCTCTCGCAGTCCGTTTCAAACGCTTGCGATCTAAAACGCCACTTTTCAGACATATTAATTCCATGAAGAAATATCAACATTCGTTGAAAACAATTTTTCGTACGAAACAAATTTTTCGCTTCAATATTATATTATATTACATTCGAATGTAACACGATATAAATACAGTTATGCCCTCTCCTCGAGACGAGTCGCTCGAACCGAGACACTGAAACGCATTGAGATCTCGTGCGAGCGGTCGGTCACGCCATCGTATAAAACGACCTCCGAGATTTATAGATCAAGAAATAATTGCCCTCGATATCGATGGCGGCGGCGCGGCGGATCAAGAGGCGGAAACGGCGATCCCGAAGAAAATCGCCGGACGCTCCCTCGAATCAATTCTTCGCGATGCAGAGAAATCGAATTAATCGGAATTTCTGCGACCAGAAAATGCGGTAACAATGTCCTCGATTTTGTGTAATAATTATTATGATAGAGAAATTATTATAGAATTTATTTCTACGATTCTTCAATCATTATTACAGAATTTATTTCTATAATTATTCAATCATTATTACTGAATTTATTTCTATAATTATTTAATCATTGTTACAGAATTTATTTCTACAATTCTTCGATCATTATTACAGAATTTATTTCTATAATTATTTAATCATTGTTACAGAATTTATTTCTGCAATTCTTCAATCATTGTTACAGAATTTATTTCTATAATTCTTCAATTATTGTTACAGAATTTATTTCTACGATTCTTCAATCATTATTACAGTATTTATTTCTATAATTCTTCAATCATTATTACTGAATTTATTTCTACAATTCTTCAATCATTATTACAGAATTTATTTCTACAATTCTTCAATCATTATTACAGAATTAATATAATCACAGAATAAAAATAATCACTGAATTAATAATCATAAAATTAATAATCACATACTTAATAATCACAGAATTCATAATTGCAGAATCTTCCTATGAACAGTATCGACAGAATATTTATTATGTAATAATTACAGAATCCAAAACGAAGAATCATTAGACAAGATAAAGAAACTGCCTACAAAATAAAGAATCCTCGCGCAGACTAATTAACCTTCAGAGAATTAATAATCGCAGAATCTACCTACGAACAGTGCTTACAGAACACTTATCCTGTATTAATTACAGAATCCAAAACAAAGAATAATTAGACGAAATAAAGAAACTCCCTGCAAAATAAAGAATCCTCGCGCAAACTAAAGAAACTGTGTACGAAGCAAAGACGCCCAAAGTCAATCACGCTTGCGCTTTAATAATCGGCAACCAGTTTGAAAATTCGCGGGTTTAACCTTGACAACAACTGTACAATCAATCTGAACGTCAATCAAAGCGTCAAATTAATTTACCCAGGCAGGAATTTCGCCCTTAAAAAAGTTATTCCGTTTGAAAAGGCGTTAACATACTTCCCGAGGCGATTCTGCGTAAACTCGCGCGTCATTTATCGACGTCCAATCGAATCTCCCCCTTTTATCTGTCATTTGCAACGAACCACCTGTCCCGTGGCAGCGAACACAATTGTTTAAAGATCGATTTTGTTAATTTCGAACGGCAAACGCGACGCGTCGCGACGCGGAACTGGAAAAATGTTTATCGTGCGAGCGAGCGGCCGGGATCAAAGGCGGCCGAGAACGGTGACAATGAGATTCGAAAGGTGGAACGACGGGGAGGGTGGAGGGGCTGGAGGTGGATAGTTAAATTAACAAAAGAGCACGCGCGGCTGCGCGCCGCGGAACCGTGAAACCGAGTCACAAAGGAAATGGGAGCTGGACGAACGACGGAAAGATAAATAGATAGAAAGCGGAGAGAAAGAGAGAGAGAGAGAGAGAGAGAGAGAGAGAGAGAGGCAATGACGTTATTAACGCGAGGGAGGGCCCTCTTTCACGAGGACCACGATGAAATCGGACCTCGAAAATCGGCCAAGATCCCATCTCGCGGCTCGCGTCGATCTCTCTGTTCTCGATCTTCTCTCGTCGCCTTTTTGCCCCTGCCCTATCCACCTCTTTCTCTCCGGGTTTTCATCCGCCGAAACGGGATCCCTGGTAATAGGATGATGCGCTCTAACTCCGAGAATCCGATCTATATCCTGAATATCAACCGACGTCGCGGCACACAACGCGTTCGGTGCTCTTGTCGCGCCGGATCCCATCGGGAGATCCCGTGTCCCGTCAGCCTGAATTATTCAAATCGATCCCCGGCTTCTTATTTCGCTTCTTTACTTTCAACGCCAGACGTCTTTTTCTTAATCTTGGAAAGTTGATTTGCTCCCCCCCCCCCCCCATCGATGGTTCGCGCGTTTCCTTTGCGAACCGCGCGGAATTCACACGTCGTTGTGTTTGCTTCTGCACGGATGATTAATACGGCGTCGTGGATGAAAAGTGGAGACGTCGAAGAACATGTTTCACGGTTTTTCCTGCTGCAACTGTAAACGCTACGTCGTTGCTCGATAGTTTCAAAAATTGCTTGGACTCTGCTAAATGCAACGGTATATACTTTTGATAATGTTGTTGTGTTCAAGAAAGTTTGAAAATTGTTTGAAGGCTATCGTGCTCGGTGCGAAGTTTCTACTGTTTTGTTAGGGGTGGTTATGGATGATCAACTTCGTGGATTTTTAGTGTCAGTACTGTAAAAGCTGCGACATTGCTTCATAGCTTGAAAAATTGCTTGGACCCTGCTAAATGCAACGGTATATATTTTTGATAATATTGCTGGCTTTAACGATATTTAAAAATTGTTTATAATCGGGCATGTCCAGCATAAAATTTCTGGAAATGGTTGTATATATCGACTATCTTTAAGAATTTTTGGTGTCGTAACTAGAAAAGCTATCGCAATGTTTCTCACGTCAAAAAATTCTCCAAACTCTCTCAAATGTGACGATATATTTTATAATAAGATTGCGAACATGGAAACGTATTTAAATAACATGTAAAGTCGTGCCAAAAAGCGTTGTTTCACTTCGATGGACGTAACTCTAAGAAACAGACGAGGATAAAGTAAAATAAAATAAAAACAAGTCCCAAAAAACCAACGATAACGCCTCGGTAAGAACGAACAATAAAAATGGCCAATAAGAATATGCTTGCATCGATATTGACTCTGTAAATATACGAAACGAAACAACGAAATTCTTCATTCACGAACGAGTCACGGTATTACCGATCGCCTAAATTTCGTTTAGCGTTATCGTCCGAGAAATGGAGAACACTTTAGAATCCGAACAGCGAGCGTCTCCATGGAATGACCGTGCTCCGATCCAGCCGAGCCGAAGCTGGACGAAATTTCTCCCTTATTTGCCGGCAGAATTAATTTCACGCTCGAGCTCCGAGGATCGCCGAGATATTTTTCGTATTATTCCCGGGTCGGTTGCAACAAAAGCCCCGATCTCGCGCGAACGGAAACCGAGAAAGAAAGAAGAAAAAAGAGGATCGTGGAAAAGTCGGCCCACGACTCGGATCCGCGATCGAGCGTGTCTAACAAATTTATTCAGATTTCCAGGCGCATCGGCGGACAATCTCGATTTCTGTATCCGCTCTCGTTTCGTATCACGTTTCGTCCTCTCCTCGCGCCAATGAAAAGGAAAAATCGAGTTTCTGCTTGTCCTCGCGATTGGCTCTCGTTTCAGGCGTTCCCTTCCGATCAGAAGAGCCGATCAATTTTTCTGCTCGTTTCTCAACGTCGCCGGCATACTGATATCTTGACCACGAATCGTGTTACAGGATCTATTGTTCTTCGGATGTTTCTATCGTTCGATTCTTTCGTCGAATTTCTTTTCCAATGAAATCGCTCGAATAAATATTCGTATCGTTTTAAAACCCTTTCGAATCTACATGTGCTCTGTAATTTTAGTTTCAGCTATTTTGTTGCATAATTTGTGCTTCGACGCGTCTAATTTTACGACGATCGTCGTGAAACATAGTTTTCTTCGTTTATTCGACGCTAAACCTAACGAGCATTACAAGTGACAAATGTGTGTCGCTTTATAAGACTTTTCTCTCTTTGTATTCATTCTTTGAAGAACTCATTATTTATTCATTCCTTCTCATCTTTTTATTCTTTTCTATTCACGTAACCGTTCAACTATTTCACGCAGCTGGCGTTAATAATTCATTGCGAATCATTTCTTTTCACAATTTCAGCTTCCTTTTTCAGCATCAAATTTTTACATTTCATCCGATTTGTCGACGAATAAAGTTATTGTCTCGATTATCGTTACAATTTCAACAGATTCAGAATAAAACATCGATGCTCCGAAACGCTTCGGAGCGTTTCAAACAGCAGAAGAAGCCGCAGCTTTCGAACTGCAGCGTGCGGACTCGCGATTTCTCGTGCCGGTGAACACCCGACGAAATTCCTTGGGCGAAACAGGGCCTAGCCTCTAATCCCCCGGAATCAGGGTGTCGTTGTTGCGTAGACCAGTTTCACATAATTCGAGAAACCGGGATGGCATGCCGGACTAAAATCGCCGTGTGTGCGCGCGCCGCGGCGAAGAGGATATATCGAGCTAACGAACAGAAATGGGCGCGGGTGTTTTGTGGCCGTGCTCACGAGGTGAGATCAGATGCTAATCCCGCTAATCCCATTAGGAAACAAAGTCCGAAACCAGTTTACTAAAAGAGGCACTGCTCGAAAAGTTGTAGACAGCGGGATACGGTCCCGAACGGGCGCAGGAACGGCGGGAAATAAAGAACGGAGGCGGAGCCTCGTTTCTGGAATCCGTGCTTGAACCTTCGTTTCGGCATCCTACGATCATCCGAATCCTCTATCTTCGAGGATATCGCAGGAAATTAACCCTTTCCACTCCGCGAACCGGCTCATCTTCGCGAGAAAAAATCTTCGATCGTTTCTTTAAGTTCAAATTCCCATTTTTCGAGCATTTCTTTTTGAATTTACTGTTTAAGATTGCGCGAACTCGCGTTATCATTGTTGTCACGGTTATCGTAACTTTTTCCCAGTACCAGGAACTGTAAAATAAAATATCGTAGACGTCGGAAGAATTTAAAAAATATTATTGTATTGCTTTTATCCTGTTAACGTCGTTCGAAGAAGAGATACTTCTTTTTATCTAACTTCTGTTTCGGCGAAATGAACATTTTTCTTATTCGTTTAGCAAAAACAGAAGATAGATAAAAAAAGGTATTTCTTCTCTGAATTATGTACTATTTTTAGTAGTATTTTTAACTTCTTCTGGGGTCTACAATATTTTATTTTACAATCTCCGTAAAACTGTTCCCGTGCGAAATTTTTCTACGAAATTCTTCGTTCGAGCATATATTGTAATAATAACAATAACAATAATCGCAGATAATACAACAATAATAACCACATTGAAGCTTAAACAATCTCTGAATTAAGTAATCTAAAATAATCTTAAATAATCTCGTCGTCGCCATAAAACAACGCGTTAATTAATCGCGTTAAAGCCTCGGCAATTCTAGCGTAAATTCCGAAAAAAAATAGAACGAAAGATATTTGCAAGCGAATTGAATTTTTCTACGCGCGGAATCGGAGTCCGTGGACGCCTTTAATGCGCCGATTGCGAGCTCCGTTGTCATCGGGAGCCCGGCCGCGAACCTAAACTGCAGTCGATAAGGCTCGGCCTAGCCGGTGACACTCGGAGATACTGGAATTACGACTACCGGTTTTCTTCTGGAAGAAGCGCATCGTCGGTCCCTGGGTTCAAGGCACTCCGCGGCTAGAATCTCTTCCAGGAAGCTCGTTATGAAATCTTCGCGGAACATCGCGCCCCTCCAGGCCGCCGACTTTGTTCTCTCCACTTCGGAAGTGATCGCGTAACTGGGAACGGAGAGGATGTTAGCATTCTGGGATGATTAAAGCCGAGCAAGCAGCTTGCTTCCTCGAGCAATTTTCTCGGTGCGGTTGCCGCGATTCCGAGGATCTTTCCTGTTTCAAACGGGTTCGCTTTTCGACGTGGTTCAACGTTTACACGATCCTTCGCGCGTCTCTCTTTTCGTTCTAGATCGAAATCTTCAAGAAAGTCTTGATAAAAAATCTTGACATTTCGAGCCGAATTTGATCGCTTTTTTTAACATGGTGCCGAGCTGTTTCCGGTCTACTCTTCACGTTGGGCATTTGTTATTTGAATAAACGTGATATATATTATGTGTAATTATTAATTATCATATATATAATCATATATATCATATATATATAACAATGAAAACGAACCTGTTGTGACCCATTCTTGTAGTGGAAATTAATTCTTCGGTTCTAGATACGTTATAAACTACCTTTTTAGAGCGTTAATTATATATGTAAAATGAATGAAAAATAAAAATAGTGCATCCACATGCAATTGCATTTGCAATTGCAGCGAACAGAGATTAAAAATATCCGCACGTTTTCTTCGAATATTTTTAATAAATTAAAGGGGACGTAAGAATATTCTTGTGCTCGTCCAATAACAATAGCTTCATATTTCGCCCAATCAATTAGGTGATATTGGGTAACGCATGGTATTTTAATTTTTAACTATGCTTCCGAAATTCATTTTTATTGTAATATATCGAACAAATTGAACGTTACTAAGATTTGTAGAATACAAAATAACCGAACCAATGTATTTCCAATGGAAAATGTTCGCTATCTAGTTTCGATTTCGTTAATTAATCGACTTTAACATTGCGTGAACTTTTCGAGTCGATATTCGGCACCTAATTTGTTAATTTGTCCGCGTTCTGCCGATAAAACGAGCGATCTTCTAATTTTTCCCTTCGGTACAGTCACCACCAGAGCCGTTTCAATTTCCTAGGCACTCGATTAATTGAAACGCAAACAAATAAAAATTGATCCGCGCGCTAACGATCGCGTGTCGTGCCCTAACGAACGAGTTTCCGTAATCATTATCATTACACCGTACGTTTATCTGTTTCAGCCGTGGACGCGTTAACCACGGAGACTCATTAACGGCCGAATGGCTCACAATTAACTATATAGGTAAAGACTTGTGTGTTCTAAAATATAATTAAACTTGACACCGGCGTGCGCGCTTGGCCATAACAGAGCTAGCTATAACGAACCGTACAGATTTACGGGCGCGAGTCGTTTCACGTTTTTCCGCGCGCCGCGTTCCCTGCGACATTTCCATTCTTCCGATCTCCGCGGTTTTTACGAGGAGCAGTTTTTTTCGCGGCAACGTCTCCCGAACGCGATAAAATGTCGGCTGCGAGGATTATTTGCATCGCGGGACGCGCGAACTTCGCGTTCGCCGCCGGTTTTACAGTTGTATATTCCGAGAAGACCGCCGCGGCGCGTCGCGAAACGGTTCGCGAGGCGAAGATCTCCAACTCGCGGCGAGATATCGCGTAAACGGCCCTAAAAAAGCAAGCTGCCGAGCGGATTTAACGCGCGCGAGCGAGCGGGCGCGCCGCTGTTACAATCTATGCGCCGATGATAAACCCCGATGGCGACGGCTTTTTTATCGGCCATAAAATCGCGTATCGGACTGCCGTCGCCGTTCGACAGCGTCGCGGATTCGGTGGATCGCGCGCCGATAATCCAGTTCGACGTGTGCTCGCGTAAGTTTCGCGCGCTGAAACACGCTCTTCTTTGAACCGCCGCGTGCCCGCGTATTAACGATGCTAAACGTTCGCGACTTTACGAGTCGAACGCATGTTCGGATTTCGCTGAATCCTTATCGGTCGGCGATAAGGGAACGTATCGCCTCGACGAAAATCAATTGGTTTATCGTTATCGCGGTGCAAATATTTACGAGAATTTGTCCGGTTTCGCGGGCTTGTTTTCGGGATAGTCGAAATATGCAGCACAATTTACTTATATTAGTGTATTATGATTATATATTTATATATTATTGTATTATATTTATATATTTAGGTATTATTGTAGTATATTTATATATATTTATAGATTATTGTATTATATTTATACATTTTTATATATTATTGTATTATATTTATACATTTTTATATATTATTGTATTATATTTATATATTTATATATTATTGTAGTATATTTATACATTTTTATAGATTATTGTATTATATTTATATATTTATATATTATTGTAGTATATTTATACATTTTTATATATTATTGTATTATATTTATACATTTTTATATATTATTGTATTATATTTATATAATTATATATTATTATATTATATTTATATATTACTTATATATTTAATAAATTATTAAATCTATATTATATTTATCAAACTGTGTTTTATTAAATTATATGGCACCTTGCATTTTACTTGTCCCATCAAACCTTTTCTGTGTTACTTTGTGTAATTTGTACAGTGCATTCTATTTTTTTAATTAAAAATTTGATGTTAGCACTAGAACCTAGTTAACCTAACCTAAAATATAACCTAGTTAACACTAGGTTCACGGGGTTCAATTTTTCATTTACGATTATTCAAATTATAAAGACGAGTTATTTGTTCGATATTACCCGTTTAAAATATTAGAATATATTTATAACAATTCAATACGACGATTAATAATATTACAGCAACGCTTTCAAAAATCTCATAAAATAAAGGTCTCATCGTTGCTTTCGCACACTAAAATGAAACGGCTACTTTCAAATGCCCGGTAAATCCAGTGTTAAAGCACTGTCTAAAACAGTACATTATCAATGTATTGTTGTTCTATCGTTAACATGGACAACATGGTGAACGAAGACCGAAAGCGAGCATTAATCTCCGGCAGCGGGAACAATTACACGCGACACGTGTTGTTATACATGTCCATCGATCAAGGAGAGCGGAATCAGCCCTTAAAGCTACCGCCATCAATCTTCTTACAGCTTTCATCAATTTCCACGATAAAAAGCGAACGTTGCTTGGCGATCGTTGCTTGGCGATCGTTGTGTCGCGTGACATCCGGCGCATTGTTACTGAAACGCGTATTGAAATATTAGATATTAAATCGCGATCGAATTAAATCCGACACGATATTTGTTGAATTAAACTTGATAACAGTTCTGTTAACTCTTTGGGACTTGTTGGGTGTTATTATTTCAGAAAATAAAATATTTTATTGCACAATAACAATATTTATTATTTTTAATATTATATTAATATTTATTATATTTAACAATATTTATATTGCACAATAATAATATTGCACAGAAACTTCGTTGCGTTTCAAATGGAACAAAATTTTTATATTTTTAACAACGAAGGAATCGCGTAATATAAAAACAGAAAAATATAATAACAATTCGATTCAATTTCTCGTTATTTATAACAACATGTGGCTGTTACAATATCTCGAGATGGGTCTAAAAATGTCTAAAAAAAAGAGATGGAACACGATTAACCCTTTGCACTCGAGTGGTGACCCCGGGGCACCGTTGAAAATATAATATATTGATAATATAATTATCACGTCCCAAGATAATTTCAATATCGTCAGAGTTTCAATTAAAAACATTATTAATAGTGTAACCGTTGTACGAATCGCAAGACTCAATTTCACATGCATAAAATGCGCTTCGTCGCATAAAATGGAATTACTATTAAGTCAGAAAAAGTGTTTCACAGATTCACGATTCAAATGCTTTCGTGTGCAAAGGGTTAATCCCACCGTGGCCCAAAGATTTAAACGAAATTCGATACGATTCTGTCTGTGAATGAAATTTACAGCAACGTTAACATATACATGGAATATTTAAAAATTCAACGTAACTCGCCAATTAGAACCACAGAGGGGAAGCGAAGAAGCACTTTCTGAGTCCGAGTCCGGAGTCCGACGATCGCGGAGAAATCGAAACAATGCGTTCCACCGCGGCGATAGCAACGAAAGACACTTCGCGTGGCGGCGATAAACCCTTTCATTCGGGAAACACGCGGAACGGGAACCGCGGCACGAACAAAGCCCTCGTCCGCGGCGGTTCTCATTGAAAGCGGTCTTATTCACGGGTCGAGCCGCGACGGAAACGGGAGCGGAGATCGCTCGTGTCACTCGAATCCTTTTTGCTGATCACTTTTGTGGTTTTTAGCCGAGGTGGCTCGCGAATCCGCGGCCCTCCAGCCACGAGCTGCAGCGACATTCTTTGCCGAACGGCGGACAAAGTAATCGTCGCCGGTTATCTTATCAGCGTCGCGGCTCGAATACTGTTCTCCGGCAACAATAAATTCATTACCGTGCTCGACAAGCCCCCGGCTCTCTTTCCTCCACTATGTCGGCCGTGCCAGCGCCGCTGACAGACCTTTTACGACGCTTATCTGCGAGTCGGACCGTGCGTGCCCGACGATGCGACCGAAGTGTGCCACTGGATGCACCGAATGCACTCGCTGGGATCCGCGACGCGCTTGCCCGCGGCGCTGTCACCGCTGCACGACGGCCCCGTGTAACCCGGAATGAACTTTCAATTATCCCTGTCGGCGGTGTGATCGATGAATAAACGGGGCTTCGTCGCGATTAAAAAATAATGCGGACAGCGCGGTGTCTGTTGCAACATTTCGGAGCAACAATTCTCAATTCAAACGAGATTGTTCAACTTGGAAGTGCGACGAAACACGCTGTAAAAAATGATAGCGTAGACGAATTTTGATGATTCTTTTTTTAAATTATAGCTCGAAATATCTACTTTCAGATGATGATTCTTGAGTTTATGTTCGATGCACCCTTGCTACTGTTACCCTTTAAATGCGAGGCCATGTTTGCTATATCGAAAAGTGCCAAGTTTGACGAAATGCACGGACTGTGTCAAATTTTTCTCAAAGATGCCGTTTACAGCGGAACGAAGTTCAATTCTTCGCCTTTAATTCAAGATAAAAGAAACTCGGCTGCGATTTTTTCCCGCGAAGTTACGACGCTTCAAAGTAACCCTTGTATCTTAAGCTCTGATTTCGTTTCAAAAATACAAGGGGTTGTAACTTTTAAGGTGCTGTAACTTCGCGAGAAAAAATCGCAGCCAGGTTTGTCTTTTTTTAGATTAGAGAGGACGGAATGTACTTCATTTCACTGTGAACGGCATCTTCGAGAAAAATGAATTCCAAGTTTGATGCGCTCTGACAAAACGTGAAGCCGTCTTTGTCATATTGAAAATTGCACGGCTTGCATATCGAAGGTTTGACGAAATGCACGGACCGCGTCAAATTTTTCTCACAGATGCCATTTACAGTGGAACGAAGTTCTATTCTTCGCCTTTAATTCAAGATAAAAGAAACTCGGCTGCGATTTTTTCTCGCGATGTTACGACGCTTCAAAGTGACCCTTGCATCTTAACCCTCTGATTTCGTTTCAGAAATGCTAGGGGCTACTTCAAAGTGCTATAACTTCGCGAAAAAAAATCGCAGCCGAGTTTGTCTTTTTCTAAATTAAAGAGAAAGGAACGTACTTTATTTCACTGTGAACGGCATTTTCGAGAAAAATGAATTCCAAGTTTGATGTGCTCTGACAAAACGTGAAGCCCCGTCTTTGTTATATTGAAAATTGCACGGCTTACATATCGAAGGTTTGACGAAATGCACGGACTGCGTAAAATTTTTCTCGAAGATGCCGTTTACAGCGAAACGAAGTTCGATCCTTCGCCTTTAATTTGAGGTAAAAAAAACTCAGTTGCGATTTTTATTCGCTAAGTTACGACGCTTCAAAGTGACCCTTGCATCTTAACCTTCTGATTTCGTTTCAGAAATGCAAGGGGCTACTTCAAAGTGCTGTAACTTCGCGAAAAAAAATCGCAGCCGAGTTTATCTTTTTTCAAATTAAACAGGAAGAATCGTACTTCGTCACACTGCAAATGGCATCTCCGACAAAAATTGTACAGACATCGATAACGTCGAAATACCGTCGATGTTCCTGCCGACGTTATCGACGATCTCGGTCTTTCGAAAAACACACGTCGACGAACAGGATGCGCTGTAATAAAAAAGCAGATTCGGTTTTGGTCCCACGGGACGGCTTAGGATTCACGAGGCTGGAATAGATTGGCTTTAGGAAATTCGATCGGCCTGAAATCTCCGGTCCAAGGACACGAGTTCGGCTTCCTAAATTTCCATAGCCGCTCGTCGGCGAACGTCGACCCGCGCTGCCTATAAACTATTACGGGCTAACACGGGTGGTGAAGTCTCTCGGATAGCCCAGTTGGTTACGAGCTCGTTTTACGCTCTTGTAAATGGCGCTTTAAACCGTGGCACGCAATCTGCCTCAGGTGCCCGCGGATCCTCCGCGCTCTTTTCCTACGCTTTATCGGACGTATTAATTCCGCGCCCCCGCCACTCTGTTCAATATTCATCCCGCTCCGCGAAACACGTAATTCGTGCCGGTCCGTGCTCGCCGTAACATGTTCATGTTCATTTTACCAGATCGCTAGTCGCAAAATTTCACGAACAACGCATCCGCGTTGTTTATTAATCGCTTCTTGCCGCGTATTCGCGGCGCGTTCTTCATCGGATTTCGAGGAATCGGGCGCGAAAATGTTGCGAGAACCGAGTCGCGCGCGAAATCACGTTCCTCCTACGAATTTATTTCGATAGCAATTACGTGTCGCGTATTTTCAAAGCCAATGTGAAACGCATTTTTCGATATTGTTCTTTGTGTGCTCGCTTGCGCAATTGCTGTCGCGCGCGCGCGCGCATATAAAGTTTCGTTCGACGGATTCATTCGCAATTCAACGAATTTCTCGCGGTCTCGATCAAAATCGAGATCGGCGCTCGACGCAACGCGTTATAAACAATGCAATCATCTGAATCGAACGATCGATCATGTCTCGCGTACAGTTTTATCTATTTTCAATTAACCTTTGTCCGTCGTTCAAGTTATCGATCGTTCACCGAAATAGAGTTTCAGCTCTCGCAAGAAGCCGGGAAATTCCGTGTTTTTCCCGTCGATGTCTCTCTCTCTCTCTCTCTCTCTCTCTCGCTCTCTCTCTCTCCTCGACGAAATGTTTATTAAGTTATTCCATGAACCGATCGGATCGGAACGAGCTGTTGTGGCTCTGTTCCCGGCGATGGAGCGCCGCTGTTCGAATAATATCGAACAGTTCCATCGAATATCTCCAATTAGCATACGGTTTCAATGAGCGCCTGGGCTGTTAACGGCCCGTGGACGATGACGAATGTTAAACCGTTCGCGGCGTGTTTTATTTATCGTCCATAGAAATTCATTGGAGGAGACGCGATACACGGGAGATCCGGGGCTCGTTTCACAATGCCGGTCGCTGCAAGGCGGCCGGCCGCTCGCGATTTCAAGTCGCGGGCTATAAATTATTTTGTATTTTTCCGCGCCGCGGGCCCATTGAAATATGCGGCGAATACGTTGAATTATGAAAGCGGGCTCCTGCGGGAATATAGGCCAGACCGACCGACCGCGCGACCGAATAGAAAAATACTGGTGAAATACGGAGCATCCGGCGTTGAATCGATACCTCTACGGACGACTAGGAGCCAGTTAGCGTGCCTCTTGCTGTTTCGAATCTGTTTCGTTCGTTTCGCATGCCGTATTTTCGCTCTGTGCCGTTTCAGCCAAAAATTATGGTGCCTCGATTATATGGTCCAATTAGGGAAACGCGAGCGACGGATAATAATAGTTATTTATTTAAAGTGGTAGATTATATATCACCGATATATTATAGTATTATACATAGTACTAATATATACTATATAATGTACTATTATAATATAATATAATATAATATAATATAATATAGTATAGTATAATATAATATAACATAATATAGTATAATATGATATAATATAATATAATATAGTATAATATAGTATAATATAATATAATATAATATAGTATAATATAGTATAATATAGTATAATATAATATAATATAATATAATATAATATAATATAATATAATATAATATAATATAATATAATATAATATAATATAATATAATATAATATAATATAATATAATATAATATAATATATAATATAATATAATATAATATAATATAATATAATATAATATAATATAATATAATATAACATAATATAGTATAATATAGTATAATATGATATAATATAATATAATATAGTATAATATAGTATAATATAATATAATATAGTATAATATAGTATAATGTAATATAATATAATATAATATAGTATAATATAGTATAATGTAGTATAATATAGTATAATATAGTATAATATAGTATAATATAATATAATATAATATAATATTTGCATATAATTATTTTTGAGAAACAATGCGAGACGTGTAAAACTTCATAATTGGAATACATTCGGTGCTACATTTTCATTGGACAGCGGTATAAATCGCTAAATTGCCGGTTGTATTCCTTCTCCAATTAATTTTTAGTAAAAGGTCTCGTTTAATTATACATACTGCGAAGTCGCGTGTTAACCCGTTCCGTGTCCAGGTCGCTATGACCCACTAAAGAAACCTGGCACTTCGGTACGAGCACCGTATGAAATTTGCAACATCGCAGGTTTCCAGCCTCAATTAAACGTTTATTTCGATCTATGTTTATTCAGCAAATATTAATGCAACGAGCACCCTGGACGACGGGCGCAAGAGTTAATTGTTTACCAGCGTCTGTATCGTTACCGAATTAATGCATACTGCACTTTCGAATACAATCGACCGGAACAATGCATACCGGATTCGAATAACAATCGTTCGAACAATGAAAACACAAATGAACTAGGAATCGCTTCGCCGTGTTACCGTAAAGAATACGCTGGTAAATCGAATTTTACTTCTTGTCCTGATTTCTACGAAATGATCCTAATAATAATAATTTTAATAATAATAGGCGTGGCACGAGGTCACAGCTTGAAATGCAAGGGTTACTTCGAAGCGCTGTAACTTCGCGAGGAAAAATCGCAGCTGAGTTTCTCTTTTTTTAAATTAAAGGGGAAGAATCGAGCTTCGTTACACCGTAAACAGCATCTCCTTAAAAAATTTTACAGAGTCCGAGCATTTCGTCAAACTTTTTATAGGTAAACCGTGCAATTTTTGGCGTGGCAAAGGTGGCCTCATATTTGAAGGGTTGCAGCAGCGAGGGTGCGTTAAACTTAAAATCCAGTAACACTGTCTCAAAGTAGAGATTTCAAGCTTTTATTTAAAAGAATAGTCATCATCCTAGGATGATTTTTCGCGGAGTTATCGTCAGTCAAAGTTGGCCCATTTTTACTCAAAATTTCCCTATGCTATAACATTTTTGAGCAGTATTTTGACAAGTTATTTTTCAAGAACAACGAAAAACGAAGCAATTAAATTTCAATGAACATCGCGAATCATTACCGACATCAAAATTACGCCGGCCACCGTGACCACACATGAATCCCGAACGATTACGATCCATTTAACAGAGAAATTACGCTTTCGTTTACTTCGCAATCGCGGCTGATCAAATTACAAATTATTCGGACGTTGCGCGTCGGTTAAACGCGAGCCGGAAATTAGGTGATTTTCCTCGGTATCGGGCGATTATTCAAAATCGACCCAATTCCGCGTTGGACGCGTCGGTTTCACCTGAAAAAAAAAGAATTAGCTTCCGCAGCGAGCATGAACTCGCGCGCGTTACGAACCGCGATAGGGCCGGGCCAATCGCTGCGCGGTTTGTTCGTGAATATTTAAAAAACCGTTCCCGTGTGGAACGCGTCACGGTATCAATGGCTCGGCTCGAATCGATTGTCCAAACACGCCGATCAAACAGCTTCGAACACTGATGGGAACCGTAACTCGAACCGGCGACTAACGGCGACGGCCGCCACATTGATTTTTCACGTGGAAACCCGGGATTATTATGCAACGGGTACACACCGATGCTATATAAACTTCGGCATTCGTATCTAATTAGCTTCCGTTTCCCGGCGGCCCGTAATAAGGAAGGGACGTGATGCGTGTGCGGCCCTACCAAACATACTGCATCTTGAATTAGAAGCTTCGAGGCGAACCTTAACGGGTGACCCGCGAAGAACGCTTGCGAGATCGAATAGTTCGCTTCAGAGAAATTTAACCTGTTAGCTGTGTTCGACGAGTATACTCGTCGTGGGGAAGCTGCGGTATTTTGCGTCACGACGAGTATACTCGTCACGGAGAAGTGGCAGTATTTTGCGTCACGATAAGTATACTCGTTGTAGAGATGTCGCAGTATATTTTATGACACGACGAGTATACTCGTCACGGAGAAGTGGCAGTATTTTGCGTGTCACGACGAGTTCACTCGTCATAGAGAAGTGGCAGTATTTATGCCACGACGAGTATACTCGTCATAGAAATGTCGCAGTATTTTATGACACGACGAGTTCACTCGTCATAGAGATGTCGCAGAATTTTATATCACGACGAGTATACTCGTTATAGAAATGTCGCAGTATTTTATGTCACGACGAGTATACTCGTCACAGAGAAGTGGCAGTATTTATGCCACAACGATTATACTCGTCATAGAGATGTCGCAGTATTTTACATCACGACGATTATACTCGTCATAGAGATGTCGCAGTATTTTATGTCACGACGAGTATACTCGTCACAGAGAAGTGGCAGTATTTATGCCACGACGAGTATACTTATTACTTTCTATAATAATTCTATATAACAATTTCTTGCAAGAAAAATAGTTACGATTTTCGGCGAATCTCCCGGTATAGTAACGATCAGACTGCGCACATTTACGCGAAATAGAAACTTTCGAAGACAATTGCAACGAACCGAAATGTGTCAAACAATCGTACGAGATAATCATAATCTTACTCACAACTTTGAAAACATCCTAATCTTTGATACAAAAGACTCGCACAGCGTCGACCTCACGTCATCGCTTACCTGCAACAGAGAAATAATAAATTGTTACTCCGCATCAAGGTTATATTTAATATCAGCTGTTATTGTTACGTTATTTCGATGAAAATAATTTCCGCAAAATCATTTTTCCGTCCGCGTTGCAGACTGTGTATTTTTCTCGAATGAATTCGCCGATTCAGAACTTCTATCCACGTACGTTGTCCGACAAAAATGAAGCACGCGCTAAAGAAATATTCGATTTCTTTGTATTGGCTAATAAATCAAATAAATCGAAAGTGTTTATCGCGTCGAACGCCCAGCCGTAA
Organism: Megalopta genalis; assembly: GCF_051020955.1. Taxonomy (NCBI): domain Eukaryota; kingdom Metazoa; phylum Arthropoda; class Insecta; order Hymenoptera; family Halictidae; genus Megalopta; species Megalopta genalis. The sequence continues at coordinate 20,512,032 of NC_135017.1, read as the reverse complement.
ATCGATAGAATTTCTCCCGGCGCCACGGAGCAAAAAAAATGTACAAAACGCTATAACGCTATTGTCCTGAGTGTCCAGAGTCATTCCAATTATGCTTACAATGTTTTAACGAATTCCATCGTAACTAATAAAATATATTATAATATTATAGAATATAAATAGAATTTAAATATATAAATAGATAAATATATAATAGAATAAAAATAGAATAAATAATAATTAATCATTAATAAATAATAATAATAATAATAAATAATAAATAACAAATTATAAAATAATAGAATAAATAGATAAATAAATATAATAGAATTTAAATATATAAAATAAAATATAAATATAATAATAATAATAATAATAATAATAATAATAATGATAATGATAATAATAATAATATACAAATATAAATATAATTTGTTAGTATGCGAATTTGTTAGACTGCGAAAACATAGCCGTCACCCAGATATGGGTGACTCGTAGTAAATCGTTTACGTTTCTGTCGAATTTTCGGCGCACCGTAGCTCGGAGCTCGCTCGATCGAACGTCTTCTCGCCTCGGATGAAAACGTATCTCACGGCAGGGCCGATGAATAATTGGAATAAGATGCAAATGATACGATCCTTCTTCCGGCCGATGGCAGACGAATAACTTCTATCCGGCGAGATTTACGGGCGAGAACACGCTCGGCGAGCAACCACCGCTCATTTGCACCTACGGCCGGGTCGAACGGCGCACGGTTATTATGGTATTGTGACGCGTCACCGGTCCATACCGAAAATCCAATAATTTCTGCGACCTGCGTGTACCGACGCGGCGAGCATTTATCAAAGCCCGCTCGAACCGCGCGCGTATCGCACCTCTGGTACACGGCCGCGACGTTCAACGGGCCGCGGGAACACCGGTCGTCGTCGAGCAATAAAACACTGCATCGTATTAACGACTTCCAAGTAGATGGCTTATGGCCGCCATAGGACAATGAGACATGCACGGAGGGCGCATGGGAACGGGAAATGCGACGAACTGGCGACGCGGTGGACGCGGTAATTAGCTGGGAATGTTCGTGCGGACTTGGAAATTGTTTCGTCGAGTTCAACGGTTGGGAGGAAAACATTCAGCGCGGTTACATTGGTGGAACTGGCAAGATCTGTTCGATTCGTAGTTGCAATTAGTGGAGTGCGGATTTATTATGCAGAATGAAAATTGTCGTCGTTAGTTACAGGATGTAGAGACTGGAATTGAAATCGGAATTCAAGGTAAAACACGAAAGTGAATGTTCAAGTTGAAATCTCGAGAATTGGAGTGCTTATTGAAATCTGAAGAATTGGAGTGTTAATTGAAATCTGAAGAATTGAAGTTCAAATTGAAATCTCAAGAATTGAAATGCAAATTGAAATCTGGAGAATTGAAGTGCAAATTGGAATCTCAAGAATTGAAGTGCAAATTGGAATCTCAAGAATTAAAGTTCAAATTGAAATTTGACGAATTGAAGTTCAAATGGAAATCTGATGAATTGAAGTTCAAATTGAAATCTCAAGATTGAAGTGCAAATGTAAAATTCAAGAATCGAAATTCAAGTAAAGATCTCAGGAATCTGAATTCGAAATAATATCTCAAGAATTTAAATTCAATTAAAAATCTCAAGAGTCGAAACTGAAATAAAAATCCCAAGAATTTAAATTCAAATAAAAATCTCGACACTATAAATTGAAATAAAAATCTGAAGAATTGAAATTCAAACAGAAATCTCAAAAATTAAAACTCACATTAAAGTACCCCAAATGAGAATGTCCATAATAATAATTCTATTAACCATCGATTAATATAAGCTTTCAAGTTAACCCTTTCCTGTCACGAATAAACATAAACATTAATTTTCCTCCGAACCTATCAAGACAATAAAAACCTGTCAGGATCTACAAAGCATAGTATCGTTAAAAGAAGTAGCCCAACGATAAACCTCGAACTGTCCTATTAAAAAAACTGATTTTACGGAATTGTTTGGCAGCCGATTCGGAAGAAGACGAAAATCGAAGTGAAAACGAAGAGGATGGGAATCGAACAAAGACAGAAGAGGAAGAGGGAAAAGAAGAAGTCGGTGCATAATGGCGGTGCAGGCATCCGTGAGAGGCTCCCAGGCAAAAAGGATCAGGTACGTGCCACGCGTGTGGTCCATCTCTGACCCCCGTTTTCGAGGTCGGCCGCCGAAAACGTTTCTGCACGAGCGTGTTCTGATGTACGATCGGCCGGAATCGTTACTCCGCTTGACCCCTGTCCATTGCTCCGCGCCCGAATCTTTTTTATCGCGGGACAATTCCTGTAAATATTTACGTGTCCCGCGAGAAAGAATGGGAAATGCCCCCAAACAACGCCCGGATCGGACACCGGCCAATTTATAAGGGAGCCCCGCGGAATTTATAAAGGAGTTCCCTTATAAACATCCGAAGGTTATTTATCGTCGCGGCGCGGTCGCATGAGCTACGATTCACGGAGCCCGATGCCCCGCGATTAATAACGAGAAATTGTTATCGATGCATTGTCGCACGAACACCGCGCCGTCTCCTGTCCACCGGAATTTCTTCTTTCCCCGTTTCTGTTGCGACGTTGCCCGGTTTATTATTGCGTAAATTTCCGCAAATTCGCTCGTTCATATCTGCAGGTTATTCCTGCAGGTTCGACGGCGTACAAAGCAAAGAGATTCGAAGACAATTCGAAGGAGATTCGAAGGCAATTCGAAAGCAATTCGGAGGAGATTCGAAGGCAATTCGAAAGCAATTCGGAGATTCGAAGGCAATTCGAAGGAAATTCGAAGAAGATTCGAAGACAATTCGAAGATTCGAAGACAATTCCAAGATTCGAAGACAATTCGAAAATTCGAAGGCAATTCGAAGGAGATTCGAAAATAATTCGAAGATAATTCGAAGAAAATTCGGAGGAAATTCAAAGGCAACTCAAAGGAGATTCGAAGGCAATTCGAAGGAGATTCGAAGACAATTCGAAGACAATTCGAAGGAGATTCGAAGACAATTCGAAGATTCGAAGATTCGAAGGCAATTCGAAGGAAAATTTGGCTAAGCGAAATACAGAACAACGAAGACTTCAGAATAGTTTAAAAATCTTGTTTCCCCATTATTTAATCTACCGAAACTATTCGAACGAAAATCACACCCTTGTTTAATTCCTGTTCTACGCAACCGAAGCAAACAATCTCTACTTTACATAAAATCCGTCTAATTATTGCACTGCAGATTTCGACGCGCTTCTAACAGAAAACTACAAGATTTCCTCAAACCCACCTCGATTTACCATATCAAATCCTTCCGTATCCGATCGTTAACGAAAGAAATTTGTCATCCCTCGGCTCGCTCGGAATCCATTCGAAGGAATTTATGCTTATGAATGCGGTGCAGCGAACGAAATAGTTAATATGCCAGCGATCCGAGTGTTTCCCAAGAAATCGTCGTCTCTTCGAAGATAGTTTATTCGATAAATATGCAAATGTCCCGCGTAGCCTGTAATAAAACCGCGTCTGAAAGGGTTCGTGGAAAAGAAGCGAGCGCCGGTAAAAGGCTGTCATAAATTTGTTTCTTTTGTACGGCAGTTTGGAGCGGCCAGAAATATTCGAGCGAATCGCGCGCGCGCGGAGCGGGTGCAGGGGGCAGAGGACGATCCCTGTCGCCGGTGCATTTTTCTCTGCGCGTGACTCAGTGTCTTCGGACGCATTATTTCGTACCCCGATCACGGAGATAACGTTGCGTCATCGCAACCAGCGACCAGCTGATATCCGATGGGTCCTCCTCGACTGCCGCCTTAGAACGCGTCGCCGTGGATTCTTTCGTGGACGAGACGCGTCGAAGACGCTTCCAACCTTTCGACTTTGTTACAATGGAGCCACGGAATGCTATTGATTTCAGAGGTCCTCGCGTATCCCGACGCCGACGCCGCCGCGCTCAATATAGATCGCTATCGAAGATCAAACATTTCAAACTCACGAGCCCACTTTATCATGCGAGCACTGGCACCGGACCCCGGCATCCTCGCCGAAGGCGATGCACGGCGACCGAAAACATTTACATGCATTCTCAAATGTATGAATAAAGATAAATGCATGAATAAAGATATATGTATGAATAAAGATCGATGCGCGAGTCGAGATAAACGTGCGGGGAGAGATGAATGCGCGAATGATGATAAATGTGCGAATGAAGGTGAATGTGCGATTAAAGATAAACGTAAATTAAAGAGAAATGTAAGTTAAAGATAAATGTAAATTGAAGATAAATGTAAGTTAATGATAAATGTAAATTTAAGATAAATGTAAATTGAAGATAAATGTAAATTCAAGATAAATGTAAATTCAAGATAAATGTAAATTCAAGACAAATGTACGATTCAAGATGTCAATGAAAGAGAAATGTACGATTCAAGAAAAATGTCAATTAAAGAGAAATGTACGATTAAGGAGAAATGTACGATTAAAGAGAAATGTTCGATTAAGGAGAAATGTACGATTAAAGAGAAATGTACCATTAAAGATAAATATACGAATAAAGTTTTAATATCACGTTCGACGGAACTATGCGAACACTAATTAATACGAACTTCTTTAATTATTATTATTATATGATAATATTATTAGATATTATTATTCGGACACATTGCCCGAATTAATTCGACAAGTATTCAGCGGATTTTCATGCGAAATAAAAATTGTCTGCACTCATTGCAAGCTCCATAATCAACGTACACATTTATTGTCTATCTCAATCACTTAAACGAGTTCAAATTAATTCAACAGCATCTTTCAATTCTTCAAATATACTTAATATCTTATATTCGACCCGCTAATTTCGGCAATAAACGCAAAAACAGTCCACTGTCCACTATTTATAAGAACAATATACACGCAATTTACAACAAATATTGTTACAATATCAAATATATTTCACCGTGATCCGTTACAAAAACTTATACGATCAAATACACCGAATCACACAATTCGTTAATTAATTGAGACAGTTGTTCCGAATTTCTGACAGCTTCAGGGAGAAACATCCCCTATCTGCGATCGCTGCCGCAGGTTCCACCGGGAGGGAAATCCAGTCGGAGCGTAGATGGTCCGATAGCCGACGAACTATTCTAAACAAATCTGATCCACGTCGCCGTCGTCGTCGACGTCGACGTAGAACGCGGCCCGAATTTCGAGAGCCGTAGGTAAAATGAAACCTTTCCACAGGGCCCCCGACCTTATTCAACGAAACGCGCGAGCGAGCGAGCGAACAAACGAGCGAGCGGTTATGGCTCTCGCCTAACGAGAGGGCTAAATTGGACGGTTCTGGCCGAGAGTAGCGCGCCGGGGATGCTTTCATTGAGCCCGCTGCGATATCGCTATTCAGGATCGAACTTCGTCGGACCGTGTAGATGCGATAGGTATCTGTGAACCGTTGGATTCTCCCTAATCGCTCAATCCTATCGTTCATGGTCGTGTCGCGGGGCTACCAAACAGCAATATGAACCTCTCGAGTGTCAGAGGCCGAACTACCGTTTCCGCGTGATTTCCCGGCAAAATGACGGCCGGGGAACGTTCGATCGAAATGCTGTGAAACACGGCCGTTCGATTTAACGGGCCACCACTTGGCTCTATGATTTTTCTTTGGCATTCGATCGCGACGAACGCGATGAGTCGAAGCTGTCGGTAAATGTATCGAGATGTTATAATAGTTACAATAATTTTAGTTAATTTTAGTTAGAATTGTTACGATAATTTTATTATTGTATCGTTATTGTAATATTTTTATATTATTATATTTATTATTGTACTATTATTACATTAGTATATCTATTATTATTATTACTATTATATTGTTATATTTATTATTGTACTATTATTATATTAATATATTTATTATTGCACTATTATTATATTAATATATTTATTATTGTACTATTATTATATTAATATATTTATTATTGCACTATTATTATATTAATATATTTATTATTGCACTATTATTATATTATTATATTTATTATTGTACTATTATTACATTACTATCTTTATTATTGTACTATTATTACATTATTATATTTATTATTGTACTATTATTATATCATTATATTTAGTATTGTACCGTTATTACATTATTATATTTATTATTATACTATTATCATATCTATTATTGTATTATTACAACATTTTTCATTATATTAATTGTACGATTAATATTAGGTATTAAAATCGAGATTGCTGATGTATTTATCAAAAAAGGAACTTTCATTATTTATAATTAATTATCGTACACCAATGCTTGGTAAATTATGGTCACTCGCAACTAAAGTACATTTCAACTAAGTACAGAGCGTGTTAGTTGGCGTAGGGTGATTAAAATATACAATTACTCAAGGAGAGAGAGAGAGAGAGAGAGAGAGAGAGAGAGAGAGAAGCCGACCCAGTTTGGAATCGTACGGAGCTAATTGCTTCCTCCCCGTGAAAAACGTTCCGGCCTTTTCCGGAAGGATAATCGTGAAAAATGTGTGGAAGAATTACTTTGCCAGTGGTCTCTAAATTAGTTGCCGCGACGGCTGCCAAGTAGTAAGCAAACGATTTAATTTCAGTTTAAATGTGCTTCGGCCTGCGGAACCGCTGCCAACTGTTCCGCGCTACGGCAGGACTTTAATATTCCGGGACTCATTTTTACGAGTACCGTTTTGGAACGAAATCCACCCGGGTCCTTAGAAGTTTAATCCCGCGCGACGGATAAGCCTCGAATTATTTATGTCTTCGCCGGTGCTTTCTATTAACCCTTTAAGAGCCGATCGCGACCGAAAGATACGGCAGAAGGGGAACGTCGTCTGTTTGTTATAGCAGTTTTTTAACAACATTTTGTATACTATTAAATTATAAAATCGTTTAATATAATATTGTTTGTTCGTGCGTTATGGTCATATATTGTATGAAGTTTGTGGTAAAGAGAAATCTTTTTCATTTGAGTGAACAAATTGTTCTTTCCTTGAACGTTCGAGCTTTTGGAGTAGATTATGAATTTTTTAAATAATTCTTTTGTGGAATAATAATTTGTAGTGTGGATAATAATTTCTAATAATTCCAATGATTCCATTATAGAATAATAATTTCTAATAATTCATTCGTTCATGGAATAATAATTTGTAATATCGATAACAATTCCTAATAATTATTTCATAGGATAATAACTCCTAATAATTCATGGGATAATAATTTCTAATAATTCTTTCATAGAACAATAATTCCGAATAATTCATTCATGGAATAATAATTTCTAATGATTCCACTATGGAATAATAATTTCTAATAATGAATTCACTGTTGAAATAATAATTTGTAATATCGATAATAATTCCTAACGATTATTTTATAGTTATTTAGACATTTTATAGTCATTCGTTAATATGCATCTCCGTCGAGCATCGTCGTAATTCCAGATAAATCAGCTACTTTATAACCTTTCGACGGCTGACAGGAAATAAAAGCAATTAATAACGCGAAACCGTACACCGATATTTAAACGCAACGCAGCCGCGTTATCGGGGCGACGTGTTAATAATATAATTTTGCATATCGTCGTCACTTTGGGCTGTCCATTCATTAGGGAGCCGGTCGAAACCGGCTCGCAACGACAGCGCGCATTAACGAATTTCGTTCCGTCTAACCAGTCTTATTAGCCGATACAGGCAGCGCTCCCCTTACATAATCGTATTCTAATCGCGGATCCGGTGCACCGCGCGTATACGTGCAACCCTAATCGCTCGCACACATCTGATCCGACCAATGCTCGCGATGTTACGCAACGCGAATCAGGGCCTGTGGCTGATATCGTTCCGGAATCGAGCCGACGGAGAAACGCGAAACGCGCGTATCACTCGACAAGTCACGGTTACTTGGGCCGCCTCTTTTACTCGCGACGATGATTCATTGCCGTTCGGAAGAAAGATTTTCGAAACCCCGGACATAGGCGCTGTGCACCTGTGCGACGGTCTCATGCGACGCGGAACAAAAATACCGTGAATCATAATGCAGGAGTTAGCCTACTTAAACTAACGATCCGCGGATTTCACGGTTTACGTCATCCTCGGCCGGGTGTAAAACTTTTGGTTTTATTGGTGACTAATACACGCGGTCGATCATGCGAATTTCTTGGTTTACGAGTTTATGGAGAAACGAACATGCTGATCAGTTTTTTAGATCTCTCGCTGTGAAATCGCGGGCTAGTTTTTTTGTTTATTTGGGTGTAGATTCTCTTCGGGTGTGGAATTAAGTGTTTAGGAATTAAATTTGAAATGATTAAATTTAGGATAATTAAATTTAGGAGGATTGAATTTAAAATAATTAAATTTCTGTGAATCAAATTTCTATGAATTAAATTTCTGAGAATTGAATCTCTGAGAATTGAATTGCTATGAATTAAATTTCTGAGAATTGAATTTCTATGAATTAAATTTCTGAGAATTGAAGTTCTATGAATTAAATTTCTATGAATTGAATTTCTGAGAACTAAATTTCTGAGAATTAAATTTCTATGAATTAAATTTCTGAGAATTGAATTTAAAATAATTAAATCTCTTAGAACTAAATCTAAAAAACGTTAAGGAATTTTTAATGAGCCCGATAGTGAAAGAATCGGTATTTCGACGAACTAAAAATGCTTTCCAAGCGAAGAAGAGCATTTATAGCGTATGGAAAAAATTGACGGGGGTTGCTCCGACAGACAAACTCCTTTGTAAACCATTATTCTCTTAATGAGATATAATACAGACTAAATTCAATGCGTTAGGCAGCCATTGTGCCCGATAACAGTGCCGTAGTATAATGGACGAAGAATGACGACCGTTATTAAAAAGGATCGTCCGCTTTTGATTTTTCTGAAAGAAAATATAGTATCTTATACTCTTCACATTTTTCCCCGGAGCTTCACTTTTCGCTCAATTCTTTCTTTCTTCCATCTCGTATCTGTACATTCTACGGTCTCCGTTATCTCGCAATACGGTTAGAAAGACGTACTTTCAATTTCAATCAAAATATATATATATATATATTACGAGAAATTAACTCTTTACTGCGCACCAGGTCACGCATGTCAAAAACTGCAGATGATGCAGTGTATGCATCCTGTGCATACACTTAGGGTGGTTCATTGTTCGACTGTAAATTATATCTTAGATTGCTTTTTGATTACACACGACTTACGTATAATCGAATGTAAGTATTATAAACGTGGCTTTATTCACTCGACCATCAAGATTCTCCAACGAATTGCACGGAGCTATGATTAGAGTAATTTCCGGCATTTTATAAGGCAAATTGAAGCTAATGTTTACGGTTCCGTGTATTTTTAGAATCCTTTAATCGTAAAACATGCTATTTATTGTATTTTCCTGCGCTATGCATTTCATTTTACTATGTCTGCTGTATACTCATTGTGCAAGCCGCACTTTTTTATTGTTCCTCTTACTTTGCATTACATATATTTCATGTAATATATGATAAATAAATAAGATTTTATTATGTGTATTTTTATTAATATTTTTATATATTAGTATATTATACTTCCATTAATATTGTATATCATATATTATGTATATTATAAAAATTATATAATAATAACTATATATAATATAATATAATATAATATAATATAATATAATACAATATAATATAATATAATATAATATAATATAATATAATATAATATAATATAATATAATATAATATAATATAATATAATATAATATAATATAATATAATATAATATAATATAATATAATATAATATAATATAATATAATATAATATAATATAATATAATATAATATAATATAATATAATATAATATAATATAATATAATATAATATAATATAATATAATACATAATATAATAGTTAGTATACATATTCAATTTTTTTAATCTGCAACAATTATTATTAAAATAAACGACGGTCCAGGTTCCATTCATTTAATGATTATGTACCTATAAAAATATCCATTCGCAGGAGCTTCCGCAGTCCAACGATAACAAATGAATATATTCGCCAGCTCCGGAGCAGAGAGCTCTCTCTCTCTTAAATTCATTATACAATTCCCCGAACACTTCTGCACACTATAAACTCACAAAGCTGGTCTACTAATAACACACCGAGCGGGCGCGTTCACTCGCGAAAGGAAGGCGTTATTAATTTTTTGTTACGATTAATCTCGCAACATCAAAGCCGAAGCAAAATTGCCATTTTCCAGTGGAGCAAGAGGCCCCGCGAAAGGATTTTCCACGGTCGCGATCTATGATCGACCGTCACGCCGAGGCACTCGCGAGCGTCGCGACGCCTCGGCTCGTTAGCGTTGCTCAAACATCGCGGCGAAGTGCGTCGCGACGCCTCGCGTCCCGTCGAATAACCATCTAGGCCGCGAATAAATCAACGCGACGAGCACCGCGACCAGAAAGCCCGTTCTTTTCTTTTTTTTGTAGCAAACGATCGTTGTTCGAAAAATGTTCGCCGATAGTGCAATGCAAAATGTACTCATTAACAGAAAATATAATATTAATAGCATTGAAAATGAGAGGTTCTTATTCTTTAACTTTTTATTGCAGCATGAATCTACTTTTTCGATGATGTAAGACATCAATTTTGTTCAAGAGTGTAATTGCTCGCGACTTTTGCTCAACTTCGGTCAAAAAATTTAGAAGAATGATGGCAGCTCTATTCTTAATCATAGAACAGTAATAATCATCGTTTTCTGTTCATTATTGTTTTATTATTAAGAAAACAGAACCGTCATTATTTTTCTAGAATTTTATTTTCTATAAATGTTTCTTCTAACATTTTTAACTGAAATTATATAAAAATCGCCAGCAATTACACTTTTAAATAAAACTAACGTCTTCTATTATAGATAAAAGTAGACACATGCTGCAATAAATTATTTGGGACACCATTACTCTAAATACCATTCTGTGAAATATTACAATTTAGTGAAATATTATCTCCTTATATTTTAATAGCAATAAAAATAGCATTTCTATGAGCTGCTATTAGAATATAAATTTGAAATGCTATTTCCACAAGCAACTACTATATCGAAGAAAAGTACATTCTCTAAATAAGTTCATTCTCAAAATAAAAGTACCATTTTCATATCTACTATTTCAAAAATTTATTTATCCGTTAATCCCGAGTTTCGAGAAGAATTTCGTCGTTCCCCATTTACCGGTGCGGCGCGCGTCGTGCCGGCAGGCGAAGTCCTTTCCCGAATGTGTTACACCCCGATTAAATCGCGGCGCATCCGTCACGCGGCGGACAACACGTAGTTAATATGCATGCA